>NC_133663.1:81300761-81628570 GCF_037893015.1 Macrotis lagotis | reverse complement strand
ACATGGCTAAGAAACAGGAGAGGTCACTTCAGGATATAAAATAGAGGGATATGAATAGAGGGAGACTGGGGAGATGAGTATTCCAGGTTGGGCAAAAACAAAAACGAACATGAAAAGAGGCAGGGAATCAGGAAGGAGCCTTGTGAATATGGGGACTATGAATAAAATGATCTGACTAGAGCAGAGGTCCAAGTTGAAAAGCAAAACATAGTTTAAGGAATATTTATTGAGTATCACCTATGTGCAAGCACTGTGCTCCTTAACTTTGTAGAGATCTCAGAGGAACCCATGTTTTTAGTAGTTAATTGAACTTATCTTTAAATTTTAAGGCCCATATAAAGAGTAGAGGCTGTATTTAAGACACGAGGAACCAGAGTCCTGAATTGGCCTTGGGTGGCATTGCAAGTCAGATGTGAGAACCAACTGAGTGCAGTTGTCAAACTGTCCTGTTTTCTTGTCTGTATATTCTAAGATTTGAGATAAAATTGAATTTTAAAAATTTCCATTAATTTTTAATTCCAGATTTTTTCCATCTCCCTCCCATCTCCTACTCATTGAATGAAGTCATATAAAGTATTAGCCATGTTCTGGACAAAAAAAAAAAAGAAAAAGAATGAGAAAAAATGTTTCAATCTGCACTTTGAATCCATTAGTTCTTTCTCTGGAGGTGGGTGATGTTTTTTCATCCTGAGCCCTTTGGAATTTTTGGGTAGGGGTGTTATTGTGTTGTTCAGAGTTTTTAAATGTTTCACAGTTGATCATTTTTATTATGTTGCTGTTACTTTGTAATCGGTTCTCCTGCTTCTGCTCACTTCACTTCACAGCAGTTCATTTAAGTCTTAATGGATGTTATTTTAAAGGAAAAGAAGAAAAGGTAAAGATTAGAGAACTTAGTGCTCTAAACTCTTCTGATTGAGTGCCTTACCAAATTATCCAAAAGTAGAGATGAGGGTTCGATAGAGAGATGGGGATGGTAGTGTCATTTGCATAGAGCAGATAATTAAGCCTTCAGAGCTGATCAAGTCACCAAAAGAAGAGTCTAGAAAGAGAAGAGGGACCAGGATAGAGCCTTAGGGTACACTCACAGGTAGAAGGCATGGTATTAAAGGATAATTCAGGAAAAGAGACTGAAAAAAGGCTTCTAGATTTAACAACTGTAATTATATAGAATTCAGTTTCATTTTACTGAATTCATTTTCTAGAAATGATCTTGAAAGAGATATTTTAAAAATATTTTGTTTTCCATAGTTTCTACCAATCATTTTTTTGCAAGGTTTTAAATTTTACAATTTTTCTTCCTCCCTCCATTCCCTCTCCCCTCCCAACAGAAGGCAATCTGATGGACTTTACATTTATTTTCATGACATGCATAGATCAAAATTGGTTGTGTTGAGAGAAAAAAAAAAGATCCATAAGGAAGAAAGAAAATATTAGAGATTGCAAAAATTATGTAATACATAAGACAACTTTTTAAAAATTGAAGATAATAATCCCTGGTCTTTAAATCCCACAATTCCTTCTCTGAATACAGATGGTGGTCTCTATCACGAATCCCCTAAAATTGTCCCTGATCATTGATGGAGCGAGCATGTCCATCAAGGTTGATCATCACCTCGTGTTGTTAAGATATATAATGTTCTTCTGGTTCTGCTTATCTCACTCACATCAATTCATTCAAGTCTTTCCAAGCTTTTCTGAAATCCCATCCCTCATGATTTCTTATAGATCAATAGTGTTCCATCACATACATATACCACGATTTGTTCAGCCATTCCCTATTTGATGGATATGGAGATCTTTGCCACTACAGAGCGGCTATGAATATTTTGGTACATATGGAGTTTTTACCCTTTTTTCATGATCTCTTGAAAGACACTTATTAAGAAAACCTTTTGTTTTGCATTATACTGGAACGCTGTTCTTCACTCAAGACTTCATATCTCCTCTAGGCCTAAATTCTGCACAGAACCAATATACGCCAGAGGCAAGATTTAAATCCAGGTCTTCCTAACTCTAAGTCTTCCTCTCTCCACATGCTTTTTCTCAAGGCATTATTATTACTCTTGGTATTTCCTCTTCTTAGTTCAATGGAATGCAGATAGAAATAGTTACTATTCTGCTATTATTCTTTTTTGTTTAATTTTTCTTTTGGACTATTGCACTAATAGATAAAATGACCACTTCTTGTAATTGAATACAAGTGTTAGATTATAATCTCATATTTTGTAAGTTCACAGAAAGCATATTTGGGATGACTCCTATAGTAGAGAGGATGATGAGATGTTCTTCATTCTATTCTCACTTCATTTTGATTTCTTCAATTGGGTCTGTTTCTTTTTTTCTTTTTTTTTGGAAGGCAAACAGGGTTAAGTGGCTTGCCCAAGGCCACACAGCTAGGCAATTATTAAGTGTCTGAGACTGGATTTGAACCCAGGTACTACTGACTCCAGGGCAGGAGCTTTATCCACTACACCACCTAGCTGCCCCCAATTAGGCCTGTTTCAAAAGCTTTTCATTCCATATGACTTGGAGACTGTGAATATTTAGAATAGCAGCATCTATTAAAAACAGCTTTTCTTGAGCGATCCCCTAGGTGATAAATGGTCAAAGGATATGAACAGGCAGTTTTCACTTGAAGAAATAGAGAAATGCAATTTTTAACAACTCGGAGATACCACTACCTTATATCTATCAGATTCATTAATAAGACAAAAAGGGGAAATGATAAATGTTGGAAAGGATGTGGAAAAATTGGGACACTAATGTATTGTTGGTGGAGTTGTGAACTGATCCAATCATCTAGAAGGGCAATTTAGAACCATGCCCAAAGGGTATCCAAAAATGTGCATGCTTTTTGGTCTAGCAATAGCTCTACTAAAGTCAATAATCCAAAGAGATCATAAAAAAGGGTCTTTGTGCAAAACTATAGTAACTTTTTTCATGATGACAAAATATTGGAAATTGAGGGGATGCCCATCAATTAGAGAATGGCTGAATAAGATGCAGTATATGAATGTAATAAAACATTACTATTGTAATAAGAAATGATGAACAAGCGGATTTCAGAAATATCTGGAAAGACTTGTATTAACTGATGCAAAGTGAAATGAGTAGAACTAGGAAAACAATGTATACAGTTTCAGTGGCATTGCATGATGATCAGCTGCTAATGACCCAGCTCATCTAATCAAAGGACTCATGAAGGAAAATGCCATCCATATCCAGCTAAAGATTATGGTCTCTAAATGCAGATCAAAATGCAGATTTTTTTAAATTCCTTTATTCTTTCTCATGGTTATTTTTTCCTTTTGATCTATTTCTTCTCCTCCAACTGAGAATCATAGGGAAATATACTTTACATGGTAGCATAAATATAAACCATATCAAACTGTCTTACCATATTCAAAAGAGAGAAGGAGAGGGAGGGACAAAAATCTGGAATTCAAAATCTTGTAAAAATTAATGCAAAAATTTTCATGATGTGTAATTGGGGAAAAATTAAAAAATACTGTCAGTAAAAAAAAACTGTATTCCTAAATTTTTATAGAACAATATTCTATCTCAGTGATCTTGAACACCTGTTTCGTCTATGGCAATGTCGTATGTAATTCTAGTAGAATTTATTTAATTCAAGCCCTTTTGACAACTATGTCCTTGTAGTAGGAGATTGGCCATTTGTTAATTTATGCAAGATATACAGCTTCTTTTCACAACTATTCATTTTATAGATGAAGAGTAACTGAGAGAAAGAGACTTGCCCAATAAGAACACCCCATCCTACACGTACAGATCTCAAAAAAAAGGCTTGAAAATGAAATGAACCCTACTAGAACTATGGCATGCCCATAGACAAAGCTGCTATACAGGATCACTGAGACATGTTATTCTAAAAACTTAACATTGTTCTTTTAGAAAAAAGCATTGTTTTTAATCTATGTCACTATTCTGAATATTCATAGTCTCCAATTATATGGAATGAAAAGATTTTGAAACAGATTGACCCAGCTGAAGAAAGCAAAATGAATTTACAATAGAATGAAGAACATAGATCATAAATTGCTAGGCGTTGATAGGTGTGAAATTTTTGCATTGTACCATTATATATTGTTTCCCTGTATGATATTCAATTGATCAAGAAGTCTAAGTTCTTGATTTTATTGTTACTATTATTATTATTATTATTATCACTTTCACACTAATTTTATCTTTATGATAATCCTACCACATATGATGATGTTATGTTATTAGAATATTATTGTATACAATTGTGTAAAAGTAACAAAGTATACAATAATACAATAGAATAAAACAATAAAAGTAACAAGATAATAACAGTTAAAAATGGAATAATGTCTTTTGTTTCTTTTGTATTTTCTCACTGTTTCCATATATTGGACTGTTCACAGAAGTTACCTTTCTGCCTGCTTCCACTGGTTGCCCAGACTAGGCTAAGACAAGGCATTTATATGCCCTAGGCAAGGTTTGAAAATTCTGCTCCTCATTCTGTATACGAAAATTTGATCTCCTGTGTGTAAGTGCATGGAGGAGGATAGGAATAGTCCCTGAAATATGACTTGATTTATCACCAAATTGGTAACTGTTGCAACTGAGTCAAATTTTATAAGCTTTAAAATTAAGTGAATTTAGGAAATCCTATTTGCAACTCTTCACATCTTCCTTCTAGGTTTTGCACTCTTGATGTTTTCAAAAGTTGCCTACTCCTAGTTCTGGCTCTATGCCCAGACAGTCATTTGAGGAACTACAATTAACACTATGAATTCTCAGCTCTTTCAAATGTCCTTGGATACTGGGTAACGAACTGCTTACTCTGTGAAGACGGGCAGAGAGTACATTACCTGATGTCAAGTTTTTGATTTTCACTCCCTTATTTCATTCCATTGGCTCCAGAATAAAATGAACCTTGGTTCAGAGCATTTTCCCCAATGTCTGCAATTTGTCTTCTCTTGTAGACATGGTAGCAGGTGGGAGATAGCTTGCTACCTCAGCTGTGCCTCACTTGGAAGCAATGAGTAAGCTATTTAGAGCAGTTGACCCAAATGAGAATTTCAATTTACTTCTGCATCAACAATTTGTACTTCTTTCTATAAAAAAGGCTCAAATCCCATTTTGGTGCAAAACACATCTGACTTGGGTATGCATTTGGTGATCTTAATGGGTCTTTAAGAAAATGCTGGTTTATTTTCATAACAGTGAACACTATCTCATGGCAGTGTTGAAACCTTAGATTATTCACTACAATAGGGCTTGGACTCTAAGGCAATTTGGGTGCCCTTGGGTGGGAAATTAATATGCACTTTGTATAGTCTTGTAATATGGGAGGCAATTTTCTATAATACTGCATGAGATGTTCCTTTACAAACCAGAAATAATTTAGCTCAATATTCACTTGGAAAAATTACAATGCTAATAACAGCTCTTCAGTGTCAGAGCAACAGACAGATCTGAAGGAATAGGGTAGTCATGGAAAATGATTACTACCTAAGACAGTCTGTAATCATGACAAAGCCTAGAGGAATTTCCCCCAATGTCTATTGACTTTGATTAGATGGCAGGATCTGAAATATTGTATCTCTCATGAATATGGAATCAAAATGGAAGGGGGCAACATAATATAGTGGAAAAGGTACATGGTAGGGAGTCAGAACACCTGGGTTCCAATTGTAGTTTTACCACCTGTGTGACTTGGCCACTTTCTCTCAATTACTCTTTCTTCTATAAAATGAATAAATATAACAAAAAGAGAATAAAAGTTCTCAAAGGTCCCTTCAAGCTCCAAATCTATGATTTTATGATGTCAAAATCTACAACCCTTTATATCATGGGTGTTCAATCTTTTATTTCGTCTGGACTGCATTATCCAACAAAAATATGTCAAGGGCTGCATAGGGAATTCAATATTTATTTGTGACTACAATGTAACCCATATTACCAATGAGTATAATTATAAAATATAATCATGTAATAAGGTAAATAACAAAAATAATGAGTATTATAATAAAAACATTTACTTTTTAAACAAAAATAAGAACATCGCTTTTTAAAAATGTGAATACTGACTGCTTTTTTTGATGTCAGTGCAACTATATCTCATTTGATAGAGGTTGTAGTGAATATTTTCAAGATACTCATTTGAAATTTTTGTTCTAGTTTTACGTTTTGTGTGCTTCATAAGGGCAAAAATTGTTCACAAATATACATATTCCCCAAAAGAAACATCCTGAATAGGTCATGTTTGTGAAATGTCAAATATTTTTTCTTTAGGCAGGTACAATTTATAAAAGTCTAATAAAGATACTTGAATAAATTTTTCTTTGATTTACATTTCTGATTTCAACTCTATACATTCTCTTTGCAAGTTTGAAGGCAATATGTTCATGTCAGCTGAGAATGGAGTAGCAAATATACTGAAATGCAGTTGGCATTTTCTAAAATCTTGAAATCTATTCTCAGTCTTGTGAAAAAATAGCAATTAATGCTGCATATAATAAAGTTGTCTTTCAATTACGATATGCCATATAATGCTTTAAAATAAAGATCCAATTCCAATTAAACAAAAACAAAAACAAAAACACAATCTAGATGTAAAGTTAGTAGTTACCTGAAAAAATCAATCCAGATTAGTCAAGGGGTAAGCTGGTCTGTGATGTTGCAACACTGGTGCATGAGTTCACCCATTCTTTCATTTTCCAGTTACTCAACACAGGTGGGCCAGGGGTGAGACACACCTGCTTTATATCAAGGAAGATGGTGATAGCCTAGTGCAGTAGAAGAAAGGCAGTGTTTGGTATCAGAGGACTTGGCTTCAAATCCTAGTTGTAGGACCTTGGCTAAGTCACCTCATCTTGCTTGGTCTCAATTTCCTCATTTGTGAAATGGGGATGAAGGGTAGACTATATCAATGATATCAAACTAAATTAGTAATGGATCCCTGCTGGGACATATTGACTTAGAAAAACCTCAAATTAACATTATCTATTTTGTAGTGTACTTTTATTTGTTTTGTTAAACATTTCCCAATTACATTTTAATCTAGTTCCCCTTGACCTCCGGGTAGACTAGATAACTCTAAGGTCCCCTTTAGCTCTATATCTATGATCTAAAGGATATGAACTGAAGGTATAATGGATTTTCCTCATTGTGCAGGTAAATGGACATAAGAGTTTACCCTTTAGACTTTCAGCAGGGTCAGGTGAGGTGGTGGCATCAACTTTCTTCTCTCCATGCAAATCTGAGGATGGAGAAGATGATTACCAGATGAGGAACCTACATTCTGCTGAGTGTGTTTTGCTTCCATATTTCAGAAGAATGTTAAAGAGGGACTTTTTGAGGGAGAGGCTCCTTAAAAACCCACCTCCCCATCCCACAAGTAACTTTAGTGTAGGAAACCAAGGCATTGAAGAAATATGGCATGGAGTTTTATGTGGGAGGTGTCTAGGGGACATTCTGGGGGACCCTTTGGGGAGACCACATTTCTGAATGCTTTGCCAGCTGCCTTTTTTTTTTAATGTGGAAGAATCAGTCCAGGAGATGCTGGGGGAAGGGGTTATTATGCTGAGTACAATTGTCTTGAGGGAAGCAGATTGGCTAGGAGATAGCTATGAATGGCAGCATATCCCTCTAGGGAAGAGAATACTAAGGCAAAGGGTGGAGACCAAAAGCCAAAGACACACTTTGGTCAGGCTTATATGAAGGGCAAAGACATTATTTACTATTATGGCAGTAATTCAGGGCAAGGCATATCAGCTCTAACGCATATGACCCTTTTCTCCTGGATACTTTCTTTTCCCTAGATTTTTGTGACTGTAGTTTTTTCTAGTTCTCCTCTGACCCGTCTAATTATTTCCTCTCAAGTTTTTATTGCTGGCTAATCATTCAATTATCCTCTCAATTCTGGGTGTTCCCTAAGGTGCTATCTGGCCCTCCTCTCTCTATATACACTCTTCCTTAGTGTCCTTATCATATACCATGAAGTTAATTATCATCTTACTCAACAGATGACTCACATTCCCTCTCTTAGTTATAGCCCTGTAGCAAGAACTGCCTATTGGACATTTCAAAATGAATGACCTCAAATACGACATGTCTGAAAAATAATTTATAGTCCCCCCCACCCCAATTTTTCCCTCTACCAAACTTTCCCAATTTTGTCAAAGATATCACCATTTTCCAAGTCATTCTGGTTTATAGCCTTGGTGTTATCCTCGCTTCTCACTCTCTCTCACATACAATATATCCAAATCACTTCCTAAATCTTACGGTTTCTACCTGCACAGTATTTTTCTTGCATGATTTCTTCTCTTCATTCATAATCAATTAACTTAATTCAGATCTTATCACCTTTGGCCTGGACTATTTGCAAGAATTCCCTTCTTCAAGCCTTATTATATTTTCTGTACCATTTTCCATGTAGGGGCCAACGATGTTCCTGATGTGTAGATCTGACTATTAACCCCTAAACTATAAAACCCAGTGGCTTCCTTTTTGCTCCTATGATCAAAAATAAATAACTTTTTTCACTATTTAAAGGATTTTATAATCTGGCCTCTGATTATTTTTCTAGCTTTATATATTATTCCCACTTTTTCACTCTATAGTTCAGCCAAATTGGCCTTCTCTCTTTTCCTGGACAATATTTCCCCTTTGTACAGAATATAGGCCTTCCCTATCTTGGCCTCACATGATTCCCCCACTTCTTTCAAGATGAAACTCAAGTGTTGCCATCTTTGTGACTCAAACAATTCATCAAGAGGCATTTATTAAGTACCTACTGTATGGTGGTATAAATTCCCACATTGGCCAAGTTCAAAAAAGATATGTCTTCTTTCTTACCATCATCTCTGTTAGGAAGTGAGTAGCAGACTTCATCATCCTTCCTCCGGAATCATGGGTGGTTATTCTGCTATCAATGTTCTCATTTAGTCTTTCAAAGTTGTGTCTTTACAAGGTCCTTGTTAGTGGATAAGTTGTTTTCCTGTTTTTGTTGACACGATTAAGCAAAATACTCCACACTGATGAATAAAGGAGTCTCAGAATGGGTGTGTTGGTGTGTGTGTGTGGGGGGGTCTTTGCCATGTATATTTTTATTTAGGCCTGTGTTGGGGGCGGGGGGAAGAGGCTTGGCGGTCGCTTAGAGGGGGAAACATAATCACCTTATAAGGGAATGTTACAGAACTCGGCCCCTCATTGAGTAAGAGTTCATGGGAGGGAGGACAGAGGGGATAAAAGGGTCTGCTGAGAGGTTGGGGGGAGCGGGAATGTGATCACAGAAGAATAAAGACTCATGACCCACCTCAGGCGCTCTGTCTGGTTCTTCCCCCATCAAAGAGTGGGGGCCGGAGGTACCCCGAAGACTCACCACGCGTTGGACTGGTGAGTAAGAGGACGGACTAGCATTAAGAAGCCGGCGTTGTAAATAAAAACCCGGCAAGTGGTGCCGAAACCCGGGACCTGATTTTGCTAGGGAACGTCTGAATCTGCTGGTCGGATTCTCCAGACAGCCTCGGTCGTTTCTGACCGGGAGGAAGGAGAGGGCGTTTACTCTCAGATATTGCCTGAGGGACATATCCCTATTATGTTGACTATGCTTTCTTTCTCTCCCCTTTCTCCTTCTGCTCTAATCACGCTCCTTGCCATGCTGGCCTGTCTGATTGTGCCCTGCTGCCTCCTTCTCTTTTGCCGAACGGGAACTTTCCAGTTCTGCCACCTGTTAGGATTGCAGCCTCGGCTAGTAGACAGCATGGGGGGCCGGAATAGTATTCCCGCCTTTGAGCCGGAGGAAAAAGAGGCCGTTGCAGGGCAGCTTTATAAACTCTGCGCTAAGCATGGCTGTAAATTACCTATCAAGACGTGCCGTGCTTTTGTTGAGAATATCTGGAACATCTGCCCTTGGGTGCAACATAGTGGGATCCAACCAGATAAATGGAAGGTGGTAGGGCAGCAGATGGCCTCCTATAATGACACCTGCCCGGGAAAACTGACCCCCAAGGATTTTACAGTGTATAAGATAGTGGATGCAGCCCTGCATCCCCAGAAGGTGACTTTGGCACGAACAATCAGCACTCAGGTGGGTAGCTCGTTGGCGGGATCGGATTCAGAGAGCTCAGAGGAAGAGGGAAGGCCACTCCCTCCCCTGTATCCGTGGGAGGAACTTAGAAGAAACAATGGGGGAACAAGGGGCCCCCAGGGAGAAGATTCAGGGCCGGAAGTTTCCGAGCGCGGGAAGGGAGGGGTGCAAACAGCCCTCAGGGGTGGCAGGAAGAGGAGCGTGAGTAGGTGGGACCGGGAGGCTGCTGACGAGGAGGGAGAAGTCCGCGCTGATTGGACAGCTGCCGCGCCCCAGGCTTGGCGGCCCAGCCAGGAAACAGAGGCAAAAAATCCCCCGTGTTCCTTGTCCGCCCTTCAGAGATCCCCTCAAGGGCTCCGCCCATCCGGCCTACTTGCCACCAGTGCCTCCATAGCAATAGAGAAAGGGGAGGAGGTGGACTGGGATGACTGGGGCCTCTACCCGGTATTTACGGACCCCCTTACCGGAGCCCGAGACTACCGCCCTGTCCCTTTTAAGATGCTTAAGGAACTTAAGGAGGCAGTGACTAAATACAGCCCAAGCTCCCCTTATGTAAAAAGACTGATGCAAAACCTCTTTGCTACGCACCCTTGGACCCCTGCTGACTTTGACGAAATTGCAGCCGCGTGCCTAGATGCCTCCTTATATTTAGCTTTTAAGGCTCAGGCCCGCAGAGAGGCCTCTAAGCTGGCAAAATCCCGGGGTTATACTCCCCTGGATTTAGCCATTGACCTCCTGTGTGGAACTGGAGCCTATACTGACCCTGCTGTTCAGGCCCAGTATGGCCAGTTTGAGCTAGAGACTGTTAAAGAAACACATGTTGCAGCTTGGGATAAGATTGGAGCCATGAAAGGGGGGAGAGCCACACAGAAGTTGGTTGGGCTGAAGCAGAGAGCAGATCAGACACCCCTCTCATTTGTGAACGAGGTTAAAGAGACAGTGACTCGTATAATGGGAGACACCCCGGGATCTGATCTACTTATGAGACAATTGATTAAAGAGGGTCTTCGCCCCAAAGGGATCGCAGCCATTAGCAGCCTTCCCCCCGATGCTTCATTAGAAGAAATTGTTGACAAATTGCTGGACATGCCCAGCGAGGATTCAATTCAGGCCTTAGTGACTGCCATGGAGAACCGGGAGGATAGCCTCCTGACCGCCCTTCATGGTATGCAGGTGAGACCCACCTGTTTTGGGTGCGGAAAGCCAGGGCACCTCAAAGCACAGTGCAGGCAGCGGCCCCCCTCCACTTCAGTTCCGACCTGTTATTCCTGTGGAAAGCCAGGTCACATAGCCAGGTTCTGCCGATCCAAAGGGAAGTCGGGAAAAGGGAAAGGGAGGGGCCCGGCCGCGGGGCCCCCCCCGTGCTCGAAGACAGCGGCCCCATTACTGTGACTATCCCCGTGAGGGTTGACTATAGAGAAGGGACACAGCAGAGAGAGATCGGGCCTTGGGAAACCTCTATGATTCCCATTGAGCTAAATATTTTCCCAGCGCTCATCACAGGGGCTGAGAGATGTGTGGACTTAGTCACCCATACCCAGGTCATTTTTGGTCCCGGAAGTCCCACATCCGTAAGGGTCACAAACCCCCACCCCTTTCCCACCTTGGTAAAACAGGGCCAAGAGGTAGGAAAGGCGCTGCCCTTGCGGACCCCTCCCGCTCATGTGAACTGGGTCCACCCGGTCAGCTCTGGGCGACCACTGTTAACCGTCACGGTGGAAAATCAGAAGCTCGAAGGGATAATTGACACTGGAGCCGATTGCTCTGTCATAAATAGGGGACAGTGGAGGCGCGAGTGGCCACTCCTACAGAGCCCTCAAGCAGTGACGGGGGTGGGGGGCAATAGATCTGCCATGAAAGCAGCACACGCCCTACGGTGGTCAGCTTTGGAAGAATCTGGACTCTTCACCCCACTGTGCCTACCCAACCTCCCTTATGCATTATGGGGTAGAGATATCTTGAGCCAGCTTAACCTGACACTTGCCACCCCTGATAGCCTGCGGGGAAATTAATTGGGGCCACTCTAGAGATGAGCTTTTCCCCCAGAATAACATGGATTAATAAGAAACCTATTTGGGTTGAGCAGTGGCCCCTGACAAAAGAAAAGCTCATCGCCCTCACAGACATAGTAATGACCCTCCTGCACGAGAACAAAGTGGAACCGTCCCTTAGCCCGTATAACTCCCCCGTCTTTGTCATAAAAAAGAAAGGGGGGAGTTGGAGAATGTTGATTGATCTTCGGGCAGTAAATGCCAACATGGTACCCATGGGGACCCTCCAACCTGGTCTCCCTATGCCCACTGCAGTCCCGCAAGGATGGACTATTATAGTGATTGATGTTAAAGACTGCTTCTATAGCATTCCCCTCCACCCGGAGGACAAAGAAAAATTTGCCTTTTCCCTCCCCGCGATCAATTTCCAAGCCCCCAGTAAACGTTATCAGTTCACCGTCCTACCTCAGGGAATGGCCAATAGCCCCACCCTGTGCCAGCTTTACATGGATACTCTGCTACATCCTATCTTTTTAAACAGAAAGGGGGAGTTGGCAGGTCACTGACCCATTCAGACCTGTCTCAGGTACTATTTACCATGAATTTCCTACAAGTCAGGGATGACGGCACTACAGCCGCCCAGAGATTTTTCTCCCCAAAAGGACATGCTAAGAAAGAACCAACGCTCCTGCCCTCTCCCACCAAGGCCCTACCAGGCTCTAAAGTCATGTGGAGAGATGAAGAGGGAGGTTGGCATGGCCCTGTAACGGTAAAGAACAGAAGACAGGGCCACCTGTCATTTCATCCCGAGGATAAGATAGAAGAGCCAGAAAGATGGCTCCCTGTTTACAAGATAAGAGACCTTGATTAATGCCCAACCCTACGGGGTGAGAGGAATTTCTTTCTTTTTCAGGCCTTCTGATCATCGTAGGGATCCTTGGAGGTGCTCCATCTGAAGGAAATCCGACATGGGGAATACTCCGAGTTATTCCCTCTCCCCTTCCGGTAGCACAGAACTCCCCGATCTACCCTCGCCTGCTAGTGACCAATACATCGATGGGGCTCCCTTCTGCCTCGGTGGGGCCCCTCATGTGTGGCCACAGGGGAAGACATCGAGGATCCCATACCATGGAGGGATTGCCAGATGGCGGGAGGATACCCCCTTGAGGGTGAACAAGGACGCTGATTCTGGGAATCACCCTACTTGTTGTCTGTTTCTGCCGCCTAGCTAGGCGACAGAGGGGCTATATGCTTCTTACTCAGAAAGCCTTCATGGCCATGGAGACGGGGGAGGATCCCCAAGTCTGGCTAGCCGCCATGCATGACGTGTGACACCTAGGGGTAAGACGAGGTAAACCCCAAGACGGGCAACTTCTCCTGACCCAGCCACCTAAGACGGGCAAGGTCCTGGGTTGAAGGAGATGACCTAAGACAGGGTTCCTCGCCCCCGGCGGATCCCCAAGTCTGGCTAGCCGCCATGCATGACATGTGACACCTAGGGGTAAGACGAGGTAAACCCCAAGACGGGCAACTTCTCCTCACCCAGCCACCTAAGACAGGCCCTGAGGGTGTCGGGCGCCTAGGACGGGCAAGGTCCTGGGTTGAAGGAGATGACCTAAGACAGGGTTCCTCGCCCCCGGCTATCAGAGGCCAGTAGAAATGACACCGCTTAAGGCTAACCTCAGCACCGCTTAAGGTCACACCAAGTGATAACCTTGTAAAACAGAAAGGGGGAGATGTTGGGGGCGGGGGGAAGAGGCTTGGCGGTCGCTTAGAGGGGGAAACATAATCACCTTATAAGGGAATGTTACAGAACTCGGCCCCTCATTGAGTAAGAGTTCATGGGAGGGAGGACAGAGGGGATAAAAGGGTCTGCTGAGAGGTTGGGGGGAGCGGGAATGTGATCACAGAAGAATAAAGACTCATGACCCACCTCAGGCGCTCTGTCTGGTTCTTCCCCCATCAAAGAGTGGGGGCCGGAGGTACCCCGAAGACTCACCACGCGTTGGACTGGTGAGTAAGAGGACGGACTAGCATTAAGAAGCCGGCGTTGTAAATAAAAACCCGGCAGGCCTGCCATGAGAAGAGTGTTGGCCTTGAAGTCAGGAGGAGCTGAGTTCAAATTTGGTCCCAGATACCTTACTAGCTATGTGACCTTGAGCAATTATTTAACCCTGATTGCCTCACATCCATGTTCTCTCCAGTTGTTCTGATTCATATCTGGCCACTGGACCCAGATGACTCTGGAGGAGAAAGTGAGGCTGGTGACTTGGCATTCCTCCATTTAAATCGAATTCCCTTGCTTATCATAACACCTACCTGAATTACAAACATCCTAGACCTAGCAATTGTCTTATGTAAGGCCCACTGGGAGCTAACATTGAACATATTTATTTATTTATTTAGTCATTCATTCATTCATTTATTTAGGTTTTTTTTGCAAGGCAATAGGATTAAGTGGCTTGCCCAAGGCCACACAGCTAGGTACATTGAACATATTCAAATCAAATGTTGGTAATAGAGATTTCTGGACAAAAGAACCAAATGGTACATATGAGTTCTTATTTTACTTATAACTTTATAAATAAACATATTTGTTAAAATTTTGAAAATTTGTTAAAATTAATATAAACAAATTAAGTTTATATGATTAGTTACAACAGGGCAATGAGCTAGATTTAAAAAAAAACCTCAATCATCCAGTTGAAATAATTGAATTTGGAGAAAGTTTTGAATGAGTTGAACCTTTTTTCAATTTCTGAACTGCATAATTGTGAATTCACTGGTAGCTCCTGGAGTATTTCACAAATATTGGACAAAGTTCAATAGCTGGAATGTTTCATTTTTGACCCAATAGTCTTATTCCAAATTACTTAGATCAAGTTACTTCTAAGAGTTAGAGTAATATATTGTCACCTCTCTCTCTCTCTCTCTCTCTCTCTCACACACACACACACACACACACACACACACACACACACACACACACACACACATATCCCATACACATTTTCAAACCCTGGACAGAAGTTCTAAATTAGTACTGAGTATAACTGTATTGATTTAATTCGTAGGCGGTAAAGGAGGATAGAAAACAGCAAGTTTTAAATCTTCCACCAATTTTTCATTTAAGTGATTTTTGAGTTGAGATTGGACCTCATTTGTTTAATGAGTGTTTGAATTTGGAATTCATTTTATTTTTGCTTGTTAGTAATTGGAAACTGGGCTATTCCTAAGAATTTCTGTGAACTTCCCTTTCTTTCTTTCTTTTTAAGTTTTTCAATGCATTGGGGTTAAATGACTTACTGAAGGTCACACAGCTAGGTAATTATTAACTGTCTGAGACTAGATTTGAACTCAGTCTTCCTGACTCCAGGGCTGGTGCTCTATCCACTGTGCTACCTAGCTGCCCCTTCCCTTGCTTTTTTAAAGTAAGTTGACCCTTGTGATTTTCCAACAAAGGAGAATGGTAAGATAATACTAGATTGGAGAAGTTTTTCAGGCCTGGGCTTGCTGGTCACCTCTGGAACTTATGAGGACCAAAATGACAGCTTACCTGAGTATAAGAACAGGTAGCAGGAAAAGACTTCCTTGACAGCCCTGTTTGGTAACCTTCAGGGATGACCTCAACACCTCTAGTAACCGGGTTATATTGTTTCAGTGTATAGAAGCATTGGGTAAATATAAGCTCACCTCACCCTGGAGGAAAACAAGGTGTGTACAGGTAAAGTTTTATGGAACAGGAACACTTGGAGCAGCTAGTTCCAAAGGACTTTAAGTATGTGAGAGGGAAAATGGCTCTTAGTGTGAGGTTTTGCTAAAGCAGTAAGTGCTATGTGTCCTTCAGGTAGCACATCCACCTCTCACCTGGTGCCCATAACAAAACAGTTAACGTTCACTTCTTGGCAACATCTTTCTTTCAATCTATCTTGTAACCATCATAAAATAATACTCAAATGCACTCCTGAGAGAAATTCAAATTCACAGTCTCTTCACAGCAGAGAGAGAATAAAATAGTACAAATCTCTAGGTTCTTCTTCAGGTCTCTGAAAATTCGAATATTCTTTTTAATGAAGGTTAGAAAATATCAGAAAAATCTTCCTGGAGCATCTAGACACTTCCATTTATTATAAATAGAGGGAAGATAACATTCCGTAAAACAAATGAAAAGGCAAGAGAATTTTTATCAGCCTCCTGACTACATTGTACACCTAGTTGGTTCTTGTAAAACATTAACTCATTTCTCCTTATCGGTCTTGGTTTCGTGGTGGGGGATGAAGTCCAACAATGTCTAGGCCAGAATGGGTCTGAGTCCTGATTGATTGGCTGAGGGTGGGGTTGGAGTGTGTGGGCTCCGGCTTGTTTTGGTGTGTCCTGGGTAGGACAACTCTGGACTCGGTGTTGACAAGTGGCAAACATTTACCCAGAAGTAGCTTTTCTGGCTTCTCTTTGGGGGAGTGAGTTTACATAGAGCATATAAATGATCCTAATTGAGCAGCTCATGAGCCTGAAAAGCTTTTTTTGGCTAGAGAGGAGCCATACAGGCCGTCCATGGACATCAGCCTGATTTCAGTAAGAGTAGGAACTACTACCTCTGGCAGAGTCCTCACCAGGTCTACCCTCCACTCTGTTCAGCTGGTTATTGTTGTCATTTCAGCGTCTGACTCTTCCTGACCCCATTTAGGGTTTTCTTGGCAAAGATGCTGGAGTGGTTAGCCATTTCCTGCTTCAGCTCTTTGCAGAGGAGGAAACTGAGGCAAACAGGGTCAAGTGACTTGTCCAGGGTCATACAGGTAGTTCCAAGGCCAGATTTGAACTCAGAAAGATGAGTCTACCTACCTGCCCAGTCAATAGCTGCCAGATAACAAATACTTATTAAGTATGTATTACGCTGTAGGCACTGTACCCTAGGGATATAGAAAGTAAAGCTGTCCAAAGGAGATTGGAGCTGTGTAAGTAGCTAGATGCCTACAGGATGGAAGGAGAGACGGAGGGTAAATGGAGGTTAATCTCAGAGTGGAAGACATTAATACCTGGAAAAACCTACAGAGGGGGGATTTGAGCTGACTCAAAGTCCAGGGACAATGGGAGGCACAGGTGAGAAGAAAGAGCATCCTGGGTCTGGGGGACAGGGACTGGAAAGGCAGAGCCAGGAGCTGGAGTTTTTGTGCAAAGAGACCAGTCCGACTTTATCCTAAATGTAAGGAAATGAATCAAGGTAAGAATGGAAAGGTAAGAAGGGGTTAGATTGTGAAGAGTTTTAAATATTAGATGGAAAACTTTATACTTGATGCAGATTTATGCCTTAGGAAAATCACTCTGAGTGGGGGATGATTAGAGAGACTTTAAGCAGGGAGAATAATTGGAAGGTTTACTCTAAAAGCCCAGGTGAGAGGTGATAAAGGCTTTAACTAGAGTGGTGGAAGTGAGTGTAGGGGAGGACACCTATGAGATATTGTAAAAGTGGCAAAGAAAGACCATGTCATCAGAGAGGTGCCGTCATGACGAGCACATGAATTGGATTTGAGCGAGGGGAAGCTGTGCTGTCACCAGCCTCACTTTCTCCTCCAGAACCATCAGGGTCTTGTGACCAGGACCACTGGAGATGGCCCCGGATGTGAGGCAATCAGGGTGAATGACTTGCCCAGGGTAACACAGCTAGTAAGTGGCAAGTGTCTGGGGCCAGATTTGAACTCAGGTTCTGCTGGTACGCTATAAGACTCAAAGCATTAACTATCATAATCTTTAATAAGTCTACAGTATTTCTGAAGCCCAAATCATCATTATGACATTAATGAGTGGAAAGAGCTCATAATAATATTTAATATTGACAGATTTTTAAAAAATCATACCTTTGGAACTGTTAGAATGAAAGTACTTTTACCCCTTGGTATATGCCATTTTTAATAAAAGTAACCTTGAATATACTGGAATAGCATTCAGTTTAGGCTTTTGCCATGTCTGAAGCATTACTATTTTAGTGAAGGAATTATGCGAGGAGAAATTTTTTTTGAATTTTTATTAGGAGATACCTTTACACATTAGGGACTGGTGCACTTAAATTAGGTTACAAATGACCATAAAAACCAGGTGCTTGTCAACAATACAACTTCAATTTCACTTAGACATTATTACATTCAGTTTAAAAGAAAAGCAATGTAGACACAGTAATGAAAAAGTTAAATATAAAACAAAACAATATAAAAAGCTGAAAAGACAGAAAAACATAACCATAAATTAGCACACTGAAAAATAGTTTCTTGCCATAAACACAAGATGAAAATGAAAAATCCTTTATTCTGAATTGTACAAGTACATCTAGCACTCACAGAAATAAAGAGAATAATTACATCGCCCTGAACCAGGAGAACAATATGAATTGCATCTGATAGATTTCTATTTATTCTTTAGTCTCTGACCCAGGACACCTCTATGATCTTACTTTTTTCCTCTCAGTTATTCCTTGTAAACACAGCCTGATGACCTTTTGTTGTGGGTGATCAACTGTTTAAACCATGACTTTTGCCAAAATTCGACTTTAGTCCTCTAGTGCTGAAAACCAGGGAGCTACTTCTGGTGATCTACCACACAAAGCACATGGCAAGAATGATATTCACCCAAAAGGAGTTTGGTTTTCTATTTGGATAGGGTGGCTCTTTCAAAAAAAAAAATTTCTGGGCAACAAAGGAAAAAGATCCATGTGCCCAAATCAATTTTCTGAACATACAACTGTTACAAATTTCACTAGTATGCAGACTCAAATTTGAAGAGCTATTTATCATTTCTACCCATTGGTTCAAAGCCTTCATGCCATCATTGAATTCCCCTGAGTCTAGTTAATTAAAGGGGGGAAAAATAAGAGTGATTAAAAAAAGCTTCAAGTTTAAATTATTGGGTCCTCTGTATTTCCTGGTAAAATGGCCAATATCCTCTCAAGCCAGAATTGGTACTACTTGGCAAAGTATTTCTGACAGGATTCTCTTTGTTCTTTGAAGGTAAGGCACCAAGTTAACTAAGGTGAAAGGTTTGACATGCATCTTGGAATATGCTGCCCTGTCTACATCTCATATGAAGAATGCATCAAGTCAGGTTTTAGGGTAAGGATCCTGAAGGCTCAACGGAATTTCAAGTGGTTTAGACAAACTGTTTAATGAGGGGTTTGGAAGAAGGAAAAAAGACACACAACACAGTACTATAAGGCACTCCTACAGGAAAAGAAAAATAAGAAGGCAGATACAAAGTAGGAGCCATGAGAGCCCACTTTGTCCACTAGCTTCTTCCTAGCTCAAAAGCCTGAATCAGAACTAGAGCCCAGGATCATGGGCAAGGAAGACAAAGGGAGAAAGGCTAGTTTGCAGCAAGATAGTAGAAAATGAAAGATCATCTCCAGCCTGGTAAAAGAGTCTACTTAAAAGGTTCCCTTCTATATGTGCCCCAATTAGGCATTAGGCAGCTTCACTCAAGACCCTTCCTACAAAGAGAGGCAGGCCCTCAATGGCTTCTATTCCCATGAAGATAGCCCAAAGCAAAACCTCAAATTCTGTGAACTATTTATATTTTAAAATATTTTCCATCATGTTGGAGGGGGGTCACTTTATAATAAGCAATGATTTGGAATAATAAAAAAAATGAAAATCCCACCACCTGATAAGTTGATAGTTCTTGCTATTGCTTCTTCATTTCTCTAGCCTTCATTGTTGATGGATTGTCTAAAACTCACCTTTTTTAAAAGAGTATCACAGAGTACTCTAGTATGCATGAAAACAACACCTTCCCTCAAATGGAAACCAATCAACTTCAAATGAAAATCGCATATTAAAGATTTGTGCCAGTAAAACCAAGAACACTTTCTAGTATGAACAAGGCTAGGTGCAGGAACCTAAGTCAAAATCAAATAACAAGCACCAAATAAGACTCATTCACCTGTAATTAGATCCAACCTGTTAATAGGTAGTTACTCTTTCTCAAGAACATAACATGCTGAGATTTAAAAGAACATCTAATTTTCTCCTTTGAGAAAATAGTGACAAGTAGGGATAAATATTAAAATCTCAAGATCAACTTTACTAACAGATACTAGTATTTTTTTTTAAATAGTCTCAATTACAACTTGATTTGGGTATTTCATTTTGTGTCAAATACTCCATAGCTTTTTCCTACTGTGGTTGACAACATTCTCTACTTTTAAATATAATTTTAGGAAAAGGTAAAACGAGAGACAAAGCTAGAGAGTGACAAGAGATGGAGAATTACATATCTCTTTTTACTGTGCTAAATTAAAACTATAATTTCTGGGTTATTTTATAGACCCTAGACTGAAGTTAGGATGATCAAGTTCAAGGTTGCAGTTATGGTTTAGTTATTTCACCAAAGTTGTCAAAAGAACTACAGTTAATAGTTAATAATACAAGCACATATATATATATATATATATGCATATATATATATGTAAATATCTAAAATATTTTTGGCTTTGAAGAAGAAACAGAACAGAACCCAGCTTCCACCAAGAATGTTCCTGTTTTGGAGCTGAGCCACATCTAATTATTTTATAAATGGTTCTGCTATTTTGTGAATATAGAAAATGTATATGATAAGTTAAATCTCTGGGTGGGTTGATGGGGTGGCAAGAAATGATGTTGCATCGGCAATCTGCAATGGATACAGATACATAAAGAGAACTAAAAGAGGGCTTGTCATCTATCAGTTATGAATTTTAAGCTGGCTTGTGGCAGGTGGCTTGGTTAGAAGAGGGAACCTGTATTTTTGATATATGCTTCTGCTTCTTACAGAAGCTGAGGAGAAAGGAAAGAAAAATCCCCTCCCAAAAAGAGTTGGTAAAATTTTAGAAATCTATATTCCTAGCAACTTTTTTTCTGAAGTAATGGAACATTTACTTTTTAGGAGGTTATTCTTTTACTAATAAAATATTCCAAACAAAGAATACACTTCAGATTTGAGGGTGTGAAAATAACTATAATGTTTTGTTGCTAAGAGTCAGAGAAACACAGGTAAGCAATGAAATGTGCTTGGTTTGTTTTTAACTTTGGGGGAAAACTGGACCTGAAAAGAAGACTTCTTTCATTTCAGTTAAGTGATTTTAAGGGCTCTGTGGCTTTCCTGCAGTGGTGTAAATTGAGGTCTATTTAAGGAGCGGGCTTCTTTGCTGCACAGTTTGACTTGCCAATATTTTATACAGATTGGACAATATCACACCCTAAGATGTTTCTGGCACTGGCAGAAGTGATTTCCTTAGGGGATGCACCAGGGAACTGGTTGGCCCTTTCAGTGAAGAAAGGTTCCTCAAACCTGCTGCCAGCTCTAGGAGATTAATTGGCCATTTTGTTATATGCTTCATGTGCAAGATGATCAACCCAGGATGAGAAACAGAACACATGGGGAAAGTAGGATATTCATTCTGCCTTAAGAAGGCAGTGTTCCATGAGATTTGCATCCAGTTTGACTGTTTCCTAACAGAAGAGGCAAAGGTTGAGTGTTCTGCACAAAGCCATTTAATAGACTTGAAAACAGTAAAGAAGCAGCATATACTCTTCCAAGGGTATATTCTGGGATATAAACTGCAACTGTGCCTTTTCACTGCATGTCTGCAATCCTCACCACCAGCAGACAATGGGATGGGAGCGGAGAAACTGCTGAAGGCCTTGGGGAAGCTTCACAACGAGGGGGAAGTTCCAAAACCACTGTCTAGATCTGGGTGGATAACTGCAAATTCACTTTTAGGGCTTCCTTCTGGACCATTTGAAAAGTGGGCTCTTGTTTAGCAAAGCCACTTTTGTGGGCACTTTGGAAAACAAAGCCACTGGGCCCAGGAGGCCAAACTTGTGTCTTTACGCCTGGGAAGATCTGAGATTGGGCAACACTGAATGGATGATAGGGTGGGTTATAAGAGGAGAAGAGCAATCCTACTCCTTGGGTCTCCAAATGCAGCTAACTATGGCTAAGCTTACTAAGAGCCAGGATCACAGATACATTAATTATAACAAAGGCGAAAAATAAGCTACAGTGACAAGGAACCGGGGGTGGAGAGAGGAAGGCACTTTGCCATTGGAGCACATCTGTTTTATAATAAGCAGGTCTATAATTCTCTTGTGAAAGATCATGTTTTGCTATCTTCTCTGAGGCTGGAAAATATAAATACTGTATTTCAGGAACGTGGGGGGTGAGAGAAGATCAGATTGTTTGCCTGTCTGCCAAGTATTTATTTTAAAATTTCCACCCCTTTTCTTTTATATGTTGGGGAGGAGGGGGAGATGGAAGGGAGGTTCGAGTGTTGGTGGGGAAGATAACCTGTTTTTTCAAGAGGAAAAGGCACCATAAGACTTCTTATGAATAGGCTTGGCCTTTTAACAAGTTTTCATGCCTCAGCTACAGCACTCCAGCTACTGTATAATTCAGAAACAAAATGCCTGGTGGTTAGCTATTAAGTTTAACTATGTGGTCTCTGGTATGAGGGACTAGTGCGAGTCGAGAGGGGGCATTGGGGTCAGTTCACTTATTCCTTTGTGTGAGAGTAACATAAAAATACATGTGCTGAGTCCTGGAGGAAGAGAGGAAGAGAGTATGAAGGTCTCATGGAGGGCTCTTTAGGAAACAGAGTGATAGGAAGTTTTAAAAACTCAGCAACAACCAAATCACAAAGAAGCTGAAGGCTTGTGATCTGCACTGAAGTGGAGTGGACCTCCTGAGTTGATTAGGACTTCACTTTTATTATTGTAGGAAGAGTTATTTTAATGGAAGGGAACAGAAACAAACCTTGCTTCCCAGCTATCCCACCTGCCCTTTCTGTCCCAGTGACAAGAGTAGCGTGGCCTTAGTAGGAGCCAGCCTGGGAGCCCCATGGTCCTGCCTAGCAACAGCAAATGAGTACATTTCCTATCTACTCTAGCACATGTGGTTTTATTAAGGTGGATGTTTTTGAGCTTTTTTTTCTTTTTAAGTAGTATATTTATGTCATTACTGATTCTTATATTCTTAGTACTCAAAGAGTATAAATAATATGAAGTGAGAAACTTAAAAAAAAAAGACAAAATATGAGTGAATATGAAGTGGTAGGTTATAGACCCAAATGACACAGCTATGATGGGAACCAAGACAGTAGTTGGGAAGAATTTGTTGGTGTTACAATGAGTTTCCTTTAAAGACAGTGAAGGCATCTTCTCTTAGAGTGGGATTATTATAGACTGCATATGCCAGTCTATTAATTGCAGCATTGGGTAAAATTATCTAATTTCTTCTGACCCCAGTCCCATTTAAAAACCATTAATATCATCCCTGTTGATAGGGCACTGGGTTTTCTATGGCATTTCTGATTTAGCTATGAGTATCATAGCTATGAGTATCATCTGGCATATATGGCCCATGGCTACCCCGTGAAGAGAATGCTGCTGGGATATCAACAAGAAGTTTGATTACAAAGAAATTCATAGATGTATAGACAAGCTTCATAGCAATTTTGGCTTTTGTCAGAAAGCAAAAATGTAAACATTCAAAACAGAACTACCTCCATGGTGAGATCAGGATCAGTACTGTCAAAAGAAGCACCATGGCTTACAAGATGTTCTGCTTTGTTTAGGTGAAATACCAGCAGGGGAATTAGCATTCCTATTGCAGAAAGTGAGATGGGGGACAGAGCCAGTGATAGAGAGTCCTGGAGTCACTGTATTTTGAAAATTTTCCCATGAAACAGATGATGGGTCAACTTGATGCAGTTGCTTCAACTTCTGTGAAGGTTAAAAATAAATAACAAAAAATCACCCAAAGCATGGTTGTTACTTACTAAACAACAACCCCCAGAATGAAATAACAAGCAAGGCAGAAAATGTTTCTGCCTAAAGAACAAGTTAGCTCCTGAGGGCCATAAACAAAAAGTCTGGGACCTCCAAAGCCTCCTGTGCAGACCACCCCTTGTTGGAGATGAAGCAGCTGAAGATCCTGACAAAGCGTAATCAGGTATAGGTAAGTTTCAAGTCACAAAGGCTTCACGGTCCTTCTGACAGTCCCTAGGTACATATGAAAACATATATATGTGTAGATATATATATGTATGTCTATATTTCTAGCTAAAGGATGGACACAGCTTCCTCTCGCAGTATGTGTCTGGCTCATTCAGAAGCTGCTTGACCCCTGTGACCAAAGCAGCAGATCACTCTCTCCAGGCTGCGACTGGCGCTCAGGTGTTGTGGTAAGACAGCTCGAACATGCTGCAGGCCTCTTCTAGACTCTCATCCATGTTGAGTCTCCTCCAGAAGGACTTCTGCTTCTTTTGCAGCTCTCGACGGACACACCGGGGGCAGGGGACTGACTTCACTTTGCACTCAGAATGGAAAACTGCTCCACAACTTTCACACCTGCAAAATCCAAGCAGGGATAGGAATGAAGGCAACATGATCATCTGATGCCCAGAGTCCCACCCCAAGCAGATCTATGCTTTCAATGTAATCTGAAGCAAGCAGTATTTTACCTAACCATACAATACCTACCTGTGAAGAGCTAGAGAGTTTGGTAGGTTTTTCCCTTCCTAAGGGTCAATGTTCTATTTCACTGGGGAAACAAAATTCTTTTTCTTTAATAAGAGTTAGCCCTGTGTGTGTGTGTGTGTGTGTGTGTGTGTGTGTGTGTGTGTAGGGGGAAGGCTCTCAGAAAACAACCAGAATTTCTCAAACTATGGGTAATAATGGCTAAATCACTGCAACCTTTGGTTCTCTCACCTATGAAAAGGAACATTGTTAGCCACAGTAGAAAAAGAGTAGGTGGAAATAGCTAAAGAATGACTGTGCCTCAGATTGCTAATAGAAAATGAACCATTTCTATGAAATAGTCATAAGAGGTTCAATTTACTCCAGAAAAATACAGACTTCTGCATCAGGTAATAGGAGTTAAGTGACTTCCCCTTACCTCAAAACCCTTAGCTGAGTCCTTCAAACTCTAAAATAATGATGTTGTAATTTCTGACTTGCATCCCCGCAATTCATAGAAATAAAGAGTAAACTTAAAAGTTCATTTTTTTTTTACAAAACAAAGAATTAAAAGAGAAGAATAACAAGTTTAAAAAATAAACAGATATTATAATTTGGAGAGATGAGACATTCCACAAGAATGACTGGTTTGTTGTTTAAGTGAAAGTCTGTTTCAGGGTTTCTGAATGGGATGTTTTTACTGAAAACTTTAATCATCTATAATTGACAAGCATAACTAAAGAGCCTGGAATGGAGCACTTGAATACTTCAATTAAGTTCTCATCCTTTTACTCCCAAGTTCCAAGCAGCACTTTTCTCCTAGGAGGGAGACAAGTGAAGTCTTCATTTATTAGTTCTCCCTGCATTTGTGGGTGTCCTGCCTGTGCACAACACTGGACTAGAGCAAGAGCTCTGAGTAGGAGAATGAGGGACATGAAAGAAGTAAAACCCGTGCAGCTGGAGATGGTGACTTCTACATATTCTGCATTCTTTCCTTCCAGTTTCTCATCATTTCAAAGGTGAAAGAACTCAGAGGTTATCTAGTCAGAGACTGCATCAGGATGCTGAGATGCTAAGGGCTAACAAGGGGAGAGACGCAGGTGTTGCCCCTCCCCCATAAAGAACAATCTGCTCACTCTTCTCTCATCGATTAGGGGCTTCTAGAAAAGGGAACAACTAAATACAGTTTTTTGGTGGGGCTGGAGTTAGGGGCACTACAAAGGAGAGAGAATTCTGTAATATGTGGTAAATGATGGTTGGAAGCTACTGCAATAATGCAGAGAAGACAGGGGCCATAAGACGCTCCTGAGGCGTGCTGCACCCTGCATCCCTTGGCTCTCCTTTCCCTGATACCAGAATATGTAAGGATCAATGTAAGGTCTAGGGTCTAGGAGTTTTATAGCCCAGCTGTATTAGACCAGTTTAATACAAGCAACAATAAGAGTCATAATATCAGGTACTGTGTATTAGATTATCTGAACTTAGTCCTCGGTTTCTGGTCTCCTGAGTTCTACTACTGGGAGGTAAGGTCAGAGGGATGGGTAATGTAACAGGTGAAGGTATTTGCTGATAAACTTACGGCTCAGGAAGAGTCCAATGAATGTGATGCTCATTACTTTCTCCATGCCAGATTCAGGACTCGGTGATTAAAACATCTTCTGGTTGTTTTTTTTCCCCCCAGAGAAAGGAGGAGGAGATCTTAGCCCTTCTGGGACAGGGCCAACTTGTCTTTAGGACACAGCTCTTCAAATTTTTTTTTAGCTCATATGCTGGCAACCTTTATGATTTGGGCAGCTGAGAGTGGCTACACTTGACTAGGCAAAACTTTGATGAAGGACTTTTAAGAAGGGCTTGAACAAAGATCTAGTTCGAAGACTCCTTAGGAAGCTACCCTGCTTCAGCTAACCTGGGGGAATCTGATGGAATCAAGCAATCTGTCAACAAACATTTTAAAATATTAGAACATTAGTGGAAAGGGTGAGCATGAGATCTCAAGGACTTAAGGGGTGGGGGGAGAATGAGATTAAATAGGAGTGCTGAGGCTGTGACAGATTTCCAAGGATTATCAGTATAGGATATGTGATAGTGAGGATTTCAGTGCAGTATCTTGGATTATATGATCAACCTAAGTTATTGATCCTGAGTTTAGGAAGGGAAAGGAAGATCTATTAGGAAAGGTCAGGGAATCAACCACTAGAGGTCAGCCAGGGACCTCAACTCCCTAGGATTTATCTGAACTGGGCAATTCCAGATCTATGTTTCATTGGTGGTTATAAGACTTTAAGTTCTGAATTGATTCCTGCAAAAAAAGGTAGCAGGAATGCAGAGCAACAGATTTGGAGTCAGAGGGTTGGCTGTGACCTGTTTATTATGTGGTTGTGGGAAAGGCATTTAATTTCTATAAATGTTCCCTTATCTATAAAATGAAGCAGTTAGATAATATCTAAGGTCCCATGACCACCTCTAATTGTCTAAATCTGAAAAAGGCAGAGAATGATTAGGATCTGGCTCGGTACCACGAGCTTTCTGAGACAGGCCAGATCAGAGGGCTTGCAAAAGAAAGGGAGACAGACAAGTTATCAGTACCTTTTCCTCTATAGAAGACTAGAGAACAGATAGATCCTCAAGATGGATCCTTAAGTTACTTGAGGGGAGGGCCAACAGAATTTTCAGTTAGAAAGGACCTCCTGGGCCTCTCTCATTCAACACACATTTGAAAAAGGGATCCATTTCCAACAAACCTGACAAGTGATGAACAAGCTTTTGCTTCAAGTCCTTGACGAAAAGAGAGTGCATCAACCCAAGGAAGCACATTTCCCTTAGGGACATAAAGACTCAATCGGCTCCTGCTCCTAGGTTTGGCCTCAAGCACCACCAAAAACAGGTTGAACCTTCTTCCAGCTGAGTTTTTACTCTCACTTTTTATTCTCTAAGGAGAAGTAATCAAGCAACCTAAGACCTGACCTTGTTCTGGGCTAAAATGTAGTAGAAGGAACTTACATTGGGAAAGGTTCTATTCCCCCCAGGTCTCCCCTCAGAATGACATTGTAAAGTAGAAAGGGGCAATGCTCTATGTGCTGCAGTTCTGGGTTCTATCCTGCTTTGACCAAGAGGCTGGATATTCCTGCGGGATGTATTGCCTTTGCCAGTTAGTGCTAAATCATTTAAAGTGTGTGTGCATGCACATATTTATCTATCTAGCCACACAATCTGCCTGTAGCCTCTGCCTAATAATCACTAGCCCTAGTGAGTCTGTCCTCCACTTTATGTATTACCTTCAGGCTTCACCCTGATTCATGAATATAAAATTGATGGTGCCCTGAATTTGTACCAGACTTTGTCTAAAGGTGAAACCAATGGTAACCAGTAGGCTTCTGCATTTTTTGTAAATAGAAACGGGTTCTTTGTAAATGGTTTCATTGTAGATGGTCCAATTATCACAGTGTAGAAAATGTTAAACATACTGAGTTTTTGAATAAGTAATCAAAGAAATGAAAGACAACTATTACAGCTCAGTCTCTTAGGATTTTGTAATCCTAAAAAGTACATGACTAGGCAATATATGAAAAGTTTCTGTATTATTATTAAGCCTCAACCAGGTTGAGGTAACTAACAGGTGAAGGTATTCACTGCTGAACTTATGGTTCTGGAAGAGCCCAGTGAATGTGATGCTCACTACTTTCCCCAACAAAGGTTGAGGAACTAAACTAAGAGAGGAACCAGCAATAGAGGATTTGGAATATGGAATATGAATTAAATATGGAAAATACCAATTACTTAAGTGGCACATGGATTTTTTTAAAATAAGCATTATATCCTATATTATAAAAACAACAAACAATTACATTATTCTATTTACTTAAACACTTCAAGGACCTTTGATTTCATTAGTGATTACCAAAGCAGACTTATTTTCCCTGAAACTCCCCCTCCTCTGCTATTCATGCCATACTAGATTGTCTTTATTTATTTATTTTAAAATTTATTTTTATTCTCATTTTGTACAAATGCTTTTTTACATTAATAAAATATTCTACTCTTGTTTACAAGTAAACAAAATACCCCTCCCCCCATGAATATAGATAGACTTGTTTGGGTGAAAAAAGTAAAGGGGAGAGAAAAAAATTAAAATTAAAAAAAATAATAGTAATAATTGTAGATATGGCCAGGTGGCAAAATGGATGAAGCACCAGCCCTGGAGCCAGGAGCACGCGAGTCCATATCCAGCCTCGTAAACCCAACAATCACCCAGCTATGTGACATGCAAGCCACCCGATCCCCACTGCCCTGCAAAAACCAAAAAGAAGAAAAAAAAAGACCCAAAATAAAATAAAATAGTAATAATAGTAGGGGGTGGCTGGTTGGCAGACAGAGCATTGGCCCTTGAGCCAGGAGCACCTGGGTCCAAATCCGGCCTCAGAGACCCAAAGATCCCTCTGCTATGTGGCCCCAGGCAGACCACCCAGCCCCACTTGCCTTGCACCCTCCCCCAAATAATAATAACAAAAATGTGCTTCAGTCTTTGTTCTAACACCAACAACTCTGTCCCGGGTGGATCACATTCTTTATGATAAGTCCATCACAAAAGTTACTTCCATATTTTTCCACCGTTGCCATTGTTGATCACAACTCCCTCCTTTCTTATTTCTCCACTACCATGTACTGTATTTTCTCTCTCCTTTTGCTCTGACTCTGCTGTAGGGTAGCTGAGTGGCGCAGCAGACAGATCCCTGGTCCTGGGGCCAAGAAGCCCTGGGCCCCCATACCACCCCTTAGGCCGAGCATCAACCTGGCCCTATGGTCCTGGGCAGGCCTTCCAATCCCAGCCCCTTGCAAGAAGTAAAAAAGAAAATGTGTTATATCTGACCACTCTCCCCCCCCATGGTCCATCCTCTCCTCCATCACTCACATCCCCCACTTCCCCCTGTCCCCTCCCTCCTTCTTACTCCAGATGTCTATATCCCATTGAGTATATTTGCTGTTTCCTCTCCTAGCCATCTCTGATGAGAGCAAAGGTTCCCTCATTCCCCCTTGCCTTCCCCCCTTCCATATCATTGCAATAGCTCATTGTAATAAAAAAAATCTTATTATGTGAAATATCTTGGACTATTCCCCCTCTCCTTTTTCTTTCTCCCATTCCATTTCCCTTTTTTTTCTATTGACTCCATTTTTACACCATATTTTATCTTCGAATTCAGCTTTCTCCTGTGCTTCAACTATAAAAGCTCCCTCTACCTGTTCTATTAACTGAGAAGGTTCATATGAATATTGTCAGTGTCATTTTTCTATGCAGGAATACATGCAGTTCATCCTCATTAAGTCCCTCATATTCCCCCCGCCCCCAATCTCCATGCTTCACCTGAGTCCTGTATCTGAAGATCAAACCTTCTGTTCAGCTCTGGCCATTCCAAAAGGAACATTTGAAAATTCCCCTGGTTCATTGAAAGTCCATCTTTTTCCCTGGAAGAGGACATTCAGCCTTGCTGGCTAGTTCATTCTTGGCTGCATTCTAAGCTCTTTTGCCTTCTGGTATATTATATTCCAAGCCCTACGAGCTTCCAATGTAGTTGCTGCTAAGTCCTGTGTGATCCTGACTGCAGCTCCACGATATTTGAACTGTGTCCTTCTGGCTGCTTGTAATATTTTCTCTTTGACTTGGGAGTTCTGGAACTTGGCTATGATATTCCTAGGGGTTGGTTTTTTGGGATCTCTTTCTCGGGGGGATTGGTGGATTCTTTCCATTTCTATTTTGCCCTCTTCTTCTAGAACATCAGGGCAATTTTCCTGTAGTAATTCTTTGAAAATGATGTCAAGGCTCTTCTCCTGATCATGACTTTCAGGTATTCCAATAATTTTTAAATTATCTTTCCTAAGTCTGTTTTCCATATCAGTTGTTTTTTCAATGAGATATTTCATATTTTCTTCTAATTTTTCATTTTTTTGGTTTTGAAGTATTGATTCCTGATTTCTGGTAAATTCATCAATCTCCCTGAATTCTATTCTTTGTCTGAAGGATTTGTTCTCCTCAGAGAGTTTTCTTATCTTTTTTTCCATCTGGCCATTTTGCTGGTCTGTGAATGACCATAAGTGGCCCCCTCTGCCACAGGGCTGAGGTGGAGGGGCTGTTGCTGTTCTATGGGGGGGCCTAGACTGGGATCAGAACCTGAATGTGGTCAGAGCCCCAGAGTCCTGTTCCAGGGGCAGAGGACAGAGCTCGGCAGTCTCTCTCTCTCCACTCCCCTCCCTCAGCTCAATGGGCCCATGTCCTGGGGGCTCCAGCTTACGGGCTCCACCTGCTTCTGTTTCCGGGTCTGAGCTGTGGAAAGACCAAGCTGCTTGCTGTGTGCCCTGAGGGCTGGGCTCCATGTGCTCGCTCTGGCAGAGGTCCCCCACTGTTCCTCCACTTTGTGCCCGGTGCTCCCCGGGGTGCAGCTCAGGAGACTCCCCCGCTGCTGTGAGCTGAGGCTCCCAGCACCCTGGGGCTGCCTCTGGGAGGCTGAAGTTCTTTCACTCTGGTGGGCCACCCCTCTGGCAGGCTGCCCCTCCGACCCGGGGAGCAGAGCCTTTCTGCTCTTTTCCAGGTTACCTTGAGTAGGAGAACTGCCTCACTGGGTCCCTTTGTGGGTTCTGTCTCTCGAAAATCTATTTAGAGTCCTTAGCTAATGAGTTTTATCAGAGAGCTCCTAAGACTCGATCCCTTCTTGTCGCCATCTTCCATACTAGATTGTTTAATGAGCTTCTAATGCCTACAACATTATTAACTTTGTGACAAACCTTTCTGTGCTAAACTTGGTTTCTTCTAAACTTAGGCTGATCTTCAGATGCTTACTCATGAACATATTCTGCTTTGTAGGAACCTACCAGATCTTGTTTTCTGCTGAAATAGGCTTTGAAAATTGAGCTGGACTTCACAACACAATGACACATCAGATTATAAATTTAGTGGACTATAACTAAGGAGAGGACGATGAGGAGGATGACAATGATGATGTTTTTCCTTCCATTTTTTTTTTCCTTTTTGCAAGACAATGGGGGTTAAGTGATTTGCCTAAGGTCACACAGCTAGGTAATTATTAAGTGTCTGGGACCAGATTTGAACTCAGGTCTTCCTGTCTCTAGGGCCAGTGCTCTATCTATGGTGCCACCTAGCTGCCCCTAGTCCTTCATTCTCAAAGAAGATGACATCAGGGAGGTGAAGCTATAACATGCACCTAAATTAGATATGAGTGAGGGGGCCTGTGCTAAGTCACCAGTCTCACTTTCTCCTCCAGAATCATCTAGATCCAGTGGCCAGACATGGATCACTCCAGAACAGCTGGAGATGACCTTGAATGTGAGGCAACCAGGGTGAAGCTACTTCATATGTATCTAAGGCTGGATTTGAACTGAGGCCCTTTTGACTCCAGGGCTGGTGCTCTATCCACTCACTGAACCACCTAGCTGCCTACTAAAGGGTATGGAATGACTAATTTAACTCCCCAAAGCATATTTTTCCTAATTGAATTATAACAAAATCTCTATGCTCTTAATAACTAGCACTATATCCTTTTACCAAAATATGATAAGCTATTAAAATATAAACTTACTAAGACTTTTGGGGACATACATTTCCCAATTACATTTAATATTCTGACACTTTTAATTTAGAGAATTCCTGATAAAGAAACTCCTATTAATGCAGCCCTGCAACTGCTCTGTATTTGTTACTTTTTTTTTTTTTTTTTTTTTTTTTTAGTTTTTGCAAGGCAATGGGGTTAAGTGGCTTGCCCAAGGCCACACAGCTAGGTAATTATTAAGTGTCTGAGACCTGATTTGAACTCAGGTACTCCTGACTCCAAGGCCGGTGCTCTGTCCACTGCGCCACCTAGCCACCCCAGTATTCATTAGTCTTAAAGAGCTTCATGGCACTGAAAGGTTCCATAAGGCTGCCTTGGGACACCGAGCTACAATGTGAACCAGTCAGGTCTTCCTGACTCAAAGTTCAGCACTGTAGACCCCATACCATGCTTTCTGGTGGGAAATGTCCTCATCTGCTAAACTTTTTCCTCTGTCATTTCCCTTATCTATAAAATACATTAGTGTTATTTTGCATTTATTGATGGGCCCTTCCTCACCTAGCAGGAATAAATTAGTAAAGGGGCCGCTAGGTGGCACAGTGGACAGAGCACCGGCCTTGGAGTCAGGAGTACCTGAGTTCAAATCCGGTCTCAGACACTTAATAATTACCTAGCTGTGTGGCCTTGGGCAAACCGCTTAACCCCATTTGCCTTGCAAAAACCTAACCCCCCCCCAAAAAAAATTGGGAATAAATTAGTAAGCAGGGCTAAAGGCTATAATAGTTAACAGTACACTTGATGAACAAATATGCACTTGAGAAATATGCTCACTAATGGTAGTGAAAAGGAGTCTGGTACTGTTAATTAGCTTTTAATATTATAAAATAGACATAAAGTGACATAAAACACTAAAAATTCATTAATTTTGATGAATATTACAGTGCTGAAGCTGGAAGGACATCAGAGATCATCTACCTAAACCACCTCATTTTATATATAAGAAAACTGAGACCTAGAGAGGGGGAATGATTTGTCAAAGGAGTCAATGACAGAGACAGGATCTGAACTCAGATCCAAGACTGTTTTCTTTGTACCATGATGTTTAGTATTATTTCCCTCCTTCCTTGTCCCCAACCCTGTGCTGAAGTCTAGTAGTCTGAGAGAATGATCAAAAATAACCACATTTATAGAGTTGCCTAATTACTCATCTACAATCTTTTGAGCCTGGTACTGGGCTAGTCGATGCTGCCAAATTAGCAAGGATTAGGTGCCTTTCTTGTCCCCTTGCCAGTAGGGTATGGGAATCTCTCTAGGATGCCTTCTTTTGCTCTGTGGTTAGGATGAAGGGCTGAGTCTGGTGGCCTCATGTTTCTCTTGTCTACTTGCTGCTAGCAACAACAATAGAAACTCAGTTGTGGGAGGGGCTCCCTGACCCACCAAAGGGCTCATAAGTAGTGAAGCTGAACTGCTTTGTGCTAGTTGGTTTCACCTTTTCAGGCTCCTCTCATTAAGCTGACACTAATAGTGACTTTTATCAAATTATTTCCCTTCTCCTTCCCCCCTCCTGAGTCCCCTGGGCTAGTCAGTGATTTATAAGGAACTAATTCTGTATTCTTCTAATGCCACTCACTTATCTTCACTGATAGCAAAGTCCTCAGTCATTGAGTCTTATCAGAAATTTCTGGTGCAATGAACACCCATGGGGTGATGGCAAGACCAAGTACACCTGCTTATTGGAGCTAGAGGTTGGCAACTGAGACCAAAGGTCAGTAACTGAGAAAAGTAAGAGATAAAAACAAGTGATTTCAAAATAGAATCAAACTCTATTTTCAGACAATTTGTAACCCAGCATAAACAGTGTAGTGTGTAAAATGAACAAAAGACATTCCCAAGCTCAAAGTTTATCTCCTTGACCCACTTCTTCATATGGAAGGAAAAACAAAATAGGAAGAAGAGAGAAAATTTTATCAAGTGAAATTTAAGAAGTACTGTGTATCCAAAAATTTAACATTGCTGTGTTTTACACACACACACACAAACACACGCTAACTAGATTCAGAGAACAAAGGAAAATAGTGGATGAATATTGTAATAAAATGAATTCTTCAAAATTGAAAAAATTCTGTACAAATAAAATTAATGTATTTAGGACAAGTTGAATGAGGTAAATTTTTTTCTGTCAAATCTTTCAGTTAAGAGAGGAGTTTAGTACCTGAGATAACAGAACATATATCACCAAAAGCAATTCAGCAAGAAATTTAAGTGATGAAAGAATTTGTACAAACATTTCATAAAAGAGAAATTTTAAACTAGTAACGACCATATAAAGAAGTGCTACAAATCACTAATAATAAGACAAATGTAAATTAAAACAACTCAGAAAATTGGCAAAGATAACAAAAGAAGAGAATAGTTAATGTTAGAAGGACTGTGGAAAGATAGCAGCAGATACAAAGTAGAGCTGCAAATAAAGGATCTAAAATATCCATACTCTTGGATTGAAAGAATCTACTACTAGAAATATACTACAAGAATGTTCTTGATAAGAAGATAAATCAAAATACATAAGGTAGCACTTTCTGTAGTAGCAAAGTAGATGCCCATTGAATGAGGAATGGCTAAATAAACTATGGTACAGTATATGAATATAATGGGATATTATTGTGCTACAAGAAATAATTATTATGAAGAATACTGAGAAGCATGGAAAGATGTTAACTGATGCCCAGTGAAGTAAACAAAGAAAAAATGATATTCATAATGACTACAATAATGTAACTGGAAAGAATCACCACAAAAAAAAACTGAAAGAGAATGTTGCAAAATTACAAAGAATAAGAATGATACTAAAAAAAGTGATATCAGAAGATACATCTCCTTATTCCTTTGCAAAAATGAAAGGCACATAGGTATAAAGCACTGATTAGATTTTTCATATTTTTTCAATTCATTGATTGACTTAACTGATTGTTTTTTCTTCTTTCTTAAAAATATTCTTAAACAAGTGGCAGTGTTAAAGAATTGCTGACTGAGAGTTGGAGAGCCTGCTTCACTCTCCAAAACAAACAGTGCAAGCAAGATTATAGGGGGAAATGACTGTTTCCAAGAACATTGTGATTTTTCAATTGAGAGTTGTCTATTATACTGTAATGATGACAACTGTACAACTTGAACTTTATTTAGAGTATGCAACTAGATTTGCTTATTGATGCCCTCAGAAACAGGGGTCTTCTGAGTCATTTTATCTCTACAACTTTGCTTTTATTATTATTTTTTGGGAACACAGAACAAGATTAACTTGCATCTTCTCTTTGCAGCACTATTATTGTTTGAAGCACAAGTTGGAATATTTGCTATAGAGCAAAGTCTACCAAGAGGTTACTCAGCTTTCACCTTAACACACTGGTTGACACACCAATTTTAATCTCTCCAGGAAAAAAAAAATCATAGGACAGTCAGAGGAAGTGATTAAACACAACAAGAAAAGTGAATTTGCAAGCAGTCAATTCAGACTCATTTTTGACTCTTCATTTCTTCTTAACTCACATATGCAATTTATTGTCAGATCTTGACATTTTTTTATTAGGGTTAGGGTAGATCTTGACATTTCTATTCATAATATTGTATCCTGTAGATGTGGCCTTCTCTCCATTGAGTTAAAAAACTCAACACTAACAAGTTCTGCCATGGATCCCCGAAAATAAGACCTAGCATGATTTTTTTCAGGATGCTCCTAATATAAGCCCCACCCCAGAAATAAACCACAGTTAAGATCAACAGCCAGATAGACATATTCATTCTAGTAGAGGCTCTCATTATTCTCCATCTGGCTTTTGCAATGGTGCCCTTGCCTCAATTTATTTTCCATTTAGCTATCAAAGAGATACTCTTAAAGTGTAGTTCTGGCCGTGTTTCCACACTATTTGAAAAACTCTAGTGATTCCCTATAACTTTCAGGATCAAATTTAAAAAAATATCTTCATTTTGGTATTTGCAACCCTCCACAGTCTGCCCCTTTCTAATCTTGCATTTTACTTCCTTCCCTACATTCCTTACATCCCACTTCATGGGCCCACTTGTTCCTAGCACTGGCCTGGCTATTTACCATAATTTGGAATAGTGGCCCATCACCTCAACTTGGCTTCCTAGGCATCCTGTTCAAATCCCATCCTTTGTAGGAGGCTTCTCCTGGTATCCCCCTCTTCTTCCCTCCCTCCCTCCAAAGCTCCCTCTCTTCCAGGATTACCTTCTCTCTATTCTTTATATATCTGGATTACAAAGTTACTTGAACGTCTCCCCCATCAGAATGTGAGATCTGTGAGGTTAAGGACCAGATTTTTTACTTTCTATATCCAGCATGGTGAAGGTCTTAATAAATGTTTGTTAATTAATAGAAATGTGGAGTGAGGTATATTACTTGATGTATGATATGGCATCAGCATGTTCTGGGGATGGTGAGAACATCTTCCTATGGCCATCTGTCAGATTCTCTGCTGTCCTCTGACATGGCAGGTAAAGAGCAACCCAGCTTGGAAAAAGTCTCTACTACAATGTTCTGTGACTGAAAAACACAGAACTGTCCCATCAGCATTTTTTAGTTTTTTAAAATTCTTTTGGGTTTTTAGTTTTATTCTATTGATTAATTTATTCTGATCCATCTATTCCAAGCTACCTGATCTATCTTGTAAAGAACTAGAACCATCTATAAGCTGACTGGAGATAAGGGTGAAAGCAGTCTGTAGTTATGAAACAGAGCAAAGCCCAGAATGGAAGGGAATTCATGGATTTATCAGTTTGGTGATCTAATCAAAGGAGTTGATTAGTAAGAAGTAGCCTTTTCTTTGTGGCAAGTTTCCACTGGAATGGTCAAGGTCAAGGCAAGTTCTCCCAACACTCCAGTCTCCTTTGGAGTTCCTTATTCTTCCTGCCAGTACCTTCTCTGTCGTCCCTGCTCTGTCTCCTCTCTTAATTTCTTTCTGCTGGCTCTTTGCTGCTTAGAGACTTACTTTTTTCACCTGTAAAACCAGTGGATTAAGTGATTTTCATGGCTCTTTCTAGTTCTAAACCTATATTCCTAATAGAACTTCTATAGAATCTTCTTCAGTATCATACAAAGCTGCAAGAATTCCTGGTTATAATGTCTCTTGCTGCTGAACCCTGACCAATCAACTGAATTACTGGTCACAAAAAAGTGACCCAAAGATCCCAAATGAGACCACAAAGACCTCTGCATTAGGTTGAAGTCATCAGTATTTTCCTGCTTTATTAATTTTTTACTCTTCTTCTGCTGCCACAAGGAAAACTGCTTTTATTTTTGGTTCAAACAGAAGCTCTAGACATACTCGGGCTGAAATTGAGGGTCTAAGTTTGATCAGAGCTTTGATTTAAGGAAGGGTAGTATTTAGTTTTAGAAGAGTCTCCAAGGTGCATGGTGTTTGACTGATTTACACTTTCCTAAGGCAAAAAAGTGGGGTTCAGAAATAAGTGGGCCAGGGGCGGCTAGGTGGTGCAGTGGATAAAGCACCGGGCCCTGGAGTCAGGAGTACCTGGGTTCAAATCTGGTTTCAGACACTTAATAATTACTTAGCTGTGTGGCCTCGGGCAAGCCACTTAACCCCATTTGTTTTGCAAAAAAAAAAAAAAGAAATAAGTGGGCCTTACTAGCATCCTGGAGTAGTTGAGTGTTATCACCACTGAGCAGTGACTCACAGGTTGCTCCAGTTATTGCTTGTTTTCTTAAAGATGATTGTTTAGACTCTTTGTCATTGGAGCATGCTTTGGTCTTCATTTATTGCATATTTTGTATGAAGTCAAAACATTCACTTTATGGTTTGCATCTAGGGAATAAATCAGAAACCATGGGATGTGTGTGTGTGTGTGTGTGTGTATGTGCCTGTGGACAGTCACTTCACTAAAAATAGTTCAGGAAATGGCTGGGTAATAAATATAATGTAAGATATTTTAAGGTTAGAACTAGGGGAGAAAAGAGGCTCAAACATGATTTACAAACAAAAAAGGCCTCAATCAGGAATTTAGAGAAAAGCCAAAAGAAGGAAGCACTGATAAAGTAGGGCTAACTTTGGAAGGGCTGAAGAACACAGCAAAAATCCTGAAATACTTACTTTTAAGAAAGTGATTGTGGTATTAGTTGATGAATAGATAAGATTCATACCTTGGTAAAGAACAAGTTAGGACAGGAGAATAGGTGTTACAGAATAATGTGCAATTTTAGTATTCTCCCTAATCAAACTTTAAAACTGTTTTCTATTTTTGCATATGCAAAGTCAGCCAGCAGGAGAGAAAACGATAACAAAGGGTCTGGAATTCCAAAACTGGATATAATGGATCCCAGAATTATATAAAATTGGTTGAATTTGAGTCATTATTTTTGTTTCTTATGTAGACATTTAATTTGCTTTCAATTTATTCTTTAACTAGAAAAAATGAATGCCTGTGATTGAACAGAATTTATATACATTTGTTTGTCTATAAAGGTTTGAAGAATCTTAGAACCAATGCAAAATTTCTGAAAGGATTTTGAGAGAAAAAAACTGTTGCAATCAAATGCTAGCTAATTTCCTTATCAGTGAAGAATAATTAGCAAATTCATTAATTATCCTATTTACATTTAATTCCCAGAGCTAATTGTTTAAGTAGTACTGCCAAGTTTATAGATCATTAGGGATCACAAATAAATGAAAGTATATTTGAATTTCATAGGACTTTACCTTTCTAATTAGGAATCCAAGCTCAGTCAATACTTCTGACAAAGGCACATAATCTTGACTTAATACTCAACAAACAAGGATTATTTCATTAATTGTTCTCTCCTGTTACATTAGCTTACCTACAAGTGCTCAAGAAATGCTTCTTAACTAACCTGATCATGTAAACTATTATAACATTTTGTGTACATAAAACCACAGTAGTCTTAAATAAATAGAACAGATATTTAGAGGGGCATCTAGGCCTGAATTTCAACTTTGTGAGTTCAAATCTAGCTTCAGACACTTACTAGTGGTGTGATCCTGGGCAAGTCACTTAAACGTGTTTACTTCAATTTCCTCACTGGTAAAAGGAGCTGGAGAAGGAAATGGCAAACCACTCAAATGGGGCTAGTTGAACATAATTGAAAAATGACTTACCAACAACAACAAAGTTCTTTAGAAGAAAGTGTACTAATGTTTCCATTCTTTTTTTTTTAGGTTTTTGCAAGGCAAATGGGGTTAAGTGGCTTGCCCAAGGCCACACAGCTAGGCAATTATTAAGTGTCTGAGACCGAATTTGAACCCAGGTACTCCTGACTCCAAAGCTGGTGCTTTATCCATTACACCACCTAGCCGCTCCCATTTCTTTTTTTTTTAGGTTTAATGTTTCCATTCTTAAATTAATCACAAGTCAGTTCTGAATTCTTATATTCTTAACTTTATAAACTTTTCAAATTATCTAATCTTTGCTGCTTTTGCAATAAGAAACCTTAGGAATATAGAGTAACTGCTCTCTCAATGGCAGTAATTGGGGGATAACAATGTTTAATAGTAGTGAAATTACAGAGGAAACCAAAAGTATGTTTTTTTCTTGTTTTTCAACTTTGGCACATGCTGTAGAATCATGCATTTATGGAGATACTCTACTACTTTGGGGGATATGTGATTTTGTAGTTGTGGTGACTCTTTCCAAGGGCATAGATAGAAACCCATCACATGCCTTCCCAATTTAGGCAAGGCCTGATTCCATCTTCCAATAAATATTTCACGGGGGCTTCCTGCCTAAGTATAAACATTTCATGGTAATCAGTGGAGTATATGGGTTCTCTCAGTTATCCCTAGTTATTGATACATGACTGGCACACCTCATTTTGCAATCATTCATTTCTTTGGTAATATGTCCTACCCCTATCTCCCATGCAGTAATTCACTTGTCTTATCATGGCCTCTCATGGACCTGCAACTTCAGTACTTTAGTGATATATCATGCCTGCAAAGCATAATCTCCAAAGTACTGAAGTTGCAGGTCCATGAGAGGCATGCAGATTATGCTTTGCAGGCATGATATATCACTATATAAATTTTTGTGGGTTTTGTTGTAGGTTTTTTGTTTTTGTTTTTGCAACACAGTTGGGGTTAACTGACTTGTCCAAGGTTATACAGCTAAGTAAATATTAAATGTCTGAGACTGGATTTGAATTTGGGTCTTCCTGATGCCAGGGCTAGGATTGTATCCACTGGACCATCTAGCTGCCTCATAAATATTGGTTTTTGTAAAAAGAAAAACTGTGATTTCAGGGGTCTTCCAAAGCACTACACAATTTCCCAAGTACAGTCCAACTTGTTCTCCTATTCTCCTGAGCCCAGTTCGTTGATAGGTAATGTTCTTATGCAAAATGAAGCTTTTTAGTTTACAAGATGTTTAGAAATCTATCGCTGTAACTAGAGAGAATATTATTTGGATAATGTAGATTTTTAAACAATCTGACTTAGGCATGCATTTTCACTGAAGTACCTATCTAATCTAAATTCTTTAAGAATTCAGTTTAAATGGGCAGTTTTTGCATTAAGTCTCCTTATGAGAAACATCAATTTATTGTGGCTAATCCATTCTTGCCCTTCAAAAGTCTAAATTACATTAGTAGAGCTAAAGAAAATAAGATGCTCAAAGTTAGATTCATTTAAAAAAGCAAAAGCCCCAGAAATAATTAGTGCCTGATGCATAGACATGAGCAGCATGAACACTGAAGTTGCTTAGGAACAAGTTAGGTGAATTTAGAAAGGAAAGGGAAAAGGCTATAAATCACTGAAGGAAAGAATAGCATTGGCCTTAATCATTCTTATATTCATGTTCATTGGCCAAGACTATATCTTACTCCCAACCCTGAATATAATTTTCTTAACTGGACAAGTTTATTTGATTATAGAAATTTTCCAGTTGTACTATGCCAATTCATTTATCTATTCACTCAAAAAGCATTGATGCTTTCTTTCTACACAAAGACCAACTCTTCGCTAAGCATTGTTTGAGGCACTAGGAGATAAAGAAAAAGACAAAATAAGACCTGGCCTCAAAGAGCACAATTTCTGTTGAAGAAGAAACACGAAAATAAAAATGATAACACAGATGCAGAGGTATGAAGGAACATATTTCAAACATCCAAATGTTTCTTAGGGATCTCCTATGTTCCAGGCCTTATACTAAATACCCTGGCTACAAAAATTTAAAAACAAGGTTCCTGCTCTCAAAGATCTCACATTCTTTTATATAGAATAGTAGTTTCTATATTATTTTTTGGTAAGGTTTTGAATTTTATACTTTTCCCTCCCCCCTTTCTCCCCCCTCCACAGAAGGCAGTCTGATAATCTTTCTATTGTTTCTAAAATTGAATGTTTTGAGAGAAAAGATATATCCTTGAGGAAAAAAATAAAGTACCAAGAGACAGCAAAATTATGTAGTACATAAGACTTTTTTTTTTAAATTGAAGGTCTTTGGTCTTGTTTAAACTCTACAATTCTTTCTCTGGATACATATGGCATTCTCAGATACACCATTTTAGTGCCTGATTATTGCACTTAAGAGATGCGCATGACCATTAAGGTTGCTCATCACCCCCATGTTACTGTTATGGTGTACAATGTTTTTCTGGTTCTGTTTATCTCTCTCAGCATCAGTTCATGCAAGTCTTTCCAGGTTTCTCTGAACAAAGACCTCACATTCTAACCAGGGAGACAGTGACCCAAGAACAAAGGGACATATACAATATAGATAATGCCAAAAGAATGTATTCTAGGAGACAAGGTACATAGTTAGAGGAAGCCTGGAGGTGGAAGTGAGGAAGAATTCCAGGCAGGGCAGACAGCTTGGAAAAGGCACTGGCTGGAAGACAGAGTAGCCGATTCAAGGAACAGGTGAGGATGGACTGTTGAGTACTTGGAAGTAAAGTGCCAGAAGTCTAGAAAGCCTGTTAAAGTCCAAGTTGTGAAGGGCTTCAAATGTCAAAGAGAACATCTTACATTTTATCCTAGAGGTAACAGAGAGTCACTAAAATTTACTAGTGTTTTAGGAAAAACCACTTTGGAAGCTGAGTGGAGAACAGAGTGGGGAGATCCACCAGAAGGCTTTCACAACAGTCCTAACATAGGGTGAAGAACACCTGTTCCACATGACGACTGTGTGAGTGGAAAGAAGGCGGCATAGAAGTGAGATGTGAAAGTGAACAAAACAACAATGGTTATAATGGAGTGAGAGGAGTTGCAAATCTTGATGACTAGGGGAATTATGGTCCTCTTGAAAGAAATAAAGAAGTTCTAAAGAGGGAAAAGGTTAGGGAGAAAGATAATTGAGTTCTGTCTTGGACATACTGAACTTGACTTACAGGTCCATCCAGTTTGAGATGTCTAAAAGGTGATGTGTGGCTGGAGGCTGGAGTAGGGGGCTACTGTGGTGAGCAAGGAAGGGAAGTGATTGAGGAGGTTTAAAGAACTGCTTTCCTAGGGGTGGCTAGGTGTTGAAGTGGACAGAGCACTGGCCCTAGAGTCAGGAGGACCTGAGTTCAAATCCGGCCTCAGACACTTAATAATTGCCTAGCTGTGTGGCCTTGGGCAAGTCACTTAACCCCATTGCCTTGCTGGAAAAAAAAAGAATTGCTTTGCTAAAGTGAAGGTGCAGGTGAGATCAGACCAAGTTCATGATTTCTTCTAGCTCTATTCTAACTGAATGAGAATAGAAATGTAGGAGGAGGATAGTGGTAGTAATCCTATCTTGGGGCTTTGACACATTATGATTTTCAATAGGATAAGTGTTAAAGATTAATGGATAGGAAAGGCAGGGCAGTGGAGCTTATGCTGGGGTGATTGCTTGAGATGACCTGAGGGGTGGAGGGATTAGAGGTCATAGAATACAGGAATAGAGGAATACAGGACTTGGAATCATAAAGCATACAGATGTAATGATAAAAGATTATGATCAGGAATCAGAGGAATTTCAGAGCTCATGAAGTTGGATGTGGTTAATCCTTTGTGGGGTGATTATTACATTGGGCATAGTTGTCTCTGTGTGTGGATGAAGTAGAGAAAAGGAGGTCACGATAATGAAGTAGACCGAGGACATGAGAGGTCAGGACCTTTCAGAAGGCATCAGCAGATGTGCTTAAAGTCCCCCAGTATGAGGGCAACTTTGAGGTGGAGAACAAGACTGTGAGCCAGGCATTGACCTCATTAAGAATGTCAGGAGCAGGGGCGGCTAGGTGGTGCAGTAAGCACAGGCCTTGGAGTCAGGAGTACCTAGGTTCAAATTCAACCTCAGACACTTAATAAATACCTAGCCGTGTGGCCTTGGGCAAGCCACTTAACCCCACTGCCTTGAAAAAATCTAAAAAAAAGAATGTCAGGAGCATATCCTGGAGATCATTAGATAGATCTGGACTGGGTGATTCATTGGAGGTAGTCAGATTTTTCCTTCAAAACCTGTTTTCAAATCCTGCCAATGCTATACTCTGATCTCAGGCAACAGAGCTTCACCCCTCCAGGCAATGTCAAGACTATTAAGTTAAAGTGAAAGTGTCAATGGATGTTACAAATATCAGGTCCATTCTTTTTCCTTATCTCTTTGGAGAATATATTAGAGGGGGGAGACAGGGAGACCAATTAGGAGGTCCATGCAATAGTCCAGGTGAGAAGTGATAGGGCCTAAGAAGGGGGAAGATATGAAAAATACTGTGGAGCATTAACAGCAACATTGTGAGATGATTAACAGTGATGGACACAGAAGTTCAATGATCAAGGACAACCCTGAGAGACCTATTGTGGAAAATGCCATCTACTTCCTAATGAAAAACTATGGTGTTTGAAAGAAGAGCAAAGCATACTTGGAAACTTCTTTCATATTTTCTTCTTTCTCATGTTCTTCTCCTTTAATTTTAGGGTTTTTTTCTCCTTTAATTTTAATTCCCCTTTCACAACATGATTAATATGGAAATGTTATAAATGATTGTACACGTATAACCTATATCAAATTATTCATTGAAATGGGGAGAGGAGGGAAGGGATGGTGGTAGAAAAATGTAGAACTCAAAATCTTGCAAAAGGATGAATGTTTAAAACTATGCATGTAATTGAAAAAATAAAATAAATTTTTAAAAAGGAGATATAATTGTTAAGATTTGGCATTTAATTATAGATATTGGAGCTGAGGAAGAGAAGATACCAAGCCCAGATGACAGTAATGCCCTAAATGGAAATAAGAAAGTTAGGAAGAAGGAAGTCTTGAGGGAAAACTAATGAATTCAATCTTGTACATATTGAGTTTGAGAACTGATTGGAGACATTTAGTAGTGAGTTGATGTTATGGGAATGGAGTTCAGGAAAGAAGACCAGAAATGGGCATAGATATCTAGGAGTCATTCTGCCTAGAAATGACTTTTTAACCCAAGGAATCTAATGCCGTCTCCTATGACATTGCTTTGTAAATTTACCTACTATAATTCATACAGTAAAATCCAACTTTTAGATAACAGCACTCAAATAATGTTTATTTTATATATTAACCTGAGTGAAAATTTAAAAAAATCTGAATTATGCTAATGTTTTAAAATAAAATCTTAATTCCAATTTATTATATTCCTTTATTAAGAAGGGGACAGAAAGGTCAGTGGCATAGGTACATTTTATTTCCCATTTTTCAAGTAGAATACAATAAAGGTGTTTTCACTTTATTTCTAATGAAAAATCAGTTTTAGAATTTAGTTAATTTTTTTTTGTTTTTGTTTTTTGGTAGGTTTTTTGTGAGGCAAATGGAGTTAAGTGGCTTGCCCAAGGCTACACAGCTAAGTAATTATTAAGTGTCTGAGATCACATTTGAACCCAGGTACTCCTGACTCCAGGGCCGGTGCTTTATCCACTGTGCCACCTAGCAGCCCCTATTTAGTTAATTTTTTAAAAAGATTTATTTATTTTGAGTTTTACAATTTTTCCCCTAATCTTACTTCCTTCCCCTACCCCCCACAGAAGGCAATTTGTCAGTAGAATTTAGTTAATTTTTAAAAGGTAACCTGGTTACTAGTTTGACTCTATAGTGTATACATCTGTATACAGCGTTTAGTGTAGACAGCAATTCTTTATTTTGCTTTTGTGAAGAACCGGAAAATGTCAGGAAAAAATGTGAATATAAAAAAAAAGCATATGCAAATTTTGTTAGGAGAATATTAATATTACCAAACTCAGTAAGAGTTTGCTACTAATTGCTACTGTTTTTTTTTTGGTAAGGCAATGGGGTTAAATGACTTGCTCAAGGTCACACAGCTGGATAATTATTAAGTATCTGAGGCTTGATTTGAACTCTGGTTTTCCTGACTCCAGGGCTGGTACTCTATCCACTGTGCCACCTAGCTGCCCCTGCTCCTAATATGTTAAAAGACCTTATGTAAGTTAATTTATGAAAAGCTTTCTGTTTCTTATTTAGTATAATGATGTCATGCAAAATTTCTTGTTAAAAACTACACAAGCAATTGAGATACCTCAAAAGGTGAATAACAACTCATTTATTCCCATTGTTTAGTTTCTGGAATATAACTGCACATTGGCTTTGCCCCTAAATCATTAAATTATATCAACTGAATAGGTTATATGTTACATTGTGTAAATATGCACTTGGGAGACGTGGGACAACACAGCTTTAGCTTAATCTACCTAATCCTTCCAAAGTGAACACTGTCTAGTCTAGGTTCTTTAGGATTTTCTCTTTTTCCTCTGTCTTCTCCCTTCTTTCTAAAGGTCACTCCCTAATGCCCTGTCAGAAAAAAAATCATTTAAATTTTTTGGTAATGGTTCAGATTTCGGTCTAAATCACCTTGCTTAGAAGTCCCATGTATGGCCATTGGTGATAAACATTTATATGATAGCTAGTTGGTTCCATGCAACAGGATTTTCCGTTCTTTGCAAAGTTAATTGGCCAATTCACTCCAACAAACACATATTAAGGACTTAAATTGTGTAGGGTACTATTGAATTTGGAAGGACAAAGGCAAGGAATCACATAGTGCCTACAATCTGGGAACTGACATTTTGCAGGTGATCCAATCTTTTCATTTTAATTTGTCCTGATGAGTGTGCCATGATCCAAGCAACTGCACTAGTTAAGTTTCCAAATTTCTCATCAGCAGAACTGTTTCATGAGTTTTTATAACTGAGCACAGCAGTAATTCTGCGGGTAGTCTTTGTAGAGGTCAAAATCTTTCCATCTATCCCTAGAGAATACTGAATATGTATCTAGGCATCTTTTCTCTCACAGTATAATTTTTAGGAGACTGGAATGCTTTGTGGTCTGGGAGAGAAAGGGGAGATGCAGGAACAGTCACCATGGACAATTCCCTCTTCATCACCTCCTGTTTGGGGGTAGGGGTTTGCAAGGTGAAACAAGTCTCTGATTTAAATTGGGGTGGGATTTAGAAGCTTCAGAAAAGCCACTGGGCTAGTTCTATTGTTTGGTGGTTTGAGAGGATAGTGAGGACCACAGCCCTGGAGTCCTTGACAAATGTGAAATTCTAGCATAAGTCTGGATGAGATAAGGGAGTTAGAAAGTAGTAATGTGCTCTGGGAGTGAGCTCCTCTGAGGTCAGAGTTAATCAGTGCAGGTGCTAGTGTGGACTTTGGCAACCACGATAGGACATGTGATACTTGATGTGAAAACAATATGAATGAACTAAAAGTGGGGGGGGCCAACTAGGAGGGAAGATCAGTGACAAGTGCCAGGCAACCATCAAAGACCCCTACCAACGCAGATATGTCAGAATGGAATGACCTAGAATGAAAAGCTGTAAGAAAATTCTATCAGGTAAAGCATACCTGAACTGAATGCTTCAAAGCTCATGTTTCTGTTTCAGATACAACTGCCTGTGGGGGTCCACCCAGAGTGAGGCAGGGAACTAAACATAATCACAGACCTAAATTATTTTAAAGTGGACTAGGGGAGTTTGCTACTACCCATCATTAATCATCCCCTAATCTTTATTTGTGGTAATTTTTTTTCTCAGTCCCAAATCTCAGAATCATAAGTGATTTTGAATTTCAAGGAATCAAAAGTAGGAGAGGGACTGTAATAAAGAAGATTTTAATCTATCAGAGAGCAATCCATAGAGTGTCAAAGATTCTAGAAAGCCTGCACTATTTGAGACTTAAGAGATGGGTAGTTGAGAGCTTGTCCCACATGTAGGCTACAGCCTGGGTATGCCTCATGCCTCACTATCTTGTGTTGAGTCCACAGAGTTGGTGTCACATGTGATTTTAGTATAATTCAAGGAACCTGATCATTTGATATTTATCTACACAAATGCCTGATTAGAATATAATTACACTGGTTTCAAGTCACCAACTACTAATTAAATATCTCTACCTAGATGTCCCATTGAAACAAATTCAACATACTATGTCCAAAATGGAACTTGTCACCATTCCTCCTCTATTCCTATTCCTACTCCAGCCTTCATCATTTCTATTGAAAGGATTATTATTCACCTAATCAAATGGTTACAAACTTTCAAGTTACACCTTGACTCTTCTCCCCTTCCCCCGTCTCTTCCCCAGGACCATTATATCAATTGCCAAGCCTTGTTTAGGGTTTCTCCTATCTCTACCCCTCTGACTATTCTCACCAGCCCACTCTATTTGTAAAGATAAAATATAAATTGTATAAGCTGTCCTTTATACATGGAATATACTTCTAGCTCATCACTATCTCTCAGAACCCTCTGACTCAGCTCACCAAGGTGTGAGACTATCCTTGATCCATATCTTTCATACTGCTTTTCACTTTGCTCCATCACTCTCCTCCCCTTTTTAATGCTCTCTTTTCAAATTTTGAAATTTCTAAAAAGTCCTCTATACCTATACTTTGTAAGGTTTTTTTGGGGGGGCATAAAAGATATATTTGTCAAAAAGTTTTTTCTGTATTTATTGAGAATATGTGGTTTGGGGTATTTTAATTTTAATATGATTGCTTTCCTAATGTTTGAACTATCCTTGCATACCTGATAAAATTCCACTTGATCACAAAGAATAATTTCTTGTATTACTCACTGTAATCTGTTTGATAGGATTGTGTTTAAAAATTTTCAGTCAATGTTCATTAATGATATGAATTTGAATTTAATTTATTTTTAGTTACTGAATCCACTTAAAGTCTATTTTTAGGGCGGCTAGGTAGCGCAGTGGATAAAGCACAGGCCCTGGAGGCAGGAGTACCTGGCTTCAAATCCTCTCTCAAACACTTAACAATTACCTAGCTATGCGGCCTTGGGCAAGCCACTTAATCCCATTTGCCTTGCAAAAACCTAAAAAAAAAAGTCCATTTTAGAAATATCACTTAATAGTAACTCTGATTGGACACCTTGTTGTCTCAACTTCATGATTTATACACAGATGATGAGATTATATGGTTTTCTTGGGTTATTTCTAGAATTTATAAACATGTTTAAAAATTTTTCAAGTATTCATTACATATAAGAAAACTATTCTAATTTTTGTATTCTGTATTTTACTGAAAAATCTATAATATTTTAAATGACATAAGTCATTATTTTTTGAGGATATGCTCTGATACTTTTAAAGAAGCCAACAACATAATTGGATGTTATTGGTCGTACTAAAAAAACAGGGATGGAGCATGTATAAACCTGTTTCTGAAGCTTTCAACTTCAACCAATTCTATGTTTCAGTACTGACAAAACTTAGTGTATTTGTCATGATTTGTAAATCCTGAGTAGTCACTTGATTCTTCTCTTGCTTTATAACTGTGACAGAGAAATGAATACTTCATCAGTTAAAATGGAAATAGATTTGGATTCACTCTCTTCCTCTCAAGAATGAGTGAGAAGCCCCAATACAGTAGCATGATAACTACTATCATATGGCCACTGGGAGAGATGAGCTCAATTAGAAGAGCCTAATCTTTCATGTTCCAATCTCCTGAGCAGAGGTGATTGAATATGGATCTCTCTCAAGATGGCCATGTCCAAGCTTGGAAGTGACTCTAAGTTCCAGAAGTCAAGAAATTCTGGGTCCATGGATGTGAGAGAACAAGACACTTTGGGTTCATTGGTCAGATTTGATTGGCAGCATGAAGAGTTTCTGACATCAGAGAAAAGAGTCTGTGTTTCAACACCAACAACTCTGTCATGGGTGGATCTCATTCTTTATGATAAGTCCATCACAAAAGTTACTTCCATATTTTTCCACCGTTGCCACTGCTGATCGCAACTCCTTCCTTTCTTATTTCTCCACTACCATGTACTATGTTTTCTCTCTCCTTTCATTCTGACTCTGCTGTAGGGTCGCTGAGTGGTGAAGCAGACAGATCCCTGGTCCTGGGGCCAAGAGGCCCTGAGCCCCCATACCACCCCTTAGGCCCAGCATCCACCTGGCCCTATGGTCCTAGACAGGCCTTCCAATCCCAGCCCCTTGCAAGAAGTAAAAAAGAAAATGTATTATATCTGACCATTCTCGCCCCATGTTCTATCCTCTCCTCCATCACTCACATCCCCCCTTTCCCCATCCCCCCTCTCTTTCTTAACTCCAGATGCCTATACCCCATTGAGTATATTTGCTGTTTCCTCTCCTAGCCATCTCTGATAAAGAAAAAGGTTCCCTAATTCCCCCTTGCCTTCCTCCCTTCCATATCACTGCAATAGCTCATTGTAATAAAGAAAAATCTTATTATATGAAATATCTTGGCCTATTCACCCCTCTTTTTCTTTCTCCCCTTACATTTCCCTTTTTTCTATTGACTCCATTTTTACACCATATTTTATCTTCAAATTCAGCTTTCTCCTGTGCTTCATCTATAAAATCTCCTTCTACCTGCTCTGATAATTGAGAAGGTTCATATGAGTATTATCATTGTCATTTTTCTATACAGGAATACATGCAGTTCATCATCATCAAGTCCCTCATATTTTCCCCTTCTCCAATCTCTATGCTTCACCCGAGTCCTGTATCTGAAGATCAAACCTTCTGTTCAGCTCTGGCCATTCCAACAAGAACATTTGAAATTCCCCTGGTTCACTGAAAGTCCATCTTTTTCCCTGGAAGAGGACATTCAGTTTTGCTGGGTAGTTGATTCTCGGTTGCATTCTAAGCACTTTTGCCTTCTGGTATATTATATTCCAAGCCCTACGAGCTTCCAATGTAGTTGCTGCTAAGTCCTGTGTGATCCTGACTGCAGCTCCACGATATTTGAATTACATCCTTCTGGCTGCTTGTAATATTTTCTCTTTGACTTGGGGGTTCTGGAACTTGGCTATAATATTCCTGGGGGTTGGTTTTGTGGGATCTCTTTCTCGGGGGGGGGGGATTGGTGGATTCTCTCCATTTCTATTTTGTCCTCTGCTTCTAAGATATTAGGGCAATTTTCCTGTAGTAATTCTTTGAAAATGGTAGCAAGGCTCTTTTCCTGATCATGACTTTCAGGTATTCCGATAATTTTTAAATTATCTTTCCTAAATCTGTTTTCCATATCAGTTGTTTTTTCAACGAGATGTTTCACATTTTCTTCTAATTTTTCATTCTTTTCGTTTTGAAGTATTGAGCCCTGATTTCTTGCAAATTCAGCAATCTCCCTGAGTTCTAGTCTTTGTCTGAAGGATTTGTTTTCCTCAGAGAGCTTTCTCATCTCTTTTTCCCTCTGGTCAATTCTGCTTTTTAAAGCATTCTTCTCCTCAATAACTTTTTGAACTGGTTTATCCATTTGACCTAAGCTGATTTTTAGCATGCTATTTTTTTCAGCATTTTTTTTGGATTTCCTTGACTAAGCTGCTGACTTCATTTTCATGTTTTTCCTGCATCTCTCTCCTTTCTTTTCCCAGTTTTTCTTCCAACTCCCTCATTTGATTTTCAAAGTCTTTTTTGAGCTCTGTCACAGCCTGAGCCCAATTTCTGTTTTTCTTGGAGACTTTAGATGTACGGACTTGTACCTCCTCATCTTCAGACTGAGTGTTTTGATCCTTCTTGGTCTCATATGCAAAATATTTCCCAATGGTCTTCCTCTTGTTTCTCTGCTTGCTCATTTTCCCAGCTTGGGCCTGGTTTTGGGGGTGCTTCCTGAGCTTTTGGGACACTCCCACAAGGGTCTCAGTATGTGAGGCTCTGTCCTCCCTCCTGGTCTATGAATGACCATAAGTGCCCCCCTCTGCCACGGGGCTGAAGTGGGGGGGGGGGGCCTGCTGCTCTATGGGGCGGCCTAGACTGCGATCAGGATCTGAATGTGGTCAGAACCCCAGCGTCCTGTTCCAGGGCAGAACTCGGCAGTCTCTCTTCCCTGCTTAGGTTCAATGGGCTCATGCCCTGGGGGCTCCTGCTTCCTATCTCTGCCTGCTTCTGTTTCCTGGATCTGGACTGCCTTGGCCACGCTGCTTGCTGTGTGCCCTGAGGGCTGTGCTCGCTCTGGCAGTGGTTCCCCCCAAGTTGTGCCTGGTACTCCCAGGGAGTAGATCAGGAAATTCCCCCGCTGCTGTGAGCCTCCCAGTGCCCTGGGGCTGCCTCCGGGAGGCTGAAATTCTTTCACTCTGGCGGGCCACCCCTCTGGCGGCCCACCCCTCCAACCCCAGGGAGCAGAGCTTTTCTGCTCTTTTCCAGGTTACCTTGAGTAGGAGAACTGCCTCATTGGGTCTCTCTGTGGGTTCTGTCTCTCAAAAATTTAGAGTCCTTAGTTTAGAAGTTTTATGAGAGAGTGCATAAGAGAGGATTGTCACCATCTTGGCTCCGCCTGAGGTACTCCATCATTTCTATTATACTATATAATAGTATTCCATTACAATCAGACCTCCCAACTTATTTAGCCATTCCCCAAATGATGGGTATCTCCCTCAATTTCTAATTGTCTGACTCCACAAAAGAGCAGATAATAAGAATATTTTTGTCCATACATTTCCTTTTCCTTGGATCTCTTTAGGTCATAGATCTAGTAATGGTATTGCTATGTCAAAGAGTATGCACAATTTTATAACCCTTTCATCTTAGTTCCAAAATTGCTCTCCAGAAATGGGTAGTTCTGTTCACAGCTCTATCAACAATGCATGAGTGTCTCAATTTTCTACATTCTCTCCAATATTTGTCATTTTCCTTTGCTGTCCTATTAGCAATCTGAAAGATGTGAAGTGGTACTTGGGAATTGTTCACATCTTTCATATTCTTTGACCATTTATCAGTTGATAAATTATTTTCTTATAGATTTGACTTAGTACTGTACATATTTGAGAAATGAGGCCTTTATCAGAGAAATTTGCTATAAAAATTTTGCCCTTGACTGAATTAGTTTGTTTATGTAAAACCTTTATAATTTAATGTAACCAAAGTTTTCCATTTTACATCCTGTAATGTTCTCTTTTTTGGTGATAAATTCTTCCCTTATCTACAGACGTGACAGGTAAAATTTTATATGCTCCCCTAATATGCTTATGATAGTATCCTTTACATCAAAATTATGTACCTATTTTGACTTTATCTTGTTATATGATGTGAGAATTTGGTCTGTGCTTAGTTTCTGCCAAACTGCTTTTGAGTTTTTCCAGCAATTTTTGTCAAATAGTGAATTCTTGTTTCAAAAGCTTATAGCTCTGGGCTTGTCCAACAGTTGATTAATATGGTCATTTATTAGTGGATATTGTGTATATCTAATCTATTTCACTGATCTACCACTCTTATTTCTCAGTATCAGATTGCTCTGATGATTACTATTTTATAATGCATTTAAGATCTTATACTGATAAACCACCTTCTTTCACATTTTTTGCCATTTATTCTCTTAATATTTTTGACCTTTTGTTCTTCCAGATTAATTTTGCTATAATATTTTCAAGTTCTATAAAATAATCTTTTGGTAATTTGATTTGTATGGCCCTGAGTAAGTAAATTAATTTAGGCATTTTTATTACATTGGCTTGGCCTATCCCTGAGCAATAAATATTTCTCTAGTTGTTTAGATATGACTTTGTGTGAAGTGGTTTGTAATTGTATTTCTAAAATTCCTGGGTTTGTCTTGGCAGATAGATTCCCAATTATTTAAATGGTTTTCAGTTTGTTTTACTTATTCTTTAAACTTTGATAGAATTCACTTGTAAACCCTAGACTTAGACTTGTTTCCCTCTGGAAATTCACTTACGGGTTACTCAATTTATTTTTTCTGAGAGGGGTTGTTTCAGATCTCTCTTATTTGTTAATTTGGCTAGTTTATATTTTGAAATATTCATTAATTTTCTTTGAATTCTAAGTTTTCCTGGCATTTAACTGAATATAGGACTTTCTGATAACTCTGTTTCCTGTATATTTTTGTGTGTGAATTCACTCAATTCATTTTTCATTTTGGTCATTTGATTTTCCTCTTTAAGTAGTTGGTCGACTGTATGAGTCTTTAAGAAAAATAAAAATAAAACAAGTTTTAGTTTGATAGTTTCTTATTTTGATTTCTAAGTTTCTTTATTATGAATATCTACTATTATACTCCTATCTTTGAATGCTTAAAATCTATATAATCTATTAGTTCATATATGACTTTAAACAGATTTGCCTTTTCAAGAATTATTAGCTCTAAAGAAAGGTGGTATTTTAATTTTTTACACTAATATATCCTAAGATATTTGATAAATACTATTTAATTATACATACATGCACATCCACATACAATCACTGAATTATTTTTCTTGAATTCATTTCAAGAAAGGAATAAATCAGGTTGTTCAGTTTGACTTCTCATTCTAAAACATTATTCATTTCAGAACATAGAACTCAGTCTGAAAAGTCAACATTTTTTGTATGGAAAGGTAAATACTCATTCTCTTCCCTATTGTGTAGTCAAGTTACTTATTTACAGTCTCATAAAGGGAAAAAGTATATACCAAAGATGATTTAAATGATGTTAGGATATTATTATTAAATATTGCCCAGCAAAGCTTGTGTTTTGGGCATGATATTTTGTACCAATAAAATGTATGTTTGAAATAACCTATATAAGTTTGAAAGTAATTCTGATAGCTGGGTAAATGGTAAAAAAAATGTGTCCCTTAAGTATGTCAAAAGTATCATGATCTCTACAAATGTAAAGTATTAGTAAGTAGTAGTTTTGTGAACTATAGATTTTATTCTATCCACTCAACCACATATCTTTCTTGTAACCTCTATGGACATAACAATTTCATTCAAACCTGTTAAAAATTACCAAAGACACACCCACTTATTTGAAGACTTTTAATCAGCAGTCATTTACTTTTGAGATAGTGGTGGTGGTGGGGGGACGGGGACAGGGATGGGACAATTTGAATGTGTTTTCATGAAACAAATTAGGTGCAAAACAAATGCAAAGTACTAGCTAGTTCAATTTAATTCAACAAATATTTACTCTGTAAGACACTATTGTAGGTTCTGAGGATACAGAGAAGAAAAAAGATACAGACCAGAAAAAGAGTTTACTGTTTTGACAAATAAAAATCAAGTAGTAGAAGACAGGACTAAACTTACAGTCAGTGCTCAACCAACACTTGTTGAATGAATGAGTCACTGTCCTTGGTGTGCTATAATCTCAAGGTTTCCATTGCTACAGATGTAGTCAAATATCTGTTAAGTAGTTTTATAAACAACCAATGTTAAATGATATAGTTGTGTTAGCATATGTGTAGCCACAACATGATTCTAATAACAGATCTTATATTAAGAACTTCTGGGATGACTTTGCAATGGATATCTAAGCATTCTTTTTTTTTTTTTCAGTAAGGATCTAGATTTATTTTGTATTATTACAATAATTTTGTCATAAGAGTAAACATAACCCCCCCCAAGAAGATGAGAAACCTCAAGAAAAGAGAGAGAGAGAGAGAGAGAAAGAGAGAGAAAGAGAGAGAGAGAAATGTACTTCAGTCTGTGTTCAGATTCCAATGGCTCTGTCTCTGGGGTGAGTTTTTTCCTTTATCAAAAGTCCACCAGAGAAGTTGCTTCAATATCTTTCCCACAGTTGCTATTACTAGATGTATTTCCCTCCACTCCATTCCTCCCCACCCTCATCCACTCCACTTTCTCTCTCCTTTCATCCCAAAAGGGTGTTGTATCTGAGTATACTCTCCTACAATCTTCCCTCTCTTCTATCACCTATTCCCCCCCACCCCATTCCCCCTTATCCTATCCTTTCTTCTTATTTTTCTCCAGGGTAAGATAGATTTCTGTACCTTATTAAGTATGTATGTTATTTCCTCTCTGAGCCATTTCAGATGAGAATGAAGGATTACTCATTCCCCCTTGCCTTCCCCCTTTCCACTCCATTGAAAAAGCTTTTTCTTGCTTCTTATGTGAAATTTCTTAGCAGCTTCATCTCCTTTCCCTTCTTCCCAGTACTTTCCTTTATTACCCATTGACTCCATCATTTTACTATATTATACCAATATATTCCGCTCCTTCCTATGCCCTGTCTATACATGCTCCTTCTAACAGCTCTTATAAATGAGAAAGTTCATATGAGTTATCAATATCTTCTTCCCATGCAGGGAATACAAACAGTTCAACATAATCAAGTCCCTCATAGTTAGTCCTTCTCATCCACCCCCTCTATGGTTCATCAGAATCCTGTACTTGGGAGATCAAACTTTCTGTTCAGCTCTGGTTGCTCCAATAGGAAAGTTTGAAAGTCCCCTGTTTCATTGAAAATTCATCTTTTCTCCAGAAAAAGGATGTTCAGTTTTGTTGCAATCTTTTGCCTTCCAGATATCATATTCCAATGCCTATGAGCCCTTAAAGTAGATGCTGCCAGATCCTGTGTAATCCTGACTATGGAGCCTTGGTAGTTGAATTGTTTGTTTCTGGCAGCTTTTAGAATTTTCTCTTTGATTTGGGAGTTTGGGAATTTGGCTATAATATTCCTGGAGGTTTTTCTTTTGGGATCTCTTTCAGGAGGTGACTGGTAAATTTCCTCAATTTCTATTTTATCCTCTGCTTCTAGGATCTCAGGGCAATTTTGATGTATTATTTCTTGAAAAATGAAGTCTAGGCTCTTTTCCTGAATGTGACTTTCAGGCAGCCCAAATTTATCTCTTCTGGCTCTGTTTTCAAGGTCAGTTGTTTTTCCAATGAGATATTTTACATTTTCCTCTAATTTTTGACTTTTTGGGAAGAGTTTTATCTCTTCCTGATTTCTTGCAAAGTCATCAGCTTCCTTTAGTTCCATTCTGCATTTGAAGGAGTTATTTTCTTCAGAGAGCTTTTTTTATCTCCTTTACCAGTTGCCCAATTCTGCTTTTTAAGGCATTCTTCTTCTCATTTGCCTTTTGTTTTGCTTTTTCCATTTGTTCTAAACTGGTTTTTAACATATTATTTTCTTCAGTATTTTTTTGTATTTCACCAAGCTTTTGATATGGTTTTCATGATTTTTCTGCATCACTCTCATTTCTCCCCCCCCCATTTTTCCTCCCTCTCCCTTAATTGTTTTTCAAAGTCTTCATCTGATGTCATCATCTGAGTATGTGTTTTGATCTTCCATGTAATTTTCTATGGTCAGATTCTTCTTTTTCTGTTGTTTACTCATTTCCTCAGCCCAAGACTAATTTACAGCACTTCCAAGGCTTTGGGTTTTTTTTTTTGGGGGGGGGGTACACCCCACTGGGACCTTCCTCCAAGGTCTTATGCTATCTTGCCTATGCTTTGATATGGAGATGACCACTGCACTCCCCTCTGTCCTGGAGCTGTAAGGAGGAGCCCTGCTCAGCTATCTTAGTATGGAAACCCAAACTGCAACCTGGATCTGAATGTGGGCAAACAACAGAGTCCTGGCCCCAGGGAGAGCAGAGAAATTTCTGCAGTCTCTCCTGACCCCCTTACCAACGATGGGCTGTGCTCTGGAGGTGCAGGCTGGTTTCCCCTGATTCTTGCTGCAGGTTCTCCAGCTGTTGCTCCTCACTCCACACTCATTCTGGTGTAGCAGAATTCCCTCATCTGTGACCAGGGCTTTTTCCAACTCCTGGTCCTGGTGAAACACACCTTTCCAGTGGAACTTCTAAGTTATCTCAGACTGGGAAAATGTATCACTCAGTCTTTCTGTGGGTTTTGTCCCTCTAAATTTTGGCTAGAGTCATAATTTTAAAGTTTTTAGAGTTTTTTGGGGAAGGAGTCCCCGGGAAATGCTACCTACATGCTGCCATCTTGGCTCTGCCCCTTAACTCTAACTGCAAGCTCTCCTCTGGATTCTGCCCCTTCCTGCCTCCTGGGTCACCAAGCATGTCAACAAGTGTGTCTCGGGCAAGGGCTGTCCTGTTCACGGGGGTTGCTTGGAGGCTTCCTTGCAGAGCAGCTCCTCCTGTCTGTGTGTCCATCTGTCAGGGCCAGTGGGGTTGCCCCAGACATTCTTTTTTTTTTTTTTTTTTTTAGTTTTTGCAAGGCAATGGGGTTAAGTGGCTTGCCCAAGGCTACATGGCTAGGTAATTATTAAGTATCTGAGGCCGGATTTGAACTCAGGTACTCCTGACTCCAAGGCCGGTGCTCTATCCACTGTGCCACCTAGCCGCCCCCAGACATTCTTTAATAAATAATTTTGAATATGATAACACTTTGTTTATGACAACAACATCCTCAATTAATGTGTGGCCATTTGAATACTGTGCAAACATAAAATATTGTTTTATATAAGTTCTACAATGTTTGGCTTAGGGACAGGAATAATTAAAAACCAACTGAAAATCCAACAAAATTAAGCAGTTTATGATTCAGAAATTATTGGAAGATAAAGTTTATAGCTGATTATGTTTTTCTCCAAAGATAAAAACAAGTCTGTATCTAAGGGCAGCTAGGTGTTACAGTGAAGAAAATGCTAGGCCTGGAGTCAGTTCTAAGTTCAAATCTAAAAATCTCTGATATTTATTAGCTAAGTGATGTGGACAAGTCACTTCACCCTGTTTGCCTCAGTTTTTTCTTCTGTAAAATGATCTGGAGAAGAAAATAGCAATATAGCATCTTTGCCGAGAAAATCCTAAAAGTGGTCACAAAGAGTATGGCATAACTGAAAAGACTCCACAACAACAACAACAACAAACAATGGGCACACCTTAAATTAAAGACATTAAATTCAAAATGAAAACTGACATATTTAGGAAGTTGACTATGATATCCTTCTATTAAAATAACAGTAATTAAAAAACTCAAGAGGAGTGACTTGGTGGCGCGGTGGATAAAGCACCGGCCCTGGAGTCAGGCGTACCTGAGTTCAAATCCGGCCTCAGACACTTAATTATAACCTAGCTATGTGGCCTTGGGCAAGCCACTTAACCCCATTTGCCTTGCAAAAACCTAAAAAAAAACCAAACCCCAAAACTCAAGAAATGCAGTGGCAGCATTAATATGCAGAAGGGTTTGATAAATGTATCTTTTACAGCAAATGATAATGGTATGAAAGGTCACACTGATTTTGAAGGGCTTATTAATATCTATATCAGCAAACATTCTGAAACACCCTGACATATCCATCAGTGGTTTATCAAGCCAAGATAATGTTTTACAAGTCAAATTTAAACTCTGAGACAAACTAAAAACGCCCCCAAAATACAGCTTTCATTGTAAGAAACTGTCCAGGGTAGATCCCTCAGTGGTAAGAGGTAACACTGGAACAAACAGAGTAGGGTCAGTCCCCTTTTTAAGTACAGTATAAACCTTTTCTGATATGGCTTCCTGTTACATGCAGCTGGATACACTCTGAGTCAAATCATGTTTGTTCTCCTTAAAACATAGTAACTACACAAAGCAAAAAAGCTCCTAGGACACAGCAAGTTTAATAATAAATAACAACATTAGGTAGCACCCTAAAATTCACAAAGTGTTTCCTTAAAACAACCCTGTGAATCAGAGTACTAGCTAGTATTATTATTTTGTCAATTTTAAGAGATGATGCTGAGGCTTTTCTGAGAGAATAAGTGACTTGCACAAGGTCACCCACACAGTCAGGAATGACATGGGGATGGATGCTAGACCTGACTGCATAAGAATTTAGAGTACTTTCCCCAATCCTTCTCAAAGTAAGCAGTATGAAAAGAGAGAGGAGGAGATTGAACAAGTGAAAGAAAAAAATGCTAAGGCAGAAAAGGACTTCTAAAGATGAGCCAATTTTTCCTTTTTTTCAGCTTCTAGGCTCTTGTACCTCATTACAATATGCACTGAGTGGCTGTCTCCCAAGAAAAGCCACAGAAAGGAAATATCATTAAAAAAAAGCTTATAACTTTGTGTGAGCTCTCCTTTCCCTTAAGCCTGACAGAGCAGAGTCTGTTGTTCTCTATTGTTGAACAGGATGTAACAAGACTGCCAAGCACAACCCACAAACCTGCTAATTAGGTGCACTGATTGTGTTTGTTTTGGAACCATTTACTAACAAAGGAATGTGTCATGCTGATTAGTGAGAGAAGGGTATGTAATGTATGTGTATTCAAGCTCAGATGAGGGCATAATCCAGGTATTCACTCTGTTTGCCCAAGGATTGACAAAAATGAAGGCTGTGCAAACAAGGGGACCAAAGGCAAAAAGACCAGCTTTTAAGCAGGGTCTCTTGTGCTTCCTCCCTCCAATCCCCTTTTCTTGCTAAAAATTACTTGCCTAAACCTGGGCAGATCCTTCAAAACACAACTGCAGAAAGCAGCTTGTCCCAAAGTATTAAAGCTCTTTTGGAGAGTTTATGGCAAGTTTAGAGTTTAACAGTTTTAGAAATAAGTCATCGAGTGATGACAATCTTATGCCAAGCCAGTTGGGGATCTTGCTCTACTTCTCTGTCAGCTGACCATAGCGAAACAAATCAATAAAGTCATAGGGTAATGTTCTGGGCCCTTGGTGGTTGGACCCAGTTCTTCAGAGAGAGGTGCCTGTGACTTTATCAACATAGCCACCTTCCTGGGGAGGAAGACTTTGCCACCTGTCCAGGCTGGCTAATTCTCTGCCACTCTCTAGGTCTAGTTGTAGGAGAGGGGGGGCAAATGATATCTCTTAGACCCAAGGGAGGGAAGGTTATTTAACATGTCACAAAGCAGTTTCTATATTGAACCTGATATCTCTAGAGTTTGACTACAATTGACCATTTGCTAGCTCTCAGACTGTACTGGGAGCTTAAATAAAGACAGATAGTGCCAAGACAAAGAACAAAGTCCATGCCCCAGCAGTCTCATTATTACCAAGTTGCTCCTGGGTAGGGCAGGTAGGGTGGATTACAGTATGGGACAGAATTCCTAGGCAGCCCAATTCCAAGGTCAGATATGTTCCAGGAAAAGTCTCAAACTTTTTTTGGAGTCAGTTGCTATTTCAGGAATTTTGGTTGGATGAGGACAATGTGGTTTGATGTTATATTATCTGGGAGGCTCTCCCATTTGTAAGCTTATACCACAGTGAAAAAATAGGAAAGGGGAATGAAAAAAAGGGAAGAACAGGATAGTTGAAACTAAGGGAATGGGAGAGAATGTAACCCTCATTTTACAAGACAAGTTTAATCACACATTTCTGTAACTAGTTTTGTCCACTTTCTTATCAAAATGTTTATATTCAATTGGCATGTGTGAGAAATGTCCTTAAATATATGTGTACTGGGTGTAGCATTCTCTTGGTTAGCTCAATTAGTTGCTAATGAGGCTGAGGTCCTTGATACAAACATATGAAGGGCCACTTAAGTTTCATACAGAGAAAAATTCTGCTCCATTGGCTACCAGCTACTTCCCTACTACTGCAGTATTTTTTTTTTTTAGATTTTTGCAAGGCAAATGGGGTTAAGTGGCTTGCCCAAGGCCACACAGCTAGGTAATTATTAAGTGTCTGTGATCGGATTTGAAACCAGGTACTCCTGACTTCAGGGCCGGTGCTTTATCCACTGCACCACCTAGCTACCCAGGCCAGCAGTCTTTAAACAGAATTAAAAAAAAAATTCTGAATTTAACACCAAATAAAACCATTGTTTCCATATATGATGAAAATCAGGGAAAAAAATTGTGCACAAAACTAAAACACTCTGTTCAAGTGGAGAGAGCAAGATCTGAGTTCTAATTCTCCCTTGGATATATTTATTAGTTAGTTGTGTGATACTGAGTAAATTACTTAAGTTTTTCAACATTCGTTTTCTTTGTGAAACAGGGATAGTAACATTACCTACCTCATAGGGTTGTTGTGAGGATCAAATGAGATGATTATGTGCTAGCTATTCTGTAAAATTAAAAATGCCTCTTTCTTCCATTTTTTCAAATCTATCTTTCTGCTTCCTTCCTTCCACCCCCTCCATTCTGCCCCCCCCAACCAGTGGAAGAAAAGAGAAAGAAAACCAAAGGCCTTAAACAGATATGCTTTCACCCAAAACAAATCCTCTTGTCTTGTAAATGGGTACCACTGCCATTAGGAACAGGCATCCTTTACCTGAACCATGTGAACTTAAAAAAAAAATTGATAACTATTTCAGTGCAATTTGATTTCCTTTCTATTTTATGTTTTGGAATTAAAAACATTCTGAGAAGAGGTCCTAAGTTTCACCAGACTGCTGGGGGGAAAGGGGTTAAGAATCCCTGAGTTAGGTATAGGAAGCAAAATCTACAGATGACCCAGGGCAATTCAGCCCTACTACTACTAGAGAAAACACATCAAAGTCTATGTATGTGGTCTCTCACATGAGCCTACAGTGTTCACTGCACATTTAGTATATACAGCATTTCAGTTTCCCCACTCACAGGCAAGTTTATTTGGCTTCTTCAGTACTTCAAACAATTCATAATTCAAAAGCTCAGCAGAGGAAGCTTCATTGCTTTCCCCTCTGTTACAGATCATAGCCCCTCTTTTAAAAAATTAATTTTTTTAATTGCATTTCAAGTTTTGAATTGTCTCCCTCTCTCCCAAACCCACACCAGAGCAGGTCACCATTTAACACAGATTCATATATGTACATATATGTATGTAAAACCATACTATGCATACTTCTATTTATCAACTTCTTTATCTGGAAGTGGATAGCAACTTTCTTCATAAATCCTTTATGATTGATTTGAATCATTATAATACTCAGAATACCTTCTTGTTCACAATTATTCTTTTTTTTGGTTTTTGCAAGGCAATGGGGTTAAGTGACTTGCCCAAGGTCACACAGCTAAGTAACTGTCTGAGGTCAAATCTGAATTCAGGTCCTCCAGACTCCAGTGCTCTATTCACTGTGTCATCTAGCTGCCCCTGGTTATTCTTTGAACAATCTTGTTGTTACTGTAAACAACATTATCTTGGTTGTACTCCTTTCACTCTTCACAACGCTCCTCTTTCTTTGGAGATAAACTGCTGCTTCCTTTTCTCCACCCCCAATATGTCATTTAGTAGTTAATTCTCGGGTCACAAGCTTATTTAACATTTCTTAAAATCTGGGATTCCCAGCAACCTTAAAAGAGACATATTTGGTTCTTCCACAGAGGGCTTTAGGGAACTGGAATTAATTTTTTTTTAAAAAGCATTTCTTTGGTGCTCATTAAATTTTTTTTCTTTTTAGGTTTTTTGGCAAGGCAATGGGGTTAAGTGCATTGCCCAAGGCCCCACAGCTAGGTAATTATTAAGTGTCTGAGGTCGGATTTGAACTCAGCTACTCCTGACTCCAGGGCCGGTGCTCTATCCACTGTGCCACCTAGCCACCCCCAGTGCCCATTAAATTAAATAGATTTAGAGCTAGAAAAGATATTAAAGGTCATCTAGTTTAATCCCTTCATTTCAGATAAAGCATCCCAGGTCTTAGGAGGTTAAATGACAAGGGGGAAAGTGGTAGAGATGGGATTCGAACCCACAAATCTAATCCTCCCTCCATTGTACCTGCTAAGAATTATACCATGTATTCAAATGTATTCAAATCCAGATGGGGGCATTACAAAATGTTTGATAATTGTGAAGTACACTCTCATAATTGCAAATATGATTTAAGGGACATATAAAATAAGGAAATTCAAGCAACTAAGATAGAATGGGATGGAATAAATTGCAGAGTATTCCCTCCAAGTTTTTCTTAAGGAGGATTGCTCTTGTATTAGGTGGAGTGCTTAAGGGAGGATAGTATTGTAGGGATGGAAAATATAACCTTAGTATAGAAAGAAAGAAATCTTTTGGAATTAGAGGAAAAAAGTAATTGTTGAAATTTCGGGATGCAGGTCTGGCAACAAGATGACTTTAAGGAACTCATTTCTCAGCTTGATTTCTATGTGTTTTTCCTTTTCTTGATCTGTTTAATCTGCTATATCTAACATTTTCACTAATAACTCTTAAATGTAGTACTTCTGTATCTTTAATCGAGTTAAACACACTCCGTTTGTATTCCTTCTGAGGTTTAAAATTTTATTATTAAGGCTGAACAGATTATTTTCTCTCCTAAACTTGTAATGTAGTTTTTGGTCTCTTGAAAGATATATTTTAAGTTAGGTCAAGGTAAGGCAATTTTGGGCTGAGTAACTGACCCACATTTCAAGATTCAAATATTTAGAAATCTGGAATTCTATAATTTTAGTTGTTCCTTCTTCATACAAGAATGTACTTGCATTTAATCTTGAGAAAAAACATCAAGTTAATAATAATTTCCAAGGCAGAGTTTTTAGTACTTTCTTTTTTTTTTTTAAATAGTGGTCCCTTCTAAATATGCTTTTTAAATACAGTAATAAGGGGTATGGTTGAAGAGTTATCTTGAAGATTTATAATGATAAGTGAAAAATTAATGAAACTAATTAATAGTTACTAACTCTCTGAAAACGAAGCTGGTTAGTGATTAAATTATAGCCCTGGGTACAGAATATATGACAGGCCTAGTAGAAATCTAACCCAATATAATAGGCTATCCCTGAATGTGTGCCAATGACAAGAAGCAAAATAAGTGCTTCAGAGTTTGTTAAAAAGCTATTCATTGGGCAGCTAGGTGGCTCAGTAGATAAGCACCAGCCCTGGTGTCAGGAGTACCTGAGTTCAAATCTGGCCTCAGACACTTAATAATTACCTGGCTGTGTGGCCTTGGGCAAGCCACTTAACCCCATGCCTTGCAAACAACAACAACAACAACAAACAAAACAAAAAACCAAACCTAAAAAAAAAGCTATTCATCAAATATCTTTGGAAATTATAGCACTTTCTTAGTAAAACATGATTTAATGAATTCAATCATACCACTGAGGCTTACCTCAGTTATGCTGCTGAAATGATTTTTAAGGCTATTTCTAATGACCTGAAATGCTGCTAATGGGGAACAATTTGTAATTCAGTTAATTTGCTTAATCTTAAAATATAGTGCTGCTTTATCAATTCTTCCATTCCTATAAACTTTCATTTTTATTATTCCATAGGCTGTTGTATACAGAGATAAATTTCAATTTTATCTTCTTGGTGAAAGTTGTCTTTCTTTCTTTTCTTTCTTTTTTTTCAAAGAGGTGCTTTTATTCCTTATGTTCTTATACTACTTTTTAAAAACCATTCCCCATGTTTGACTGGAAGCTGAATACCAAGGGAGCTCCAATAGTTCTTGGAAAGTATTATCAGCTCAAAATTCCAGGAAGGACTGGCAAGACTCCTTTCAGACTCAAACATTCTTTACAGCTTAAAGAAATTGGATCTAGAGAGAAGTAACTGAAAAGGGGGAAGATGAGAGGATACTCAATATCTGTAAAGTGTTTTGTGCTGTTTTAGTATTCTTTTTCTTGGAATCAATAGGTTTAATGCTGATGACAGTCCTTCTGATACTGTTGCAAGTAGAATGTTTTTGACCAGAGCTGATGAAGCAAGTAAAGCCATGGTCAATCTGGCCATTACCATAGGTCACAAGTGAAGGAGCTAGACATAGTGCTCATGGGGGAAATTGTTCAATTGAAGACACCTGCACCTGGGATGTAACGAAGTGGTTGATTCTATTTGAAAAGCTGTTCAGAAAGATTTATCAGTTCCAAAGTGGTCAGTCAACCTTTATAATTCTAGCTACATTACACAGGTTTCAACTCCTTCTGGTTTTATACCTTACCTTTTTTTTTTTTTTTTTAAGTTTTTGCAAGGCAATGGGGTTAAGTGGCTTGCCCAAGGCACGCAGCTAGGTAATTATTAAATGTCTGAGGCCACATTTGAACTCAGGTACTTCCGACTCCAGGGCCAGGTGCTCTTAGTGTGCCACCTAGCCACCCCCTTACCTTCTGTTTTTGAAGTTGAACTACTGTATTACATTACTGAGTTCCAGAGAAAGTTTGAGAATACACACACACACACACACACACACACACACTCTGCATTTACCTTATACTTTGGAAGGATGAAAGGAAAGATAATAAGGATTATTATCTAATTCAAGAAAAGCAGTATTAACAGCCTTCCTAACATGTAAAGGGGAAAAACAGTTCTCACCTAGTAGTGAGCATCATTATGCTGCCACAAATGTTACTTTAGTAAGAAAAAACAAACCCATACAACTTGTATTGTGCCCCTCATACTTTCATAGTTGTTTTGTGTTGCATCTATGGGATACATGGTAAAGAACAAAATAAATCATACAGTTCTTTCAAAGCTTTTTTCTTATATTATTCCAAAGCACATACATTTGAAGTCTTGCCTAGATGAATGGTTTACTCAAGATAATGTCACTTAGTTCTTCCCTACTAAAAATGAATCCAATTATCTTAAATAATAATTTTGTGGGAAATATCATTTAATGCTGATATCTCATTTTGGTATAAGGGTTAGAAATCAGGGTGAACACACATAGGCTACAGATGTGAATAAAGTATTTCAGTAAACCTTGACTCACTGCAGCTAGATGGGGATGTCCTGAAACTTGGATACATAACATTTAACTACCATTTTGTAAGGTAAGGTATTTGTACCTGCTTGTTGAAATATCTTCAAAAGGGTAAAGGATCTCTCCATTGTTACAGATCTCGCAGATGAAGCCCTTTTGGCTACATAGGCTGCAGCTGTAGACATGTGAGGTGGCAAATTTAATGACCTTCCCCAAGAAAGGGGCCAGCTTTCCTTCAATTACCTGGAGAAAAAGAAATGGGAGAGTGAGGCAAATCTATTTAAAATAAGATTCTTGCAGTCTCAAGAAAATTAGAATTCCTCTCGCTAACACAACAGGAATAAATGCTTACTTATTGCCTGGTTACCTCTAATTATCATTTCGCAGCAACTCTGACTGAAAAGTCAAAATATTTTATCATGAAAAGAAGACACAGAAATTTGGAAGTATAGTATAGTAAAATTTTCGCTGTTTTTTTTCATTTCTACTTTAGTATACAGAGGGTAAGAGCTAACACATAGCATACAAAGATATTCAGAAAGATATGTAAGATACATTATGACTTATCATGAAAACATCCATAGATCAATAATATATTAGGAGTTAATGTGTAAAATTTTAGTAGGATTTTTTCTAGCAGAAACTATAATAGTCTTTTCTATAAAAATCCAAACCTCACAGCAATCTGATTTGGTAGATAGTTTGGTTACAATTGGTAACAAGTTTCCTCGACTCTGCAACAGCTAATGGGGAGGCAGATTAGCTATACTAGGTTGTTGCAAAGTTGTCATAAACTTGCCATACAGGTGTTCTGTCCTGCATTGAAGAAATGCTGCTATGGGAGGGCCAAGCCCCCCCCCCCCCCCCCCAGCATCCAGGCCATCACCAGAAATATTGTTTCCTACCTACTAGATCAGGCCATGGGGTGATTGATGGTTGTGGAAAAGGCAGTGAAGATGTCTTTGCACAACATTCCCGTCACTATAATCCACATAATGTGCAAGTTGAGCCATCATTTATTTGGTTTCACTATCTTCTTTGATTATGGGGGATGACAACAATAGTAAATGTGATAAATGCACCCTATTCTAATATGTTCTTTTCCTTGGCTTATTAATAAAGTCTAAAAGTTCTTGCTAGCACCATTTTTACTTTACTAGATCACTGTAATCCTCAATAAATAAAATAATTTGCATAGAGAATATGCTTTTATTTACAAAACTGTAAATGCCTAATTTTAGAGAAGAAATTAATGAAGATCATTCTTTTTCACTTCTATTAACTGATAATTTTTGGTTTTACATCACCTTTATTTTCTCCTATGCCCTTCTTCCTCCACCCTTTAGTAGAGGGCATCAGTAAAAACTTTTTAGTTTGATAATGGAGAAATTTATTACAATAATGTAGATAATGTTATTATATATAATATATGTGTATTATTATATATAATATTACTACATGTACAATAATATACATGTAATAACATTGTGTATAATATACATATTATTATATACCTAAAATATAATCACCTATATGCCTAAAACAACAAATGTGGTGAATGTGAAGCAGTATATAGATAGAATGTAGCATTTTTTTTAAGTTTTTGCAAACCAATGGGGTTAAGTGGCTTGCCCAAGGCCACACAGCTAGGTAATTATTAAGTGTCTGAGGCTGGATTTGAACTCAGGTACTCCTGACTCCAGGGCCAGTGCTCTATCCACTGTGCCACCTAGCTGCCCCCTAAAATGTAGTATTAATGTAATTATACTTAAGATATAAAAATAGAGAACCTAGAAAATGTGCCAATATAAGAATATTGTAGGCTTTACCACTGCAAAAAGATACCACCTGTGTTAATGAAAATATTAATTGATAAAAATGAAACATTTTAACATGGATCTAAGAAGACTCTTCTATGAATTTTTAAACCCCTACACAAAATCAGGACTGACAGAGATGAGAAAGTATCTTGAACATTTTGTCAGATGAAGAACTCTTCCATAATTTCTGTAATTTGATCTTTTTCTCTATCACTTTGAGAAACACAGACCCTCCATTGTGCCCAGGAGGAGCCATTCTTTTAGAGGGAATACTAGAGTCATACCCATCATCAAGGCAGGTAAAAAACTAAGCTCAAGTTTTGCCTCAGATACTCATTAGCTGTAAATAAGATTGATCCTGAGTAAATAGCCTCTCTTTTTCCTCTTTAAAAAGGGGCTAATAAGAACAACAGTTTAAGAGACTGAATTTGTTGATATGAGAAGGGAAAAAAAAAATCACAGCTGTTATTGATGTTCCACTTTGTTTTACAAGTTACCTTCAAGTTTACAAATAATGTTATAAATCAATAAATCTAAAGTGTCTATCATGTGACAGGCTTCCCTGCTAGACACTGGTAATCTAAAGACAAAAGCAGGCCCCTTACATTTTTTTTTTTAGGTTTTTGCAAGGGGTTAAGTGGCTTGCCCAAGGCCACACAGCTAGGTAATTATTAAGTGTCTGAGGCTGTATTTGAACTCAGGTACTCCTGATTCCAGGGCCAGTGCTCTATCCACTGTGCCACCGAGCTGCCTGGAGCTTACATTTTTCTTAGGGAAAACAAATCACAGAATTTGGAGAGTTGGATGAGCCTTTAATTATCATCTAATTCACTACATGAGCCTTGACCTGAAGACCATCAAGGAGGGGGAAACCTACCACCTTGGGTAGGGTAGCCCATTCTACCCCGAGATAACTCTATTAGAAAATTCTTTCTAAAATCAAGCACAAACTTGTTTCTTCAAAATTTTTACAAAGTTTTGCCCTCTGAGACCAATTTGAACAAACATAATCCTTCTTCAACTTAATAGCCCTTCAAACATTTGAACACAGCTCTCATTTCCCCCCTATCTTCTCTTCACCAGACTAAATATCTTCACTTTCTTCAAAACGATCCTCAAAAGATAGACCTACACAGTTCTTTCCCATCCTAGCTGCCCTCCGTTGTGTGCTATCTGACTTATCAAGGCTGTGGTAGGAGCAATCTATTACCGTTTTTGCTACAGTTTGGGCTAGTCTTTTCTCTAAAAGACAGAAAAGGTGTGCTGAGATTTCACTGATCCAGGGCAGAAGTATTTATCAACAAGTTTTTCACAACACAAATGAAAGTAGAAAATATTTAGCAAAATAAAAATACAATACAACAGAAGATATTAATATATAGCTTTCTAAGTCAGTATATGGCCCACAGGGATCTTTTTTATAGGGTAGCATACCAACCCCCATGTTTCTATTTGACACCAGTCCTTAGCCTGAACCCTTAGGTTGGCTTGAATTATGCCTCATTCAGAATAAATATCTTTTCTGAATAGCAGTTCCCTATCTGAATGCATTAATTCAAATGATGTCTGATGAGAACAGGTTTTTGAAGGGATTATCATGACTCTGTTCTGGAAGTTATGCTTCCCAATTTGGCCCAAATTCAAACACACATATGTATATGTGTTATGTATAAGTGTGTGTGTATATATATATTTGTATGTGTATATGTGTATCTATTTGAAGGATAATGAGGACTTGAATCAGGGTGGTGACTAGATAAATAGAACAGGATGTGGTAGAAGTAGAATCAATAAGGCTTGACAGCTAATAGGATATGATAGACAGAGAATGAAGAAATGATGAATAATTGCAAGATTGTGAATCTGGGTGAATAGAAGGAAAATGATGTCCTCTAGATGAATTAGGGATTTGGAGTATATGTGATAGAAGCTAATGAGCTCAGTTTTGGACATGGTAAAGAATGAAAAGCCAACTGGACATATACTTCGAAATGTAGGCAGATGGTACGTGAGATGTGGGATGAGCTCAGGAGGGAAACTAAGGTTGGCTACATAGATCATGTTCATTATCTTAAAACTGAAGTAAGATCACACTGATCCTAGAATTAGAAGGTCTGAATCTCCATTCATGTTTGTCATTTGTCTTAGGCAATTCACTTCCCCCTCTGGTCTTCAGATTCCTAATTTGTCAAATGATTTTTTTCAGTTCTTATGTTCTATATTTCTAAGAATAGCATGGTAAACTTAAGAGCCCATCAGAACCTAATTGGTTCAGGATCATAAACCAAAAAGACATTTTCTGGGATTCAGTCTTACTTAGAGCCCACAAAAACATAAGGAAATAAGATCTACTGGGAAAAAATGTTATATGAACTTCATAACATGTGTTGAGACATCAAATTTCTCCTCTAACATTTGGATGGACTTAGTTGAAATGAATTCAAAACATGCAGATTATTTTCCCCTTACAATGGAACAAGCATATAAGCAGTGTTTGAAAAACACCACAATGGACAAGATGATCTGTAAGGCTTGAACATTCTATGATCCCATGATTTCTGAAAAATTCAGAGTATTTGGATGAAATACTTAACAAATCTGAAAGCTTAATTTAGAGTCACACTTTGTCCAACATTTGAAAGGTATGTGATTCTTCTCTTAGCTGCACTTAAATCAGCTTCAGGTCAATATAACTTTAAATGAACTCAACCAAATATTGAGGATAATGCCTTTTTAGACAGCTACATAGTTAGTTTTAGGTTGCTGTGTTGACTATATCTTTATCCCCCTGCCCCAACGAATAATCATGTGAAAAAAATTACAAAAGAGTGATTAGTGGAAAATATAGCATAATTCTTTTTCCTTCTCCACCTTTCGGTTCAACTTCCTTTACTTCCTCTAAATACCAATTTGTACTATCTTCTTGAAATCAAAGGCAGCTGTCCAGAATGGGGAAAGGAGTTTGTTTCTGTTTTCCATTAAATTTAATTTCTTATATTTTAGAAAAGTACCTGCTGATTTTCTCAAGGTGTGGGCAAATACTACTCTTTCAGAGACAGTATATGGATCTATTCTTCAAAGGAATATAAACCATTTCTAATGTGAATTACATATTTTATAACATTTCAGGAAAAGGACAAAATGCAACACCAAACTGATATTATTCCCCTTGATTTTGTTATTTTTAACATTTACAGTTTCTCAGTAAATTCACTTGTGCCTGTCATTTCTGTTATTCCTAGATCAACATAATTTTTCATGATCACTTAATTCACAGGAGTCTCTGCTCCTAAGAGCACCTAGCAAGTTTGCAGTTCTCAAGATTTGACTTATTTATATTTCAGTTGAGAGGGACACACACACATACATATTTTTTGTTGTTGTTTTTGTTCTGGTCAAAAATGGTCAGTGATGGAATTTGAGGCTGATGGCTTTCTTGCAGACTAAGAAAACAAACCGTATTTGATTTGCTTTCTTGCAGACCAATCAAAAATTACAATTAAGTTAAAAAAGAACCTAGGGTTGGTCCTCCAAACCACTGCCCCAAGCCCAGCTGCTTATTACTCGTGTGTGGCACCAGGAAATTGCAGTGTCATATTCAAGAGTAGAAGCCAAGCAAGATGTGTGGGACTGGAAAAAGGGTACATGCTCCACTCCATTTCTGTCTACTACCTTCACTCCCTTGGCATACTCACAAGATCTAGAGCTTTGGGGGCTGGTGGTGGTGGGGGGAAGAGCAGCATTACTAAATTGGAAAAGAAAGAAAGAAAAAGCCTCTTTATCACCCATTTCTTTACATACAGACTCATTACCACTCCCCTTGATTCTGCTATGAACTTCCATTGCAATACAAGGCATTCCTCAGTCTATTATTTTCCTTCTAGATTCTGGACAACTGATGGTAACACTTTGATGAAGAGGGTTCCTGCACTTGACAAATGGCCCCTCCTTAAAAGTCTTGCTAAAAGACATGATGAAAGTTGAACAAAGCCATCTGCCACTCATTAGTAACAAGCTAACTTGATGGGATAAGAAGAAATAATATTGTCACACTGTAAAATAATTTGAAATATAATCTCCTTTGTAATTCCCACAGTAACTCTAATCTAAAGGTCAAGAAAGACCATACTCATGATTATATCTTTGTGCTCCATTTTGAAGCATTTACAGAAGGTACAGAGAAAGATTTCTGTAACTTTAGGCAAAGCAAGCTAGTTTTTTAAAAAAAAAGTTAGGAAAAAACTACTGAACTCTTTTCAAGTTTCAAAAATCTACAGCTAAATGAAAACATTCTATTAAATCTTTGCTTAGTTTGAAGTATTACTTAACATATAGAGACATATGTTTTAAAATAAAAAGTGAAGGCACTAAGTCTGGTGGTGGTTGTGTGGGGGGGTTGCAACTACTCAGTTACTAAAAACATTATTAAACTCCAGTCAAATGTAATTAACTTTTGAGCTCCTTATCATTACTCATTACTGGGATGTTTGTACAAAAACAGAAAGCTGTCTCCTTTCTAATTAGTCTGTTCTCAAATTCATTATGTAAGACCACAATTTACTTATTTGCTTGGCAAATCAATTACTTCAGTGAGAGTAGATTATGATGTCACTAATTAGCTCTAATCTGATCCACTCATAGAGCTGAAAATTTCCTTCCATTTACACAATGAAAACTTGATGAAGATTAATCTAGGTGGCTTTACTTCCTTTGCCAAATGAAGAACTGAATAGTGCTGTGAAGCTGAAAGGCTTAAGCAATGGCAGAAAAAGAAATTTCAACTTCACTTTTCTTAATTATCTTAAAATAAGGCCAAAGGGAATACTTAGGCTTAAAATTCTTCACCAAGGAAATTGCAAACACTGTTTTTGGGTGGATGTTCTTTTGTTAAATGTGTATAGATGTTTGCCTTTAGAACAGCCTACTGAAGAAAGGTTCCAGTTTGACTTTTAAGAATCTACAGCCTTCAAGATATAACCAGATAATCATCCTGGACAAAGAAACTTAACTACCAAACCAGATATCAGACCTGTTTTAATCCAAGATCATTTTTATCAGCAGGAGTTTTGAGGGTCAGGGTCAGTGGCAAAAAAACAGGCACTGGCAATATCACATGGACAGGGGGCTGGAAGTGGAGGCAGAAAGATTTGGATTCTTACCTACTTATTATGACTCTTATAAGCTTTTGGTTTGAGGTGGGAGAATTGGCATATCTCTTCCATTTTTTCATCTGCTAAGTGAGAATGCTACTACATATAGACCCTGTCGTCTTTCAGGGTTTTGGCCAGGGCAAAAGGATATAAGGTAGGGAAAGCACTTTGCAACTTTAAATAAAGGTCAGTTATTATTTTTGTCATCCCAGGATCTAAGACCCCCGGATAATAAAATCACATGGAGGAGATCCTTAGAGCATATCTAATCTAATGCCATCCTTTTGCAGATGAGGCAGTTGAAATCTAAAAGAGATAAAGTAGCTAATCAAAGGACACACAAGTAGTAAGTAGCACATCCAAAATTCAAACTGGCCCTTTGGAGGGTGGTAAATCCAATTCTCTTTCCATTATTCTAGGAAAATCCCTATGTTATACCTTTATTTGGGCTAGGCTGTTCAAATGGGATCTAGATTACACTTGGAATTTTGGGGTATTTAGGGTTCATTGATTCTTAGAGGATTCCTATAACCAACTTAGTCTCTTTTTTAGAAAGATGGCTTAGGGCCCCTTAACTTAGCCAATTGTTAAGTCAGTGGTATCAAAGTTAAATAAAAGTAGGGGCTACTAATCCTAGACATAAGGATGCCTATGGGCTGCATACTGACTTAATTTAAAAATGTAATATTATCTGTTTTATTTTGTTAAATATTTCCCTATTATATTATATTTTTATGTAGAACAGTGGGGCCATGTAAAACTTTAACTGCTATAAAATCAATTTAATAACAAGTAATGTTTTTGAGTGTCAAACTGCTTTATTCACTTCTCATATTGTCAAAAGTCATAATAAGGGGGCAGAGCTAGATGGCACAGTGGATAAAGCACTGGCCCTGGAGTCAGGAGGACCTGAGTTTCAATTCAACCTCAACACTTAATAATGACTTACCTATGGGACCTTGGGCAAATAATTTTATCCCATTGCCTTGCAAAAACCAAAATTAAAAAAAAAGTCATAACAACAGGTGAGATCTCCATTTTCATACAAATGGAATTGCAATGTACATCTTTTCCAAGCTCAAATTACAGTTCCAGCAATGTTTTTTGGATCTGGCTGCAAGTGCAAAAGAAATTTCTATATTTCAAAATTCATTTAATCATGCAACTTGAGGAGCTTCCACCTAACCTTCAAATGGAAGTGCTTAACCTACAATTCAGTGACATACTAAGGGGCAAATATCAAGAGAAGAATCTAATTAAAGTTCTATAAATACCTTCTGAGTGATGAAAATACTCAATTAAAATCATACACTTGTGGACTATATAAATATTTAGCAGTATTTATGAACATGAAAAGGCATTTTCAAAGATAAAATGTGTAAAATCCCATTACAGATCAGCATTAACAGATGAACATTTGGGAGCAGCTAGGTGGCACAGTGGATAGAGCACTGGCCTTGGAGTCAGGAGTACCTGAGTTCAAATCCAGCCTCAAACACTTAATAATTACCTAGCCGTGTGGCCTTGGGCAAGCCACTTAACCCCATTGTCTTGCAAAAACTTAAAAAAAACAACAACACAGGAACATTTACAATCAATTTTGCTGATAGAGAATACTAACTTTGAACAGCTTAGAATTAAGCAAAATGTTATCTCCTGAAAAAGGTTCATTTCCTTTCCTTAGTAGACCCTTTATTACAAAAAAAATGGTGCTTCATTATTATTTTTGGTTTTATTGGAAACTTATTTTCTGTCTCATTAATATAAATACAGCCTCTCTTTTGCCTCTGGATCCTTAAAGTTTAAAACACTTCATATCAAAAGTTTGCTGACCCCTTAGGGTAAAATGTGCCCATTCACAACTAGGTGGGCTAGGTTTTTTTTTCCTCTAGGTACTCTATGCACTAGGTGGAGCAGATTTCTGGGATGATTCTTCTCCCAGAGCAACTATGACTGTTATCAGATTGTCCTCTATGCACTCTTCTTCCCCTATCATCTGTGTTGTTACTGTTCCTCCCAAATAATTTTGCCCCACTTGAAAAAAGTCCCAGTTATATGGGGAAGAAATATTTGGATGAAATAAGTAAAGATAAATAACAGGTAAAGAGAACAAAGAGAAGTATGAATAAGGACGGGAGAGATGGTTGAAAAAAATAGACCACCAGTAAGGAAAGATTCTAGTCCTAGCTTTACCACTAACTAGTTGTGCAACAACAGTTGGCCTAAATCATCTCTCAAATCTTTAAGAATTTTTTGATGTTAAACCTCTATGAAAAGATGAGGACAATAAGTTTAATACTTTAATAATAAAAAACTAATAAAAAGAATATTCAGAAGCTATTAAGAGAAGGGCTAGGAATAGTCAAAAGATGAGTTAGACAAATGAAAAGCAGAGGGAAAAGGTTATATATGAATGGTCAGTTTTAAACATAAGTAAAAAACTGTCACATAATTTTCTCTCCTTATTTATAAGATGTTATTCAAAGTAGTAGCTAATACTTTACAGGAACTATTCTCCCTACTTAGGTGAAATCAGATATCAGCATTCCTGGGGACCTTTGAAAATCCCTTTACTTCATCAATTCACTTAATTAGTTAATGTTTACATAGAACTTTTAAAGATGAGAAGCACAATATAACTTCTCAGCATTATTATTATTATTATTATTATTATTATTATTATTATTATTATACTGCTCTGGTGAGCCTAACAATCTATGTGATCAAAAGAAAATGAAGAGAGTTTACAGCTAAGTTCTGATTTATAACTACCCTATGACTCATGTCCTTTGGGCAGAAACTAGTACTAAGTAGTCTTTACCAGTTCCTAGGTCATACTGCAAAGTTTTTGGTGACTTTTTTTTCTTCTGCTTTAAGGTGTGAATGTTTAAACTCCAACAGTTATGACTTTTCTATACAATAGTTCTCAAGATAGTAATACTTATTCTACTCCCCTTCCAAGGCTGTTGTGGGGAAATGGCTTTATAAACTTTATAAAATTACAGAAATGTCAGTTTTCATTATTTTAAGTCATTAAGAAAGCACATCATGTTTTCCAAAGCTATCAGAAAGTTTTTCTGTTTATGAAGGTTTCTCTTTGTTTAAGAATAACTGGATGTATCTATGGGGATCCATAACCTAAAAACTATGTTCTTTTGTATTTTTAGGTGCTGGTCTTAAAAGGCAATGGGATCTCTTCAATGAGAATGATTTATAAGATGTGCCAATAAGGGGTCAAAAACAGTGTTTAATATGAAGTAATTATGGTTCAGGTTTTGTTTGCATAATTATCTCTGAATTGCCATATATAATAATCTTATCTCCTTAAATTTGTATCTAGGAGTCAGCAAGCCAGGTATCAGACTGAGTGCATATTTCATTTTCTAAGGAAAAGGTTTAAATTTTTAAAATGCCCCGCTTTAGCTAAGATCAATATATACTCTTTTATCAGGGTTCCATCCTGTCCTTATCAGAGACAGACATTCAATTCTTAGCTCTCATGCTATGAGGATATTGATATATCTGACACTGGTCATTTGGTTAGTCAAGTTAAATTATAGCAATTTACCATTTGTGTCCACATAATCAATTAAAGAGGAATGGAAAACAAGAATGGCATCAATCCTCAATTCATACATCCTGACAAACTCAAGTGGCCACAGAAATAATCCCAGGAAACTGTCAGTAGAAATCTCTCTCCTAAGCTGTTTTGGGACTGAGCCAAGGAAAAGTTGCTGACTGAATGGACTTACCTTAAAGTTGACATCATGCAATTACTAAAGATCCTGACTGTAAAACAAGATGACAGTCAGTGATAAAGTCAGGGTCAAAGAGAAAACTGAAGAGCATATCTAAGAGCAGGGCTGGGAAGGTAGGTGGTACAGTAGATAAAGCACTGCTCTGGAGTCAGGAAGACCCAATTTCAAATCTGGTTTCAGATACTTACTAGCTGTGCGATCTTGGGGAAGTCTCTTAATACTGTTTGCCTTGTTCCTCATCTATGAAATGAGTTTTGAGAAGAAAACCCCAAATGGGGTCACAGAGAGTTGGACACAACTAAAGGACTCAACACTCAATATCCAGATATTCACAGATATCCACATTCTGAGAATGTGATGTTATCCATTATTAAAAAGCTCCATCCATTGTAAAAGTTTGCCCCCTCTGAATGTAGTTTGGAGTCAGCAGCTGTGACTCAGGACATGATGGAGCTAGTGGGGGAATTTGGACTTCATACTACTCTCTCTGCCAGGGCTTTAAGACAATTAATTCATCCTGCTGATGACAGGACAAATGTTCCTAACTCTGACATTTTAAACCCTCTTCAGAGGCACTGTTATAGCATTTGGAAACTGTTTTTCCTGAACCTGGAGAGGCAGCAAATCAGAGTGGAGAGTGCAGGCCCAGAATCAGGAAGCCCTGGGCTTGAGTGTAATCTTTGAACTCCTATAGCTGTGTGACCAGAGACCATTCACTTAACGGTTTTTTTTTATCAATGGAATATTAATACTATACTATCAACCTTTTGGGATTGTGGGGAGCAGTGTGGCCTTGAGGCTGATCACCACATCATGGGTTAACACTTGTAATCTCTACCTTATGGGGTTACTGTTAGGCTCAAATAACAATGCATGTTCAATGCTTTACAAACTCTTAAATGTTAGTCACTGCTAGTGTGAAAATAAGGATCTATCTGTGTTAGAAAGTAATGTTGGAAATTTAGTTCTAAATTTTTTTTTAAAAAGTCCTCAATTTAAAAGATGTTTTAAAAAAAGTACTCAAAATCAATGAGCTTTTGAGACACGATCATCTAGTTAATCACAAAGTTAATTTCCTTTTCAAATTCTTCTCTCAGCTGCAAAGATCTCTCCTTTTTTTCTTACTGAAAATAGTCTCTGCTAAATGAGTAAATCATCTCTGTTGAAAGGATTAATGTGACTGAATTACTATTAGATTTGAACAGCTGTGGCTCCCCACCAAGAGTTCTGTACTTATCCAAGTACATTACTCCTTTGTACAGTACTTAGAGAAGCTCAATGGAATGTATGTCAAAGAGTTTGTAAAAGTTCTTGATACAGGCTCTGGATACAAAAATTCAAGCTGTAACACTGGCCGAACAACATGACACATCCATGTTAGTGAGAATTATTTGACTTAATGATCTGAGGACAATGAAAGCGGAGTAGGGTGAGGAAACCATTCTACTTATTAGAAAACCCCCAATACAGAAAGAGCTCCTTTTGGAGCTGTGTGATATATGAAGTCTGGACAAATGTAATTCCTAAGGGATGAGCCAGCTTCTCAAAGTCAGAAAAGACAACAGTGGGTGGTCAGATTGTCTATGACAGGGAATAGCCAGATTGCTCTTTAAAAAAGCTTATCAATGTGATGGGTGGTATTCCTGTTGATTCCAGAGAATGAAATGAACCTAAACATCTGTACACTTTGTGTAATTTCAGCTCCTTCTGTGTATCTAATTAATGTGTAATTTGTAAATATTTCACTGCTTGCAAAACATTGTTGACTTTGCAACTATTCCTGATGTCTCAAGGCCTTAGTCTAATAATATATGTTTTGGTAATAATGCTCATTTTAATTGATCAAAAGAATAAAAAGTTTTAATTCTCTAGATCCATTGTTGCATGAACTTAAGGTACAATTTGCAAAATCTTCCCTGCTGAATATAACTAGACTAATTATTTAATAATAAATTCTATACAGAATAGAATTATAATAATATTAGAAAACAAATTAGTCATAAGAAGACTATAAACAATACAAAAGGCAGTGTGGTATAATGGAAAGAACACTGAACTCCACAGTCAAGAAACTTGGCTTCTGAGATCCTGCTCTGCCTTAGCCAAATTTGAATACTTAGGCAGGTCATTTCACTCCTTTAAACCTATTCTTGATACAAAGATACAAATAAGACACTATCTCTCATCTCTCTTGGCATTTTCTTTGCCTTGCCCCAGCTGCCTAGAATATTTTCTCCCTCCTTTGCTCTCACTAATGACCTCCCTGGCCTCCTTCCCTAACCCCTTTTAATTCCATTGCTTTTCTTCTTTTATTTATTTCTGATTTAGCCTGTTTTTTCCTGACTGATTTAACTTCTGAGTTAATTTTCTTATCTGTAAAAATGAAGCCATTTTTCCCTAGCTATTATATTCTATCTCAGGAGAAAGCAATTAAAGCATACTTTTTTCTTTTTCTTTTTTTTTGACTTTCATTCCAACCATTCACTTCCTCTTCTCTTATTATTCTCATTATCACTATTAGATGTATTATTCAGGGAACCCGACTTAGTTTGGTGTCTTTGAAAGGAAGGAGCCAACTCCCTGGGCAGGGCATTTTTGGAGGTAAAAGCCTAGAGTTTTCATCATATTTTGCTTGAGGGTCTATTTATTTTCTTTTTTTCCTACCCCTTTTCTACCTTATTCTGCTTGAGCCTGATATTTGCACATGTCAGCCACTGGTATTATCCAGGGCTTAAACCAACTGCTTTTTAACCTCTGCTTAAGTCTCTGATTTAAATAATCATCATCAGGGAATGTCAGGAAAAGTGGGTGTCTCCTTTCAGCCTTTTTGTTTTTCATTATGCAGCTAAACTCACTTCCCACTGGTTTCAACAACAAACAGGGACCTATTATGTGTCTAGCTCAGAATAGATAAAGTGTAAGTAATAATTTTTTTTGGTTAGACTTCTGACTTTATAGTTGTAAGAAACTCAGCTAGAATCCCCTTTTACCAACGTAGGTGGCAACTGCTCTACAAATTCTAGTTTTAGGGAATTGTCTGGGGACGATGACAGGAAAAATGACATATCTAGAATCTCAAAACCAGCATAAGTCATCATAAACCGGATAAACAAAATGAAGTTTCTTGATGTGAGCTTGGTTTCTAGACTTCATATCCTACAGCCTATGACAAAATCCCTTATCTCACTGAGTTTACATTTTAGTAAGGGAATAAAATGCAAACATGAGTAATTAGAATGTATACATTCTAATGAATAATTAGAATGTATATATTTTGCCTGAGTGAAGAATAAAGTGCTTTTTTTGATGTTTAAGAGTAGATATCAATAAAGGAGATGAGGGAAGGGTTCATATCATTCAAATATAACTTTAAACTTAGAAAAGGAAGCAGGTTAAAAAATGACTCAGTATAACAATTTTGGGGTATCTGCGATGGAGAATACCATCTGTATCCAGAGAAAGAATTGAACAAAGACCAAAAACTATTACCTTTAATTTAAAAAAAACCGTTATCTTATTATGTAATTTTGATATTTCTTATACTTTATTTTTCTTCCTTAAGGATATGATTTCTTTCTCATCACATTCAATTTAGATCAATGAATACCATGGAAACAATGTAAAGACTAACAGACTGCCTTCTGTGGGGGTGGGGGTGGGGGGGAGGGAAACAAGATTAGGAGAAAAACTGTAAAAATAAAAATAAATAAATGAATAAATTAAAAAATTAAATTAAATTAAAAACCAATTGTATATTAAGCAGCTGGCAGGCAGCTGTAGATTGGAAGAATTTTTGATCTTGAAGTCAGAAGATCTGGGTTGAATTTTGGCTATAATAGCTTTGTGATTTGGGGTAGGTTATCTAACTTTTCATTTCTTATCTATAAATGGTTATAGTACTAGAAAAAGAAATAAAATGTCTCAGCATAGGGGAAGGCAATGAGGCAAGAAAATACAGAGTAAATTTGAGAAAAAGAGAGTAGTGCTGTTTGGCTGGAGCATCCAGGAGCACCTCCAAGACTCACATGCAGATAGGCGAGGTCTGCAAGTTTGATGGGTTCCATGTTAAAATTTCAAAGCCTCTTGAAGAGGAATTAAGGAAAGCAAAATCAGGCTGATTTGTGATAAATACTTCTAGCTTATTTCAGACTTTTGAGAATAGGGACTTGCAAATGTTGAGAAGAAAGTTTTTGAAGCCAAGTTTCTCACTTAAGTAAGAAGGCTGTTTTGGGGTTTTCTCGACTCCTTGGTGACAAGAATTTGGTTCTATGGTCACAGCTGGCTACTTATTATTGTCCTCTTGTGACAACACCTAAAACTCATCAAAGTTATTGTAAGTGGACTTGGCTGATCCTAAAGTTCTAATCAAGTAATTCAAATGATTATCCAATGATGGCATAGTTAGGTCAAACTGAAATCCTCATTTGAGAGAATCTGCTGCAAATTCTCTGATTATAGATTTAAAATTGGAAAAAAAAAAACTCGGGAATTACCTAAATCAATTTCTGCTCCCCAAATGAATCCTGTCTCGACAACATTCCTGGAGGGAGGCCACCACACACACACGTCTGGACATCTCAGACTGCGAGGAAATTTTTCTGTATGTTATGCTGAAATTGACCTCCCTTCAATTTCTCTTAGTTCCACCAAGTTTCAACAAGACAACCTTTCAAATATTTGAATACATCTATTATTTCCCTTTCAATTCTTTTCTTTCTTTTCTCAGGTGAAACATCCTCAGTTCCCAACTGATCCTGGAATGGTCTTGAGTATTCTTACCATAATGATTACCTCCCTGTTATATAAATCTCAGCTTATTAATGTCCTTACTAAAATGTGATACAATCATTTGGGGACTGGCTAAACTAATTTTGGTACATGAATGTAGAAGAGAATACTGAACTATAATGAACAATAAATATGAAGAAGTCAGAGAACTTGATACAGAGTGAAATAGATCTAGAAAAATAATCTAGACAATGACTAATAATGTAAATGGAAAGAACTAAGAAGAGACTGAACACTATGTAATTATAACTAAGCTTGGCCCTGAAAAAAGCATGAAAAAATACTCCTCTTTCCCTTCTTTGCGAGGGTAAGTAATCAAGGGTATGTTAATAATGTATATGTATATATATATATGTGATATAGTGATTAATTTTGCTGAATTGCTTTTTTCTCACTTAAAAATTTCTTTATTACAGAGCTTAGCTCAATGGGTAGAAGGCAAAGAAAAATACATTTGCAAGTGAAGATGATGTAAAACAAAAGTTACTTCTATTAAAGTTACTAAATAGTGATACCCAGAACTAGATATAATAGTTCAGTTATGAATTGGTATATAGTAGGACTATCACATTTTTCATGCTTCTATTAATACAACCTATGATAAGGTGGGAGTTTGGGTTTGTTTTGTTTTGTTTCTGTCACACCACTGGCTCATATCATATCCGTGACCCTTCATTTGCATTCACAGACTCAGACAGATCTCAGTTAAACCTGGGATAACTTGTACTGTTCTTTCACTATCTTTTCAATCATATGCAAATAGTTATCATTCCTTATAAATTAGATAGATATTTACTAAACATCTACTATGGGTAAGATTTTTCCTAAAGTTCTATGCCAATACCTTAACCCTGGCCTGGAGGTGGTTCTAAATTCTCAAAGGCAATACCAATGGAGTTTAAGTTCTGGTGAGGGCTACCATCCTGAGAAGGTTGTGAGTAGAGTTTCAACCACAGACTGTGTATACTTTCCAAGGAGCAGTCTTTTTAAATTCAGTAAAGCTCAATGACTGGATATTGAAGCATTCCACAATGAAAAATACAAAATGACTTTCAGGCTTGTGTTCCCCTATCAGGATTCACTATTGGCACCAAAGGGGCTTTCTAAAATAGATGATCTAGTCAAGGCTAAAAGTAATAGGCCTAAGCATCTGGCACAACTGATGACAAAGGAGAGTAGGAAACAAGAGACAAAAGTTAGCTCACTGGCTTTTTTCCCCTTTATACTGGAGGCTGAACTGTCACTTCCAGTAAGTCAATAAACATTTAATATTGCCTGTTAGAAGCCAGACACTAAGCTAAACACCAGGGATACAAAGGAAAGTAAAAGACTATCCCTATTCTCAAGGAGCTCACAATATAATGGGGTAAAAACATGCACACAACTATAGACAAGCAAGGTTGTTACAGAATAAATTGAAATAATCACTAGGGAATGTGCTAAATTAAGGGGGGGGTGAAGAAAGGCTTTTTATATGAGATGGGGTGTTAGCTGGGACTTAAAAGTCAAAGGTGGTGATCAGGATCGAAAGAAGTCCATGCATGAGGGTCAGGCAGTATAAATGTCCTTAACTGGAAGATAGAAGATTTTGTTTGAGGAAAAGGAAGTAGGTCAATGTTGTTGGATTGCAAAATATGTCGGATGGTGTAAAAGGGCTTTAGACACCAGAGGAGTTTATAATGATCCTGGAGGCAAAAAAGAGCTGATGGAATTTAAATTGGGGGAGGGATAACATGGTTAGACTTGAGCTTTAGGAAGATCATTGTGATATAGGCAGGTAGAGGAAGTGGGAAGAGATCAACTAGGAGGCTACATCAATAGCAGAGAACCCAGGTGATGACCAACTCGGCCAGAATGGTAGTAGTGTCAGAGGAGACAAGGAGGTATGTATGAGACATACCCTTGTGACAGACTGAATATGAGGAGTGACAAAGGATGAAAGAGTTGAGGATGATCCCTAGGTTTTGAGTCTAGTTGACTGAGAGAATAGCAGTGCCATCAACAGTAACTAACAGGTTTGGAAAGGAGGAATGTTGAATTTAATATGTCTACAAGACATCTAGTTCAGGATGTCTAATAGGCAATTGATGAAACAAAACTGGAAATCAGGAGAGGACAGAAGTGAGGAGTAGAACTGAGAATTATCAGAATAATTAATTGAATTCACAGGAACTAAGATCCCACAGTACAAATGAATGAAGGAAGCAGATGAGGACCTATGACAGAGCCTTGTAGGAAACAGTCAACATGGATGAAGATCTGACAAAGGAGACTGAGAAGGAGTGGTGGTCAGAATGGAGGAGGAAAATCAGAAGCCAGTAGTGTCATGAAAACCAAGAGAGAAAAGAGTATCAATGAAAAGAGATGGATCAACAATATCAAAGGCTGAAGAAGTATTGAGAAAAAGTTCATTATATTTGACAATCAATAGAACATTATTAACTTTGGAGGGAAATTTTGGTAGAATAATGAGGTTGGAAGCCAAATTATAAAAAGTTAAGAGAGTGAGAGGAAAAGAAATGGAGGCATCCACTGTAAATGGTCTTCTCAAGGAATTTAGTCACAAAAGGGAGCAGAGATATGGGATGAGGGCTAGAGGGAATAGATGGATCAAGTAATGAATTTTTTTAGAATGAGGGAGACCTAAGTATGTTTGTAGGGAATGGGAAAGCAGCTAGTAGACAGGGAAAGGCTGAAGATAAGAGAGAATAGGTACAGACAGAGGGGACAATCTGCTGGAGAACACAGATGGAACGGGATCACTTGTGTATATAGAGAAGTTTTCTGTGACAAGTAGAAGGGTCACTTCTTTATGTGATTCAGGGGGTAAATGAGGAGATAGTGGTAGAAAGCATCTGAATGATGTGAGAAAAAGAGAGGAAAGATGGAGCTCTTTACAATCTCATTTTTTTCCCCAGTAAAATATGAAGCAAACTAAGGCAGCATATTTATACAATCTTCCAAACTAGGACAACCTACAATCACCCCTACACTGGGGCTTGGACTGATACCTCTGAAATGGAACTACAAAGAGAGGACATAACCATGGCTATCTGTGGGGACTCTTGGTCAGTATGTGGCAAGAAGGGGGACTCTACAATGGTCTCTTGAGAGTCTGCTATCAGAACTTGTTAACTGGTTACAAGGTCTTGCTGTTACTTCTGGATCCAAGTGTAAGGATGGCTTCCTCAATTTAGTGGTTATGACAACTTCTGGGTCAGAGCTAATCAAGTTTTGTAGGGAGCAAATGGGTCCTGGTTAGGTGGGACTGATTGGCTTATTTTATATTCCCATTGTAATAAATATGTATAGTCAAGCAAAAACAAATTCTTGCCTTTGCCATGATCCCAAATATGCCTCATTTGACATCTTTAGTCTATCACTTTTCTATCAGAGATGGGGAGCATTACTCACTTCCTCTAGAATTATGACTGGTCACTGTATTGATCAGATTGTCTTTCAAAGTTTTATTTATAACATTGATTCATTTCATATCATTCTGCATCATTTCATATAAATGTTCATAAGTTTCTCTGAAGCCATTCACTTTTTCATTTCTAATGGTATTCTATTACATACACATATACAATAATTTTTTCAGTCATTCCTCAATTGATAGACAGTTTCCCTAGTTTTCAGTTTTCTTAGAACCAGGAGCCTGAATTTAAATCCAGTCTCAGGCACCTAATAGTTGTGTGACACTGAGCAAATCACTTCACTTTTGGCTGCCTTAGTTTTTTCATCTGTAAAATCATGATAATTGCACCTACCTCTTTGAATTGTGGTGATAAAATGATATATTATTTGTAAAGCACTGAGTAAGAGTGCCTGAAGGATAACAGGCTTGTCATTTTCCCCCTTTGTCACAAAAAGAGTTGCTATGTTATATATTGTGTGCATGTATGTATGCATGTGTATGTGTGTGTACACACACACACACACACACACACACACACACACACAAATTAGTCCTTTTCCTCCTTCTTGGAGCTCTCTGGGGATTGGGTCTCATAGGTTTAATCACTAGGTTGAAGTGTTTAATGATTTTGGAGGCATAGTTTCAACTATTTTCCTGAATGGTTGGTCCAATTCAAAGTTTCATCAAGTAGGTATTGCTGTGCAATTTTTCTGTAGCTCCTCAACATTTGTCATTTTGGTCAATAGGATGGGTATGAATGTAATACTGGAATTGCTTTAATTTGCAGTTATTTAATTATTAGTAATTTGGAGCAGGGTCTAGTCCCTAGTAGGAGCTTACTCAATACTTACTGGTTTCTGTATTCATTAGTGCAATAATTCTTTCCTGGGAAGAAAATAATCTGTGATGAAGTGGGCCTTTCTGAGTCAGCTGAAGAAAAGAGCTGAAGATATGTTAGAAAGACTGACATTCCTCATAATCATTCACTTTGGAATACTTAAGCAAGGGGATCAAATAATGAATACACATTTTGAAAAATAATAACCTTAGGGAGCACAAGTATGCAAAATTCATTTCAATGCAATCATATTTTGAAGATTATTTGAAAATAAAAGAAGCAACATATAGGTTTATCCCTATATTGGACTGTCTCAAGTATGATGGTAACTTTTTAATCTGCTATCACAGTATTTTCTGGCAAGCTGGCTGGACAAACATTGTAATTAAGGAATTACAGTAATGACTGTTGGTGATTCAAGTGCACTTAACCTTGAGGTGGCTAACAAAATTTGTTGTTCATTGGGCTGATTTTCTTGATGCTCCTCTTTTATACAGTGAACAATTTATGTTATATTTCCACCATGAAGGCAGCCCACACATTTCATTTTATTTGACTAGAATCAGCTAAGCCCTTTCAGAAGGCTTAACTACCAGTTACCATTAAAGAGTAATCCAAATTAGACAGCTTTTCAACTATGAGAAAAATGACTCAGTATTTTAACTGTAGAATATTAACACAATTTCACCATTACAGCTTCTATACATTGGAATGCTAAATGAATTAATTTTACTTTATAAAATAAGAATATTAACAGGAAACATCAACTGAGTATGTCATAAAGCAGTGGTTCCAAATTAAAATTCAATATTTATATTTATTACTAATATAGATTAGTCCATATTATGGATTCAGTCCCAAACAGAAGGTTTTCCTTATATGTCTTTTTTGGGGACTAGTAAGTTTTTTTCCTGGAATTACACTATGAGAATATAAGCAGGTTATTAACATAATAGGGTAAGTGGTGCCATAGTGGATAGAGTTCTGGGCCTAGAGTCCGGAAGATTCAAGTTCCCAAGTTCAAATCTGACCTTATACACTTGCTAGCTGTGTAAACCTTGGCAAGTCATTTAACCTTGTTTGCCTCAGTTTCCTAAAAACTGAGCTGGAGGGGCGGGGTGGCTAGGTGGAGCACTAGATAGAGCACAGGCCCTTGAGTTAGGAGTTCATGAGTTCAAATCTGGCCCCAGACACTTAATAATTAGCTAGCTGTGTGGCCTTGGGCAAGCCACTTAACCCCACTGCCTTGCAAAAACCTAAAAAAAAAAAATCCCAAACAGAACAAAACAAAAAAAAAAAAAATGAACTGGAGAAGGAAATAGCAAATCACTCCAGTATCTCTGCCAAGTCAATTCCAAATGGGATCATGGAGAATCAGACTTGACTGAAAATGATTGAATAATAACAATTGAACACAATAGGGAAGGAGATAGTGTACAACACTTCTATGAATATGCAGGCCAAAGTCTTTATTAGGATTTATAGAAGTTTTAGACCCTTATATTGAATCTATCTTAATGGTGCTATCATTCACAAGAGATTTGGATATATAGAACTCTCTCATCACCTAAGGTTCAGGGGCACCATTTCTGTGATCTCCCTGATATGCAGTTTTAGAAATACTGTTAACGTGCATCTCCCCTTAATTACAATGTTTGTCCATCCAACGTGCCAGAAAATAATGTGACAACAGATTAAAAAGTTACCATCATACCTGACACAGTCCTTTATGGGAATAAAACTATATGCTGCTTCCTTTATTTTAAAATTATCTTCAAAATATGATTGCATTGAAATGAATTTTGAATACTTGTGCTCCCTAAGGTTCTATATCTTGTCTTCTACCATTCTGAATCAAACTTTCTTTCTTTCTTTCTCTCTTTCTCTTTCTTTCTTTCTTTCTTTCTTTCTTTCTTTCTTTCTTTCTTTCTTTCTTTCTTCTTTCTTCCTTCCTTCCTTCCTTCCTTCCTTCCTTCATCTTTAACCCTTAGATACACTATTTTTATGGTATTAGTACTATGACTACCTTCTCCTTAGTTCCCCCCCTCATCTTCAGGCTCCCTCTAGGCCAGTCACAAAACATCAACCAAAGTTGTTGCTTTGCTTCCTCTTAGCACGCTATTTCTTTAGGCTTTTTGTATTGCCTTTACATCAAATTTTAACTTCTTGATCTTTTTTGTTAAAGATCTCCACATTTTCCTATTCTTTTTTCTTCCTATTTTTCTTGCTTCTCCTGTGACTATTAGGGAAAATGTTCAGTGTTGCCTTTATTCTTATTCTTTTATGGTCCTGGGCATCCTCTATGCCAAAGAAATAGGACAACCTCTATTAACTTCATATAACAAATTTCTCATTTTTCACATTTGTCTTTAACTGACAACCCTAGACGCATTTTCTTTGGGAAAGCTAGTGTGAGGTTCTCAATCCAGTCCTCAGCAACTCTAATCCTGCCTGTTTTAATCCTATCTCCTGTCTCTACATTAAGATCTAATTTAAATGCCAGGTCCCTCATGAGGCCTTTCCAATCAGAAATGGTCTTTCCTCAGAGACTTGCACAATGCTTTGTACTTCTCTCATCATCTTATCACATTCTCTTCTGCATTAGTTACTGCATAGATAGTTTATTTGTGCACAAGTCACATTTTTCCCACTAAAACATAGCTCAGCAAGGCCAGGATTCATATCTTAATGATTTTCCTATCCTTCCCAGCACCTACCACAGTGCTATACTAGAAGCAGGCACTTACTATAGAGCTGTTGACTGAAAAGGTTGTTGAGCACCATAGGAGATAAAAAGAAAGAATAAAATAGGCTGTCTCAATTTTGAAAACTCCTTTTCCTAGACTTGACTGTGCATCTTGTTTGAGTTTATCTAATACAGACAGGGAATCCAGTGCTGGTGCTCAATAAATCTTTACTACTAATAATAGGTCTGGGCCTTCAGTGAATAAAATGCTCCTTGCCAGGAAACTGCCCAGTCTTCTCATATGTGAATTACATCTTGGAGGATCCAGATTACCCTTACCAAGATCTAAATCATTAATTTACTAAACTGACATTTTATACCATAAGTGTCAAATCAACTCAATAAACATTTGTTAACTACCTATTCTATACAATTTAAAGTAAATAGTAAGCAGGGTACTCCTAAAAAGGTGAAGTAAGAGAAGAATTTCTGCCAAAACTACTAAAAGAAACCATATTGGCCTCTTTGAAGTCCAGCCACACCTGTAAGAAGCATGGGGCTGATCCCTTGGTGGAAGGGTCCACCAAGTTAACTAAAGATCCACCTACACAAGCCAGAATACGTGTCTGAGAGTGGGAAGGACTTAAAAAAAACCCAACCAACCCCAACCCTAAAGATAATGGAAATCATCTGCTCTGCTGTCATTTACAAACCTATAATTTATGGGAAGCCGGGAAAGAGAAAGTCCCTAAGGAAGCATATCCAAGTACTGTGGTGGAAATTCAGCTGTGCTCAAAGATTAGACTGGAAAAGGGTGGAGGTGGGGAGGAGTCAAAAAGCCACAGTATAAATAACATAGTCCATAGGAGCCAGTGCCAATTTTCCCCCGTTTCCCAATGCCATTTCTGGGCCAAACAAGTTTTCTCTCTTTCTTTTGCCTTTACCCCATTCTCCCAACCCTATTCCTGGGTTATATTTTCTTCCTTTCCTTGATATTTTAAAATATATTTTAAACTTAAATACAAAATTAAAAAAAACTGCTATGTACACTGCAGAACATGAGAGAAGATGTAATATAAAACAACAAATTTCCACCTCAAGAAACCTATATAAGTAAATACTGCAGCATTATGTTCAAAGCTATTCTAATTTTTTTTATTTTTTTCCTTGTAGGTTTTCTTTCTCCACTGTGCACTTTTTACTTTACTGGCCCTTCCTTGCCCTGACCCAGGGCAAGGTTACCTTCTGTAACCCAGAAGGTTACAATAAAGTGTGGATACACATACACATACATTTATACCCCCCATATATACATATATATATATATATATACACACACACACGTAAATGTGCATATACACATATACCTACAAAGATCTATATATGTATAATCATAACCATGTATATATACATTTACATTTAAGGCATTTATGTACGATTATTTCCACTTGTCTTGTGTTTCTCTAAAGGTGGATAGTGTCTTCCTTCATAGAAGAGTTCGAGTCTCCCTGATTTTCTAAATCTACTAGCTTATCATTTCCTACATCAAAGCAATCAATTTTATGCCATCTGGTTATTTAAATAGTCTAAAACAATACTGTTTAATATGGTTGACATACAGTGTAGTTTCACTATTTTTCTCTTTTGCTTAAATTTATTTTAGCTTTAACTTATCTGAGATCATGATTACTACTTGTTTTTTTATAATAAATTCTACTCCTCAGCTATTATTTTGTTACTGTGTATCTCTCATTTTTATAGCATTTTCTGTTAAGCAAAATATTGTTGAATTAAAATTTTTAAGTTATCTGTTCTATTTTATATGTAAATTTATCCTATTCACATTCTAAGCTATAATTACTTATTTTTCTCCTTCCTGTTTTCCTCACTATACTTATCACCCTATACCAACCCTCCTCACTCCTCTGCTTTACTTCTACCTGCTACCTATTCCTTAAAGTACCCCCAAGAATTTCCCCTCTTATCCTTCCCCATCCTATCCCCTTGCTCTTATTTCTATCTGAATTTAGAAGACTTTTATAACCTTCCAAATATATATTTTGTTGCATCTTTTATCCCATTCCTGTTAATCTACATACATTCCCTTCTGTATTCCCCCATACTATCCCCTCACTCTCTTATTTCTTTATAAATTTAGAAGACTTTTATAACCGTCCAGATGTACATACTGCTCTTTTTTTAATCCAGATCCATTTAAAATCTTCCTTATTTTTGTTGCTCCAATTCCACTCCTTAAATAGTTTGGTAGCAAACTTGCTACAGGGTTCATTGTTGTTTGAATTCTTTTAAGGAGTGATGTTCTTCTGATCTCTCAAAAGGGCTGAACTAGAGGACATTTTAAGAAATAGGAACTGAAAACAAAATCAGAGAATGTACTAATAAAATAATACGCAATATTACCAGGATATTTCAAGTTATGGCCCAGGGAAAATGAGCTTTAAAAGCCCAAAGTAAAGATCATATAAAGGGCAATCATGATGTACCTGATAGGCATGAGCAGGCAGCAATCCATTTCAATTGCCAAGAAAGTGTTGTGTAAAGGATAGCATTAGAGAAATGATTTTAAAAAAAGAGATGAACTGCATGTGTGATCAGAGGGAAGGATTACTGATGGACAGACCAACTGCTCCAAAAATATCTCTGTGAGAGTAAGAGAAAGTATGTTGGGTAGACTGCCTGTGAAGGGCAGAGATCAGAGCCACATAGGAAGAGCAGGCATGGATAGACTGTAATCTGCAACATTAAATGTCTATGTATAAATACATACTTTAACAAATGGAATGAAATGAATTGGCAATACTAAAATGACATAATTTATGGATGTCTTATTACACATAGTTTTCTAAATCACATAATTAAAATTTTAAGTTTAATATTATGCTGCTACTTTGTTCCACTAACATCTTAAATTTATCTTTCTCCAACCCTTTCTCCTCTTCTACCTTCTCTATTACTGTCAAGGGCAAAACCATCTTCCCAGTTTTTCAGGCTCACAACCCAGGTTATCATCCTTGACTTTACACTATCTATTAACCCTTCGTATCCAATCTGTTGTCAAGGCCTGCTGATTCCACTTTTGTAACATCTCTCAAATATGCCACCTTCAATACTGCCACCATCCTGCTGTAGGGCCTTATCATTTCATGCTTGTAATAGTTGTAAGGGGTGGAGTACAGGTTAGACAATGTCACCCTGGCACTCCCCTTTCTACCCTTCCTCCACAAACTCCAGTGCCTCCTTATTGCCTCCAGGATAAAATGCTAAAAGCTCTGTTGGCATAAGTGAATCCTCTCCCACCTTTCCAGGCTTCTTACACCTTGTGCTACCTCATGTATGTATTCTTTGATACAGTGACCCTGGCCTCCTTGCTGTTCTATGAACAGGATATTCCATCTCTTAGCTCCAGACATTTTCTCTGGCTGTATCCCATGCATGGAATACTTTCCCTTCTCATCTCCAGCTACTTTTAAGTCCCCACTAAAATTCCATCTTCTCTAAGAGACTTTTCCCAACCCCTCTCAATTCTTGTGCCTTCCCTATTTTAATTATTTCCTGATCTCTCCTGTATATAGCTTGTTTGTACATAGTTGTTTGCTTATTGTCTTCATCATTTGATTGTGAGCACCCTGAGGGAAGATATTGTCTTTTACTTTTTCAACAGTGTTGTGTACACAGTAGGCACTTCATAAATGTTAACTGACCAACTGGTCTAAAACTAGTCAAATTTTTATTTTTTTTGCTGGTTTTTATGCTGGTCCATGGTACCATCCCCTCTTCCAGTCATCTCAATCACCTCTGACTCCTTCTCCTTCCCTTCCTCCTGTCTGACACCTGTCTCTCTTCCTAATTCTTATTCAGGTACTCTTCCATTTTCATTTATGGTGCAGTAACAATCTTTGATCTGGTCTTTCTGACTGTGCTAGGTTTCCTGTCTTTTAGGCTGATGCACAAGTGATCTTCATTAATACACCATTCTCCTGAAAACCATTTGGTTATTCCATTCTCTGTATATTAATCCTGTAATTTAAGTGTTTCTACAATCTAGCTTCAATTTCCAAATTTCTAAGATTTATAAGAGCTGATTCCAAAAAGATTCAGAGAAAGAGCAGGGAGATTTCCAGGGCATAAAAGTTAACCATGAAAACCTAGTTCAGGATTCTCAATACCCAAGATATATAAATAATTCTATTGAGGAAAAAGAGATAGTGTGAAAGTACAGAGGACTCATCTGCTAAATTAGAATTTATATAGACATATGAAAAATGTAAGCAAGGGCTATTCAAGAGTGCAAAATCTCAGAGTCAGGCTAGTAAGGCCAACAAAAAGAGTTTTTTAAAAAAGCTTTATTAGAAAACATCTTGTAATTCTAGAATCTTTGAACAGGAAAAAACTCATCACATCTGACAAGTAATTGAAAAGGATTAAAAAGAATGTTGAGGACAATAATAGATAGTGAATAAGGAAGAACCATGCAAGTTTAATTTAGCATAAGGGGGGGCAACTAGGTAGCATAGTGGATAGAGCACAAGCCCGAGTTCAAATTCAGCCTCAGACACTCAATAATTGCCTAGCCTAGCTGTGTGATCCTGGACAAATACATCATTTAAGCTCACTGTTGTGCAAAAAACAAACAAAATTTAGCTTATGAGTTCCCTGCAAGGGACTGTTAAGACCTAAACAGGAATGGAAGTTGAAATCCCAGATAGGTAAGGAAATAAAATGAGATCAGATCATCAGATCCAGACACACTTTAAAACTGGGATATGTGATCCTGAGTTTCTGTCAGTGATCTATGTAAGTTCCAGGCTCCCTTTCTTTCTTTGAGGTACTACCTCATTTTTGAATTTTTCTTCTGCAAAGCTGATTTTTACCTTTTCATAGAACCATCTATGCCTGTATCTTTCCTTGTTCTCAAGTCTTTATGTGCATACTTTTCTCAGCATTAGATTAGAAATTCTTTCCAGGGTCTATTTTATGATTTTTATATTCTGATCACCTTACACTTGATTTCTGCTTAATAAGTGCATGCTGAATTAAGATTCCTGTAGATTTGCTTTTTTACTCCTCCTATAAGGTGAAAATAATTCTTCTTCTTGTATTCTCTTCAAAGGATATTGTAAACTATTTGATTACTAGAGCCTATGGTCCTAGAATCTTTGAACAGGAAAAAGACCTTACAGTTCACCATCATCTAACAAGTATAATACTATTTTCCAGCATAGCAAAAGGGTACCAAAAACACTACTCATTTCAAGGGTCCCTAAAATATTAGCTATTGTATGTGTGTGTGTGTGTGTGTGTGTATAATAGTTCTATTTATTCACTTTAAAACATTATCTTATTGTCAAAAGTGATATACCTTCTGAGACTTTCTATTTTCAGAAAATGGGGTTTTTCATGGGTGAAATGTACAAGAAGATAAATACATTTCATCAGTTGGTCTAAGTACACAGAGAGAAAAAAGAATCAACTTTATTTTATTTTTTATTTTTTGCAAGGCAATGTAATGGGTTAAATGGCTTGGCCAAGGCCACACAGCTAGGTAATTATTAAATGTCTGAGGCTGGATTTAAACTTGGGTACTCCTGACTCCAGGGATGGTGCTCTATCTACTGCGCCACCTAGCCACCCCTAAAAAATCAACTTTTAAGAAAAAAGTACAGTTTAAGAAAGGAAAACTGCCATGTTGACTAGAACTTTATAACCATGAAGTCCACTTAATAACATTAATATTTTCTTTGGGAGATTCTAGAGGGTAGACAAGTTTCCAACTTACCAAAGGGCTATATTTCTAAAATGTTTGTAAGTCAATTGTTTGGAACTTGGAATGCATTTTCTCCTGGAAACTAGCTTGCCAGACTAGTCAATAAAAGACAAATTGGCTCACAATGTAGATGGAATTAATTTATATTTTTCATTTGAGCTGACCTATTTATGACATTGTCTTGTGGTCTCATCCTTCTGTTTCTATACTGTTTGGGTTTCATTAGGGTGACAGGAGGTGCTGAGCAAAAATGTAATGGGCGCAGCATTAGAAACATTTTGACCTTTTTTTGGTAGTTTTGAGCAGTGCTCATATATACCATCCACTTTTAGATGAAGTAGGAATTCTTAACTTTTGGGTGGCCATGGCTCTCTTTGTCAGCTTGGTAAAGCCAATGAATCCCTTCTCAGAATAATGCTTTTAAATATATAAGATAAAACACAGGATTACAAAGAAAATATTACATTGAAATATTATTAAAACCAATTTTAAAGAGTACACAGATCCCAGCTTAAGAACCCCAATCTACAAGATGTTTGCTTACTGTACAAAACAACAAGTATTTATACTTCATTATTGTATTTATTATGACTTTTTAAATGGTTACTGTATTGATTATTACAGTACTAGGCATTCTCCAAAAGGCTTCTCCTGTTGACCAAGGGTAGCTCATGCTCCTGTGTCTTCTGCTTGCTCTCTTTTCAATCTTTGTGATTCCTTTTACCTTCTCAAAGAAGTTAGAACCTAAATTCCTATATTAGAAGGATCTTTGTCTGAATGTTTTCCTACCATGTAGGTAGCTGAAGTCATATCTCTCTCATTTTCTTCAATATAATGTCTTCTCATTTTATGATTGCTTACTGAAAGATTCAATATTCTCTTCTGCTTCCTTTATTCTCTTCCTGCTGAAATTTTAGCTGGTGGTCTGGGAAACATTCCACTTATAAGGATGCTGAAGAATTAACCAGGAGCACATAACTCGAGTGACTTGCTCTTGATTAAAATCAGAACAATGATATTTTAATCAAGGGGCAGGAATTGAGTGAGACCTTATAACCCCTGAACTTCAAATTCTTTTCTTAGCCAAAGATGACAGACTACTTCTCTATCCTAAGCATGGGCATATCATAAACAAATGCACCTTCAGCCAAACACAGAAAGAATTCATGTCTTTAGTTCTACTTTCAGTTTACTCAGGAGAATTAATCTCCTTTACTCTTATCTTCTCCTCCCCCTGCCAAATCCGACAACTTGGGTTAAATGTATAACTAAAAAAGCTAGCATGTTCTTATAATCTAAATCATGCCTGCATTTTTTGGACACGGAGAAAGAAAAAACAGCAGTCAGCTGGAAAACAAGCAAGCAAAAAGTTTTGTTATCTCAATGTTAAATTAAACTCAGATCTACTCTATTTCCTAGCCACAACTAATGCCACAACTATTTTGGCCCTGAAGTCTTTTGAGGCCAAAGTATACCATTGTGCTGCTGTTCGACCATGTGTGCCAGGACTAGCTTCTTAAGCCAAAGCCAAGGAACACCCTTCCTTCTCTGGGTTTTGGCGGAAAATGGGAGGGCTTCTAATTCCTTTTGTGACCACTGAGAGCTGAATGGTCAACAATTTGGGAAATTATAGATACATCTAAAATGTCAGCTCCTCTGGAGATTTTTTTCCTCTGTGCTTCCCAATAACTGAAAGAAGCCTTTGTGCTTTTGGCAATCTTAGAAGATTCAGTTTTCTAACCATACCCTGTGGGAGGGACAGGAGGAGGACACAAAGCAGGAAGGACCCTAAGCAAAGGACTATCTTGGCTGTATTTCTAATGATTCTAATGATTGCCTAACCATAGAAATGATGAGAATGGTGATCAGTAGCATTTGCCTGGATACACATGCTTATAGGTCCAATTTTCATAACTCAAAAGTGAATTTTGCTGAGTGTTTTCTAGTTCAAAGTGTTCTTTTTACAGTGATCACAGACCTCCAAAATCCTGATATTCTTCCTGTTCTGAGTGAAGGTCCACTCATCATTGTATAAAAGAAATCAGTGAAGCTTCAACAAATCAGTGACTTGCTCATAATGCCATAACAATGGTCTGAATCAGGGACAAAGATCAACAGACTTTAAGTCCATGATGGAATTTTTAATCCTAAATCAGATAGCTGGCTAAGGCCAAGGACCTAGATTTAGCACCGCAATAAGCTTCAGCTGTCTTTTTCTGATCGCCTGGGTAAGTATGGTGGCTCTTATCCCTCCATATATGTAGAATTCACTAAAACATTTCTAGCTATCCTATGCTCCAAAGAAGCTTAGTAGGTAACCATTAGGTATAGTGAAAAAAAGAGGATAGCCTTGAAAAGGCTAAAAAACAACAGAGCAGAGCAGATCAGTGAACATGAGATCAGTAGACCAGTGAAGAGAAGACATACCATGCTCAACAAAAATAATGTAATATCAGGTAAAATACAGAGAAGGATGATGTTACCATCTGGTCACATGCATGCCTATGCAGCACAAGAAAAATCATTAAAATAAATAGGAAGGAAAGGGGCCTAACAGCAACCTTAGAGATATAAATTGCCCCAGAAATTAAGTTGTTTCCATGTTTGCATTTGTGCTTTCCCCATTAATGGCATAATAAACTGTAAGACTGTATCCCCCACATAAATATAAGGTAAGGTATATGTTTCTTAACCCTTTTATCATCTGATAAATCTTTTGTTATGGCCTAATGTATTCTTTGAAGGTGTGAACAAAAATAAATACACTGGTTGGGGCTCTTAAACTAAGGTTTCCAGTGGATGCTGGTCTATGTGAACAATTCTGGGGTAGCAAATAATCTGGGGATTGAGGTCAGGTTGGAAATGGTAGGTAAGGCACTATGCTAGAAATATATGAACCAACAACTGCAACTTCAAAATCTTGTGAATCAATCAACAAGTCAGTCGATGAATATTTAAGTATTTACTATGTACCAAGTACAAGTATGATTTGGGTATTTTATTAAAGTGGAATTGTTTGGATAGGATATGACCTTTGTGTAACTTCAGGAAGCATGTAATATTTTAAAGAATTTGGTGAATTGTGGAATGACCTTTAGAGAAAAAGAATGAAGTCTCATTCAAAATAAATATAAAATATATAAAATATCTGCAAGTAATTCTACCAAGGCACCTTTGAGATAAATACAATGATAAAATATCCTTTAATGAAATAATGATTTAAGGAACTGAAAAGATATTCACTGACCAACACTAATGCATGCTACCCTAAAAAAAAAGATTAAAGTAACTAAATTCAATTATAGATATCATGTTAAAGCAACTAAACTATCTATATGATACTTGATAGAGCTAGACTAGATAATAACAAAATTTACTGGGAAGAACCAAAAAAGTCTGATGCTCTATACACTGTACCAACTATTTTTTTATCCAATCTGCATCTGCTCATTTATGATAATAGGCAGCATTTATATAACATTTTAAGGTTTATAAAGAACTTTACAAATATTACCTCATTTGATCTTTGCAATAAACTTGGAAGATAGATGTTACTATTTTTTTTTTTTAGGTTTTTGCAAGGCAAATGGGGTTAAGTGGCTTGCCCAAGGCCACACAGCTAGGTAATTATTAAGTGTCTGAGACCAGATTTGAACCCAGGTACTCCTGACTCCAAGGCCAGTGTTTTATCCATTGTGCCACCTAGCTGCCCTGATAGATGTTACTATTATCCTTATCTTTTTTAAAAAAATATTTAATATTTATTTATTCTCATTTTGTACAAATAATGTTTTATACATTAATAAAATATTCTTGTTTAAGAGTAAACAAAATACCCCTCCCCCCAAAAATATAGACTCGCTTTAGCAATAAAGGGGAGAGAAAAAAATTAAAATTAAAAAAATAATAGTAATAATTGTAGGTATGGCCAGGTGGCACAAAGGACGGAGCACCAACCCTGGAGCCAGGAGAACTCAAGCCCATATCTGGCTCCATACAACCAACAATCACCCAGCCCTGTGACATGTAAGCCACCCCAACCCCACTGCCCAGCAAAAACCCCCCAAAGGGAAAAAACCCAACATGAAATAAAATAGTAATAATAATAATAGTAGGGGTGGCTGGGTGGTGGACAGAGCACTGGGCTATCCCTATCTTTTTGATGAGAAAGTTGGGGAAGACAGAAATGAACTAATTTGCCTAGGATCACAAAGCTATTAAATGTCTGAGGCTACATTTAACCTAAGAATTTCCAAACTCCAAGAGATGTCAGTCAACCTTTCCAAATTAGTTAGTAGCTATGGAACCTATAACTCATGTTTTTAATTTCCAATCCAGGGTTCTCTGACTTTGGGGGGTTATGGACTATGAAAAATGGGCTAAGACGATTTCATCCTTTGCTTTCTACTATTTATTTTTTGCTTTCAACTATTTATTATTTAAGGATGAATTAACCAGCTATCAGGAGAGGCAGGGTAAATAGTGTGTAGAAAGCCAATATCAGGAATAAGAAGGGTTAGTTCAGGTCTCACAAAGGACAATATCTTTGCTAGGAGACTAGACAAATGCTTTACCTTTTCAGATCTCCAAATAACTTTCTAAAGTTATAAGTTGAAGAACCTCTGCAGATCTGTTTTGTAAAGGAAGTTTTCTTTCAAGTAAATGTATTCTCTAATTAAATCAATAATCTGGACCAAAAAAAATAATTAATCAGAGTACAGACTACTCTTATGCATTTAGCATCTCTGTTGTATCTTTCCAGACAAAGGGGAGATTTTCCTCACTAGACTACTTGCTGGTTTCTTCATTTCTATTCTCTCTAGTCCCTATTCCATTGACCTCTTGTATTGCCAAGAACCTTTCACAATTTTTTCCAGTAGTTTTCCTATGCACAACCCAGTTTCTTTTGATATAACACCCTATATCAAATGCACAAACCTTTTCCCCTTTACTTTTCCCCTTTGTTCACATTCCCATCTTTATATTGGTCTTCCTTTTTTACAGTCTCTTCTAATTGCAGACGAAATTGGGATACTTCCTGTCACCATGTATTTTGGCAGGAACTCATACCACATCCTCACATCTGCTTATTCTGACTGCTTTGTCCTTTTTTAAGGTGGAAAGTTCTTAAGAGTCAAGTCATCACCCCAAAGACCACATATCATTGCTTTAAATCTCATGGGTTAAAAAGTAAAGAGAGAACACAGCTTTTCCCTTTAAGGAGTTCATGATATAAAACGATTTAATTGTTCAAAGCAACATAATTATATGAATACTTAGAAGAAAAGAAAAAAATCCTGGGAATTTTAACCGGGTTAAAGAAAAATGAAACAGGGCTGGGCAATCACACCAAACATTGCTCTGAAGACAGAAATCTGGTCGCTTTATGCATATGAGCTGAGAAAACCAAGTGCAGCAATATGAGGCCCAGGCTTCAGCAATTTGAGCAACTGATCAGAAAGCATATGTCTGTGTGGATCCATCTGGGGTTCAACTTCTTAGAAACAGGAGCACAGAGCTGAAGCTGAAAGGGACAAAGGGCCCAGTCTTGTTTACACTGTCTGTAACTGTTATAGAAAACTTCTCCCCCTCCTCCAGTATCCCTTCCAAAAAAAAAAATTGAAAACCAAAACACCTTTAATTACTGGGACTTGGAAATAATCTTTACTAGGGTCAAGTTAAGAACCTACTTAAAAAACTAACATTCTGCTTTTATGAAAAAGATGAGCAAGTAATAGAGAAATGTTTAGACATAAGCTGTGTTTCCACCAGAACTTAATGGAACACATGAATTCAGTCAGAAATCCAGAATTTAGACAAGATTCACCACCAGCTAATTCAAAAGAGTAAAGGCCCTTTAGTCCACTTCCCTTCCACCTCAATGTTAAAGGAAGCAAGAAAGCCAATTACACTAACAGCAGGGATCCTCTTTGGCTGGAAGAGAGAAGGTATTGCAAATCCTCCATGTGCTTTATGAGTTAGGAGTTATAATTGCAGGTAGAAGAAGAAACAGTTTCTCTTTGTTTCTGCCAATGTTTAATTCCTAGGTAAGCCTTTCCCTTTTATTTTGCAGAGATCTGTACCAAGATAAATGATGAGAAAATGTTCTAAATCAAACCAGATTTTTGTATATGCATATTAAATGCAGTAAATACTATAATATCATATGATACATGACAAACAAAGACGTCCTGGGTTAAAATCGAAAAGGTACTTGTGCAAGCTATAGCTGCTGTATGCCCTTCTGAGTTAAGTAGCAGGGTGAAGCATCAGACAGACTCCTTCTATTGGCTTTCTGGGAGGTCTAAAGTAGAGAGGTGAAGCCTGATGAACTCTAGCTATGTTTCCAAAATACTAGAAATGATCTACAGTGAATCTGGGGTTTTCTGTCTAGAGAGAAACAGAACTGGTACAGGGAAATCTGATGATGTTGCATGGATTGTCTCCCTGCCAGTAGGACCAAAGTCACGGAATGTTGGAAGTGGGATCTATCCGTAGAGAGCATATAGTTCAATCTATCACTGTAGAGATGAGGAAATTAAGGCCCTGACAGGTGAAATAATTCCTCCAATATACTAATGAGTTAATAATAAAGCATGACACTTACAAGCTCTCTCCACTGTACCCCAAGGCCTCCCCAGGCTGCTGCTCCAACCAGGTGGGTCTACTCACTGCCCCTTGAACAGTCTTTGCATATTCTTATCTCTTTTGTCACATTTATCCATGATGCTGCACTCTCTTCTATTTAATAATAGCTGAATCATTGATTCCATAATCACTGCATATATGTACAAAATGGGTGAGATGGCAATGGGGCATCCAAGCCAAGATGTTTAAAGGAAGTTGCTTATTAATGCTCTTCCTGAAATATGGTGTCTTAGAATATGTAATATATCAGAGTATGGTATCTACATGTTTGCCAGTCTCCCCCAAAATAGAATAGCTTGTTGATTTTGTTTTCTCCTATCCCCCATTCCACCCTCTCACTACTGTATGAGATAATAGTATGCTGCCTAAGGAAAATTTGACGATGTCTTTCTATTCTGTTTTATTATTTAGGACAGTAATTATTGTTAACAATAATATTAATAATTATTGATTATTAAGATTATCAATGTTATCAATTAAGATGACCAATATTACCAATATTCTAGCCAAAATGGTTAACTGGCTCTGTCCTGTATAGGACAGTCCATCTACTGCCCCTGTATCTTTAGGTGGTACAGGTTGTAGTTAGGAAGATCTGAGTTCAAATGTGACTACAGACACAAGTTGGGTGACCTCAGGCAAGTCACTTAGCACTTCTGTTTCTCATCTGTCAAAGGAGCTGGAGAACAGAATGACAAACCACTCCAACAGCTTTGCCAAGAAAACCTTAAATGGGATCACAAAGAGTTGGAAACGACTTAAACAATTAACAACCACCTACATGCCTGGCATGTCCTCCCTCTCTGCTTCCACTTCCTAGAATTCTGAAGTCCCTTCCAAGCTCAGCTCAGGGACAACTTTCTGATCTCCCCAATCCAGTTGTTTGTACTCTCTCCCAACCCCACTTGAAATGACTTTATAGTTTTAATTGATATATTTTGTAATGACTTTTGGTATATACGCTGTTTCCTCCCCATAGGAGTGTAGGGTCTGTATAGTATTTGTCTTTTTTTTATACTAAGTGCCAAGTACATAATGGGTACACTAGAAATGACTGTTAAATTCAATTGAATACGTATAAGTAATAATTTACATTAATACTGGAAGTTAAATTTTACAGATTCCTTTTTTGTCACAACAACTCTGTGATTATTCCCATTTTTACAAATGGGGAAATGAGAAAGAAAGAAAAAGGCTAAGTGACTAGCTTGTGGTCATATAGCTAGGAAGTTTCAGTGCCTAGACCTAAGCACAGGTATTTTATGTATTTTGTAAACTTAAAGCACTATATGTCAATGTTAAGATATAATTATTATAAATTATCAAAAAAATTTCCTGATTTTTAGGGTTTGCTAGTTGAGTCTGAAACACAACCTTGGTCTTCCTTAGTTTTACTCTCAATTTATATTGTTGCTTTCATTCTGTAAGGGTCCCATGAGTGACCTGTCCTGCTAGTCAAACCTCTAGGACACAGCTGTCAGCCAACATAAGCATCTGTATGAGTATCTCAGGGGTTCTGTAGGAGGCTCATGTTGAGTTGAAAGAGTTTCCCAGAGGGCTTGCTGCATAGTTTAATACTACCAGGTTCCTTGGATCTGTATATGCATAAAAATGGAAAGAATAAAATCAGACCTCTCTATTATATGGAGGTAATGTCTTGCCTCATTTGTTCCTTTAGTGATAGGAAACAGAAGAGATATGATATAACTTGAAAGGGTAAGTCTTATGACCACAGGATAGCTCTATATGGATCTTAGTGAATTTCCCAGGGAAGAAAAAAGACTGCTTAGTAGCTTCAAAAGCCCAGGCCCACTGAAGTGTCAAAGGCTTTTAAAAAATACCACGAAGGATACCCCATTGAATTCTTGCTGTTACTAGGTAAGCTTTTCTTTCCATGTTATGCTGCCTGGCTCATGTCTGACATCTTGTGCTTTGGCCTAAAGCCACATGGCAACTCCAGGAGTGCACTGTGGTTGACTAAACTATACAGAAGTCTGTCTAACTTCTTTGAATAAACACTAAGGAGAAGGCTAAGGGCTTGTATTGTTGTTGTAACTTTTCCTTAAAAGAAGAGTGATGATGGTGGTAGATTTGAAGTTCACTTTGTTCTAATGTAGAGAAAAAGCCTTAACTGGAGAAATTCATTCCTAATACTATTTGCCACATGTGGCAAATTGGTGGACTGCCCAGGAAGTGCAGGTATTGGAAAAGGAGTATGGCAAGACTATGTTGTCACTTTATTTAACTTATATGCAAAATGCCAGACTGGACAAATCAAAAACTGGAAATAATGTAGTTGGAAGGAATATCAACAATCTCGGAAATGCAGAAAATACTACTCTGATAGCAGAAAGTAAAGAAGAATTAGGAAACCTCTTGATAAAGGTGAAAGAAGAGAATGAAAAAGCAGGTTTGAAATTTTAACATCCAAAAAACTAAGAGCTTGGCAAATGTTCCCATCACTTCCTCACAGACAGAGAAGAAATGGAAGTAGTATCAGATTTTATATTCTTGGGCTCAAAGATCGCTGCTGAAGGTGACTGTAGCCATGAAATTAAAAGATGAATGAATCTTATAAAGAAAGCAATGGCAAATAAGTACAGCATGTTAAAAAGCAGAGACATCACCTTGCCAACAAAGGGTCCATACAGTTAAAGCTATGATCATTTTTACAATTTTCAACTGGAAGTGTTGTTATATTAAAGAAAAGTGAGTGCAGTAGGATTGATGCTTCAAAATTATGGTGTTACGAGAAGACTTTTTGTATGTCTGTTGGACACTAAGATCAATCAATATTTAAATTAAATCAGACTGTTCACTGCAAGATCAAATACAGATGAAGCTTAAAGTACTTTGGCTACATGAGAACACAGGACTCACTGGAAAAGACCCTGATGTTAGGGAAGATTGAATGCAAAAGGAGAAGGGAACAATGGAAGGTAAGGAAAAAAAGTTTCATGGAAGACATGAACATGAGCTTGTACAGACTTGGGAGATGGTAGAAGACAGAAGGGCCTGGTGTGCTATGGTCTAGGAAGTCACAAAGAGTTGGAGGTAACCAAACAATTTAACAACATTAACAACAATGTCCCTTTGTAGCCATATGGTAGTTCTCTGCTATGGTGGTTAGTTGGTTTTCTAGAACATCATCAAATAAATGGAAATTCTGTGATTATTCCAGAAGCCTGGTCTCCTCACTCCTATGCACTGACTTAGATCTTCCCTTTCCACCCTTACCTGGTTGCCACAATGTTGGCAACAGAAAGAGCCCAGTGGTCAAAGTGATTCTACCTCTTCCTATTTAAAACTATTGACATGCTGAATAAAGTTTTGCCATAATCAATAGACACCACTGGTCATTTCCCTAAGAAACTATAACAGCTTAAGATAAGGCTGGAGACAGAGATAAGCACTGAGCTTATTCTCCTGGGCAAAAGCATCACGATAAACTCTAGTTTTATTTGTAGTCTGCACTCTTTGTGCAGACGGGGTCTTGGGTATGTTACTGAATTTATCATTATGTCAAGGTGATGAAACAATATCATCTTTGCACTTTCTACATTTTTTTTCCACTGTGACTATTTGTAAGCATGTGAAAAAAATACAGCAACAAAAACAACTGACAAAAATAATGGAAAATAGTTTAGATAAAGTGATTCAAAAGCACTGTGCAAAGAGAATTCTTTAGAAATGCCAAATCAGGCATGAATCTTTTCTCCTTGCTTGCTTCAGGGTTCTTAGTATTCAAAATGCACTTATCAGTCACCTACCAAGGGCCAGACACTTGGGATACAAAGACAAAAGTGAAAATTCTTGCCCTCAAGAAGCTTCCATTCTATTATGGGAGCAATGTGAACTATACAGAGGAGTGCTATGGATATACTTAGAATTGGTGGTGGGAAATCGCTAATGATCCAGCAAAGGGGACTAGGGCATGTTGAGGGTTAATGTCAACAAGGATTCATTAAATAAGGCATTGTGGATGAGGAAGATTGTGAAGGACTCTCTGGGTTATCCTGTCATTCTGGATATCACTTGTAGAAATGGGAAGCATAGCCAGACCAGACCAATTAGCTAAGATGTTAGCAAATATGAATAGAGATGTGAATGCCTAATTATTTTCTGTGACCTTGATTTTTCTACCTATGTGACAGAAAACATTCTGAATTGTTGTAGAATAGAAGTCATAGTTATCATTCAATGACTCATATTTTTGAGCCATTCCCAATGATAGTCTTTTCTCATGTGAATTATAGTTTCACAAGGGTAATTTCATTTATCCTCTAAATCCTCCCTCAAAAGGAAACAGAAGAGTCCCTGAAGTCCAGATCTTCCTATTGCTCAAGACCAACCACAATATTCTCCTATTCAAAAACCTCCTATGGCTTCTCAGGACTAGTTTTTTCACTCCAGTACTGAACTCTGCCCTGTCTCCCAACCCCGCCCCACCATATACACATACACATACAGTGCCACCCTACCTTTCTAACTTCTCTCTTACTCCACTCTCTTCTAGTCACATTGACCTACTCATGATTTCTTTCTTTCTTTTTTTTTTTTGGTAAGGCAATGGAGTTAAGTGGCTTGCCCAAGGCCACACAGCTAGGTAATTATTAAGTGTCTGAGGCTGGATTTGAACTCAGGTCCTCCTGACTCCTGGGCCAGTGTTTTATCCACTGTGACACCGAGCTGCCCCCCTACTCATGATTTTTTTAAGTCAGTGTCTTGTGAAGAATAAGTGCAAAATAAATACTGGTTCAAGGAATGAACAGACAGCCTTTGTGACGGAGAACTTGTGTTTTATTCTCTCACAAATGCATGAAGAGACAGACATCACTCTTTATATGAAATAACTACCAACTCACTATTAGAAGTTATTATTTTTATTTATTTATTTTTTTAGGTTTTTGCAAGGCAAGTGGGGTTAAGTGGCTTGCCCAAGGCCACACAGCTAGGTAATTATTAAGTGTCTGAGGCCAGATTTGAACTCAGGTTCTCCTGACTCCAGGGCTGGTGCTCTATCCACTGTGCCACCTAGACTCCCCTAGAAGTTATTTTTAATATTGCTCTCATCTAGTTCTCTTGGGGACTACCAGTTGGCAGGTATGAAATGGAAGCCTGGGTGTATACAGTTATTTAGCAAAGCTCAATGTAATATGCTTCTCTTGGCAGATAATCTTTTAATGCACAGAACTGTAGAAAATTAGAGTTACAAGCGACATTAGAGGTCATCTGATCCAACTCCTTTGTTTTCAAGATGAGGAAGTAGAGGTCCAGAAATATTAAATTCCTTGCTCAAGATCATACAGCCAGTGAGTGGCAATACTAGGAAGAAGACTTCTCATTTAGTGTTATTTACACTTTAGTATAATACCTCTATCACTAGTGTTACTAATTTCTTTAGATAAATGGGGGGAAAAGATAATAGGAAGGTGATGTAATTTATTTAAAGTTTTATATCAACTCAGAAGCAGATGTCAGAAATCCCCAATTCCCAGGAAAGTGATTCATGCAGCCTTTATATACTTTGAACACATGGACCAGACTCTTATAATTCACATCCTCCTGGTTCCTCCTTAGACTATAAATATATTGGTTGTCTCTTAGGATAAAACTACAGTATAAGCTTTGGGACCATAAGCACAGTGAATGCTACAAATCAAACATTCACAAAGATGCCACATATGGTAGATATGACCTATTGAGGACATTAAGCTTTTGAGTTGTTATGCCACTGTGCTGATGCCTTTGTGCTAAGCCATCCACATTCTTTCCTATTAGTTCTCCAACCAATTGTGAAGAGACAAGGCTGGCTAACATTATGTATGTTTTCATTATTGTGGAACAATTATTTCCAGGCAAAGATAAACTACTTAAAATAAGTCAGTCATTCAAAAAACAGAAAAAATTAAGCCCCCCAAGATGACTGGGTTAGACAGAAAACAAGCCCACCAATTTGAACTTATTGGAAATATTCTTGAACCAATCTGGTTTGTATGGTTGCTACTGAAGATAACCCAAATGTGATGATCAATGGTGCCTTCCAGTTTCAGAGCCTTTAATCTGCAAGTCCACCAGAGAACAAGATTGTCCATGCTGCACCCTCCATGATTTTTTTTTTGAGGAGGGGAAGGAAGAGGGAAAAATGCCACTCAAAAATACTACACATTTCTTTAAAAGCATAATTTGCTTATCAAGTAACTTAAGACCCTCTTTCCCTAACTCATTAATTGATTGGAACAATTCTGGATAAGGATGCTAACAGAGATTTAGTGATGTTTTAATAGAGGCCCCATTCTTGCCTCACCCCAGATTACACTCAGGGGTTTATGAAGGCTCTGATGGTTGGAACGCAGTCATTGCCCACTGAAAAGAATATGGGAGCTGTCATGCTTTGTTTTTCTGCTTGTTAAATCTGAATGCTTCTAATTAGTTATCTTGCCCACTAATGCCTGGATGAACAATGGAGAGGAGATCAGAGGTGGGGAGAGGCTATGAATACTTGTTACCCATGCTGCTAAGGGTGGAGTAGCTGTTAACTTGGTTGTAGTCACTGGGGTACTATGTGTTGATGAGATCTGGATTCAAAGCAATCATTCCTCCTGTGAATAAAGGTCATCACCTGTTACTTGTTTGGTTAAAGGGCAGTTATGCTAGGGTGCCCCCTTATGCAGACCTATTGTCTACAGAGTCTGTGAATAATGAGGAAGGAGAATAATGTTCTCATATTAAGTTTGGTTAATGGCTAAGGTTATAATAAAATAGCATAATTTGTTTTAAGAAATAATTCAGCGAATGAAGTGTATGGAAAAAAAGGAGTCTCAAAGTACATTTTTAAAAAGCCTTTAAGCGGGGCTTGCCCTCATTAACCAGAAAGTCTGATAAAAATCACAACAAGGTCTAAAGTTGTGATTATTTCCTAATATTCCAATTGAGACAAATGCTCAGGTTACATATACTATAATTTCCTGAGCTCTGGTGGGTGAAAAGGAGAGATGAAGAGGTCATTCAATAAGTAACATTTAAGGCTCACAATGTATGTGCATATAGAATAAGTCTTGGAAATTCCACACTCCTGAAATGAAGCTGCCTTTAGATTAGCCAAAATGATAGATAAGTAAAAAAAAAATTAGTTTGCCTTGTGATATGATGTGATGGTAGCACATGATTATTTTGCAACAATCAAATTTACATACTATTTTTCCTTGTTTTAGCTAATTTTACAATGAGTTTCTATTTCCTGACCAAGGCAGCAAAGAAGACAGCAAGGTCTATTGGGAAGGAAAGAAATGAAAAATTCACTTTGTGTGGGTACTCAATTTGATTTAATGCATCATTTTATTTGTAAAGGAAGTATTTTGATTTATTGTGGTAACCCTACAACAGGAATAGAAATTAGGCAAATCTGTAAATTGTTTTGGGGGAGCCCCTTTTCTCACTCTGAATGATTCCTGGTTGCTCAGGGTCTTCTACTGTGGCTAAATACCCTATCCACTTCTGCCCTATTTGGGCAATGACCCACATTCCTGACCTTCCTTGACTCTCCTTTTAACCCCACAAAAATTACAAGTTTTCAACCAGGATCTTGGGAGAGGGTTGACTAGTTAATCTGATATCTTTCAGGTTTGTAAGAACAATCTTTAACAATATTCCAGGGGGAAAAATACTTGTTCATATATACCTTCATATTTTAAGAATCTTCATGATGTAGGTACTCATTCCCTAGAACAGACTGCACTCTTTATGCCATAGTAGAAATCTTTTGAGAATTCCAGTGGCAAAGCAATCCTTACCTAATCATCACTTGGTGGTCAACTTCCTGATTGATAGGCTGCCCCCAACTAATCTGGTCCTCAGATGACATCACTAGATACCCCATGCTTGAAACTCCTCCAGCAAAAAAAGACTACCTTTCTCTGGCAAAGCCTGTGCTGACTCAGTATCACCTCTATGTCATGAGGAGCTTAGAATAATAGGGGCATTTATTGGAGATAGACGATCTTTTTCCTCCAAACAATCACAACAACTAGAACAAAAGTAACAACAAAGGCATTACAAACTGTTTATTCATCCATTTAACTCTTCTTGGTCTGGCCTTTGACTTCATGGGTATGATGATCTATCAGCTAGAAACTACACCTTGATACTTATGCAAATTGGCAGCTTCTCTGTGACTCATGAAAGGCCAGGGCCCCTGCTGGCCCATGGCAGCACAACTAGTAGGGAGAGAAGAGGGGCAGGATTTGAAGCCAAGACTTGCTAACTTCCAGGGCCAATTCTCTACCCATTGTCTTGCTGTTTCTCATACATTTAATTACTTAAGGCATATCTTTTTTTTATATAGAATTCTTAAATGTAGGCCTAAGATTCGAGATTATTATGAACTGAAATTCAACCAACAAAATTCTAAGACTAATTGTACCACATCTTCAGTACCACATCATCTAGGTTCCCAGAATTTGAAAATCTTTTGCTCTCTTAAACACATCATATTTTCCCATTAGATGCTTTTACTGTTTTACCTACTGTATGATTTTTGTCCATCCTAATAAAGAAATAATGTTAAATGCTGATTTGATCAACATTTTGTTTTGCTCAGTTTTTGATATTCTGAAAACTCTCAATAAGGAAATTGCCTTTTAACTAAATAAAAAGATGATAAAGTTGGATACAGAACGATCAACTCTGCCTTGGATTGCTCTCACTATCTTTTTGTTAGTTTTTTTTTTAGTCACATATAATTCTTTGTGATTCCTTTTGGGGTTTTTGGGGCAAAGATACTGGAGTGATTTGTCATTTTCTTCTTCAGCTTGTTTTGTGGGTGGGGCAACTGAGGCAAATAGGGTTAAGTGTCTTGCCCAAGGTCACACAGCTAGTCAAGTGCCTAAACCTGGATTGTATCCAGAAAGATGTCTTTCCTGCCTCCTGGCCTGGTGCTCTATCCACTTATCACCTGGGTTCCCGACAACTTAACTCCCACTAAGGTGTTGCTGAATGAAGCTGCAGGGGGAGTAAGACAAGATGACTGGCCCACTACAAATGCATTTGATGTCATCCACAACTGGGCCCTCATTTAAAGCAAAGCAATCCTTTTTAAACCTCTCTAAAAGATTGATTATCCTACTCATCACAGCAACTTTTCCAAGCCTTTTTTAGTCCCTTATTCAATAAATTCTGGTGGCTTCTTATAACTTCCAGGATAAAATGAAGAAATATCTGATGTTCAAAGCCGTTCCTAACCTGGGTCCTCCCTCCATTTATTTCTCCCACTTCATTCCCTGACCTCTGAGTGCTCTGTAATACAGCAACACTGGCCTCTTGGCTGTTCCTCAAACAAGGCTATCTCACTTCCTGGTCATTCCCCAGAACAGGAATTCTCCCCCTGTCACTGTCTCTTAGTTTTCTGGACTCCCTTCAAGTCCCACCCTACAAGAAGTCTTTTGTAATTCCCCTTAACATCAGTGCCATCCCTCTGTGATTTTCTCCAATTTATAATACACACACACACACACACACACACATACATACCATGTGCACTTAGTTATCTGAGTATTCTCTCCACCATTGGACTGTTTTTTTAAACTTTTTTTGTTTCTTTTTACTAACAAAGCCTGGCACATAGTAGGCACTTCATAAACGCCTATTGATTTGACTTGATTGTCTTATCTTTCTACTATATTATTAATCAGGACTACCATATTATTAATCAGGACTCTATTTTACCTGAACATTGGGAACAATAAATGTTTGTGGAATGATATCGAGGGCCAGTTTCTCCCTTTCAGATTTGCATCTTGGATTTTTATCATGAAATCAAGGACAAAATAGAATTTATGTGATATAAATTTGCTTTATAGAAAACTTTGCAGAAATGTGTTTCCTATATTGTATTCTTTTAGAAGGTTGTTGTCAAACAAACCAGGAATCACCACAACAAACCAGGAATCACCAGGTAGGAGCTAATATGCAAAGCAAATTCTACAGGGTAAGAGTTCATTTATAGGATGTCCTTTGCTAGCACCCAATATAATAGTCTACTACCAATGTAATAGTCTCTTTTATTTCTTGGAAAGAAAATGTCTTTCTCTTTCAACATATACTCTTTTTTGTAGTGACACAGACAATCTGATTAAAATTTATCATAAAGAGGGTTGTAGCTAGGCTACAGAGAGATCAAAAGCTAAATCCAATTTAATGCCCTTCTAGCAGAAGCAGTAATTGAATTAAACTTCTTCTAAATATGTAAGTATGGAGATCTCATAAAGATAGGCACAAAGAAACAGGTTAGGAAAAGCTGTCCAACGATGCCTTGTGACTCTTGCCTTTCCCCTACCACAGGGAGCTGCTAAAGCTGTGGATCGCCTCTTCCACTTTACTACTAAGGTTGAGAACTGATTAAACAATTTACAGGCTCTGGGAGCTAAGGGTCTGGGTCCACCAAGGTGACTGACTACTGCTTCCCATTTAAACTGCTTGCTATTTAATGGCTGGATTATTAAAAAAGCAGCAGCAGGGCACAGAAAAGTCTTATTAAAAATGGCCACAACACTTAGCCATTTTAACATTAAGGTGGAATTACTCCTATTCTGGTAACTTCACCTGGTTTTGAAAAACTTCTTCAAAGAAAGTTTACTCTGCAGATCTTTTATAAGTAATTTCCAATTATCTAGTGGCTTTAAAAGATACATTATGAGGTGTGATGACTTCATATACCATGAGTAGATAGATAAACAAAATAATCAAGTTGATAAACCAAATAAACAAACATATCTGGAAGGCATCATAACGGTGATTATTTTCCTGGAAATCATCTGGATAGAGAAATAAATAATAAATGCTTTTATTTTTCTCCTTACTAATGAACACTCTTCTATCACATGATAAAACAAATATGTCTAAGGAGCAGAGAAAAGAGATCCTAGCTGGGTCTCTGCTTGCCATCATGAAAGTGTCTTCATATGTATGCGATGTAAAGTTAATTCCCCTCAAACAGCTTTGAGAAGAAAAACTGCTTATTCCAACCATGAAAAGCAAAAAAGAATCTCTATCAACCAACCAATTAATATTTGCAAAGAACCTACCATATATAATAAGACATTATACCAGTACTATCTATCTATCTATCTATCTATCTATCTATCTATCTATCTATCGAGAGAGATAGATACATGTATGTGGTATGTATGTGGCAGGTTATAATCCCCCTAGGGGAATCTAAGCTCTTTGGGGATTGGGACTGGTTGTCTTTTGCTCTTGTATTCCTAAGCCTAACATAACATCCTGCGTAGCAGGTACTTAATACACATGTCTACTGAATGGAATTATTTTTTTTTTAAATTTTATTTGAATTTTACAATTCCCCCCCCCAATCTTACACCTCCCACACACAGAAGGCAATTTGCCCATCTCTACGTTGTTTCCATGGTATACATTGATTCAAACTGAATGTGATGAGAGAGAAATCATATCCTTAAGGAAGAAACATAAAGCATAAGAGATAGCAAGATCAGACAAGAAGATATCAGTTTTTTTCCCTAAATTAAAGGTAATAGACCTTGGTCTTTGTTCAAACTCCATAGTTCTTTCTCTGGATACAGATGGTATTCTTGAATGGAATTATTCTTAAGGAATTTATAATTTATGTGGGAAGGCAAAGTATGTATTCATTAAAAAATAATACAGGGCAAGAGAAGATAAATGTCCATTGAGTGGCAAGGACAGCAGGACGAGGTAGAGGGTTTCCAGTTGAGGGAAGCATGGAAGGTTTTGTAGCAGCAATTGACAATCTTATCTGGATTTTGAGGGAGGTATATAGTTTGGAATGGTTTGAACAAAGAGAGAGCTGACACTGCAGGTTAGAAAGTGGAGGCTAGAATGGACAGTCAAGTCTGGTAGAAGAGAAGGCTTTATGCAGATAGTACTGGAAGGTAAAGTTAAAAAGGGTCAACTTTTGGAGATCTGTAAGTATCCTGGGCAGGAAGGAGAAGCCTTGGAAGGCTCTTAAGCAGTAGACTAATAGGAGCAATGCAATGTTTTAACATCAATCTGTCAGTGACTGGGGCCTGGGCATCTCTGAGGATGAGAGGGCCATGTCTCTTGGAGAAAGTATGCAATAACTAATTCTCTTGCTTTCTCACATAATTCTTCTTCAACTCTGTTAAAAGTACATTATCATGGATTGGAAATTGGAATTTGGGAGCACCTAATACAGGAAATTAGCTACCCCTTAAAACTCGGTATTGTGTAAGGGAGTTGTATCTCTGTGAGGGAATGGAAGGGAAACAAAACACAAGAGTAATACCGAAAATGGAAAAATGGGGAGAAAAGATTATTTTAAAGGGGCAAAAATATTTCATATTGAAATATCATTTATTCCATTTCTTTACCTTTTACTCATTCTTTGAGCCTCTATAACAGGGGCAGGGAACTTCTGGTCACTGGTTGTTTAAGGTCCAAGAAATCCTTTGGTCTGGTGCTGCCATGGTAACTCAAATTTCTAGGAACTTTTTAGGGGTGAGTTAATTAAATATTTGACCAGACATAGGAGGCCAATTTTTAAGTTAACAATTTTGAGGAATCTTTTTTTTTTTGCAAGGCAATGGGGTTAAGTGACTTGCCCAAGGCCACATAGCTAGGTAATTATTAAGTGTCTGAGGCTGGATTTGAACTCAGGTACTCCCGACTCCAGGGCCAGTGCTCTATCCACTGAGCCACCTAGCCACTCCACGTTAACAATTTTGTATAGCCTGGGAATGATGTTATAGATTTCCAAATGGCTCTTGGCAGAAAAAAAGATTCCCTACTCCTTCTCCATAATCTGACTTCTACCCACATCACTAAGATCACTAATGATATTTTTCTAGCCAAATTTATTGTATTTCCATTCGCCCCCCCTTCTTTCCTGTTATATTTGAAACTGCTGAACATCCCCTTTAACAGAAAGCTCTCTGATAGCTCCTGTTTATACTTGCTTTTCTTCTCTTGATAGGTTACTAAACAAGTAGATGAGTGTAGTATTATAAATAGAGTATAAATATTTTAATAATGTTTTTGGTAAGATATTCTGTAGACTATTCTTGTAGAAAAGATGGAGAGATATAATTTGGAAAGCAATAAAACAGATGACTTTAAAATTAGTTGGAAAACTGAACTGGTTCAAGGGCAACATGGAAAGAGGTCTTCACTGGAGTGCCACTGGGTTATGTTTGGGTCAATTTAGTTTAATGTTAAGAGAAATATCCCAGTAATTAGAGCTGTGCATCTTCTCAGGGGTCTAGTGGTAGCTGACCTAGATGATTAGGCAAAACTTTTGAGTCAGCAGTCCATACAAGACCTTTGTTTTTGTTTCCTTTCCTGGCTGATGACCAGTAAAATCCATCATGACCAATAAGATATAACAACAAATTTTACCTTAAATATGAAGCTTATTTTTTCAGCTTTCAAACATTAAAAGTAGGGATTGAGTGCATATCAAATGGCTTCATTGCCTGATGGTCTCTGTTTTTATTTTATTTTAATTTTTTTATACATTTATCTCAAATGGAAACACATGGAATTTGATAAGCCACATAAAAACTTGCATAATTAGCAAAGGAGAGACATTTTTGAGGGAGACGATAGAAAGGAAATGACCCCCTAAAATAATTTACCTGCTGTAGGTCTGCAAGAGAGTACAGATGGATCTGTTGAAGGAGGTATTCTCTGGGGAAAATTCTGAAAACAAGGAAAACAGTAATAAGTGGTTGCTAGATTAGGTAACAAGACTTAATTTTCCCCGAGACTCTCTAAATCCCACAAACTTAGTATTTCTGTCTAGAGATACTGCTAATAATGGTGGAATGTAGCTAATTAAACTTTTAATTAATGAGTTGCCCTGTTTCTCTGGTAAATGACAATAGCTTACAGACTACAAAATAAGCCCTAAAAACCAAACTGCATTTTTATATGGTAATAACAAAATCCAAGAAGCAGTAATAGAAAAGGAAATTCTATTCCAAATAACTAAAAAATGTATAAAATACTTAATATAAAATACTTAGATCTACTGAAGCACACAAAATACTTTTATATATACAATTATATAGTGTTCCTTAAAGAAATTTAGAACAACATACTCATAGCTGGACTGTACCATGACAATATTACCAAAATCAATCTACCACTTGAATGCTACTTCAATTGGATTATTAATATGGTATTTTCAGGACACCTAAAATTCATTTGGAGAAACAAAAAAGCTTTGGGAAATAATGAAAAATGTTAGGAATGAAAGGGACATAGCACTTTCAGATTTCAATCTACATAATAAAACAGTAGTCATACAAACCATTTGGTTAAGTAAATAAAAAGGAAGATCAATGAAAATGATGAGGAAAGGAGAATCAGAAACAATAGAACTCAATGGTTCTGTCTTTGAAAAATTGAAAAACAAATAAATTATTTAAGAAAGAACTTTCTTTTTGACAAAAACTACTGGGAAAACCAGAAGACAATCTGGCAGACACTAGCTTAGAATGTCTTAATTATATTCTACAATAAATTCAAAATGGATATATATGCCCTTATTATTATACAATAAAATAAAATATTATTATACAATAAAAATGAGGGGAATATATTATCTGCTTATCATATACTTTTGGTAAATTATATTCTCATAAAACAAGGGGTAGACAAAATTATAAAAGAAAAAATGGATCTTTGATTACACAAAATTGAAAAAAATTTCTGTATAAATAAAATTCATGCATCAAGGATAAAAAGGAAAGCAATCAAATGGGAAAAAATCTTTGTATCATATTTCTTAGATAAAAGGTCTGGTTTTCCTCCCAAGACAAACCCAGAAATTATATGAACACAATTACAAAGCACTTCTCACTCAAATAAAATCAGATCTAAATAATTGGAAAAAATGTCAATTCTCATGGTTAAGTCGAGGTGATATAATAAAAATGACAATTCTACCCAAATTAAATTATTTATTTAGTGTGCCATACCAATCAAACTAGAAAATAAATATTTACTGAGCTAGAAAAAAATGATAACAAAATTCATCCAAAGCAACGAAAGATCAAGAATAGCAAGAGAATTGAAAAAAAATGTAAAGGAAGGTGGCCTAGCTCCACCAGATCTAAAACTATATATCATAAAGCGGCAGTCATCAAATCCTGGTTTTCAAGACATACAGACTACTAATTAAACTAACACTATTTAAAGCCATTTTTTTTCATGGATGTGTAAAGTAAAGAAGCTACCTGGAGGGGTTGACAAATTCTTCTCCTGTCAAGGTTAAAAAGAAGGCAAAGAGCATCCTAACAAGACAAATGAACATGCCCAACATGCTCAGAAAGCTGTTCCACCTAACTTGTCATAGTAGAGATGATTAAAATGTGGAAGACTGGCACAGAGCTGAAAAGATTAGACTTGAAGATCAAATGAATAGACTAAAAAAAAATACAAGGTAGCTAAGCAACATTGAAATTCAGAGTTGGAAGAGGAAAAACCCAATATCAATTTTATCTCAAATATCACAACTGTGTTTTTATGTATTTGAAGAAGAAATGTGAGTTCCTAGAGCAGGCATTTACAAGATGAACAGCTTTATGGGTTATAGAGCTTGGTTGAGCACTTGCAAGAAAATCCAAACAGAGAGAAACTCCTTACTTCTGAATAGGGCATCTTCATTCACCTATTTGGTCACTCCCACAATACTAAATTCAAAAATGAAGTATCATTAAAAAAAAACAAATATTTTTTAATTCCTATCTTCAGTTTCACCTAGAGCAAAGGAAGCTGGCACAGAACTGATGACAATATTCTCCTTCTTTAATGAGACATATGCTGTCAGTACATGGATCATAATGATTGAAGAGAGCTCTTAAGGTAAGTATAATCACTATGGAAACCATAGTGGATGAAAAGATGAGGAGAAAAAATTTCTCAATGTCCTGGTAGATCTTATTTCTGAACCATGAGACTAAGTTTTTATCTTTTTTTTTAAAAAAAAATAATTACATTATTAATAAATTCAATACTATTAACTTTTAAATACCATTAAATACTGGTAAGGGACCACGAATTACATGCATGTCCTAAAAAAAGTAAACTTAGAATACAAGATTCCCAAAGAACCAAATAACCAAAAACCAAAGGGGTATTTTAAAGTGACTCAAGTAATATGTCTGGATCAACAACCGGGAGGATAGAGGAATGGACTTGTTCTTTTATACTCATTGAATTCTTCAAATTCTCCAAAAATGAGTTATGTACACAGAATAAAGCAATTTCGTTCAAGAAACCAAAGAAGGTAAAACACAAGGAGCTAACACCAGAGCAAAATCCATATCCAGTCTAAGGTATTTACTCAGCACTATTTCCCCATTACCTTCCCTTTATTCCCAGCAGCAGGGCTGCATTAGTCAACCCACCGGTGTGCAAGAGAACTCAACTTTAGAACCCAAGCAAAAAAACAGAAGTTTGCATGGACTCAGAAAGCATGTTAGCATTCTGTGTTACAAAAGAACTTGACCAGAGAATAGAGGAGCAGAATGAAAGGCGCACTCCTGGGAAAACAGCCTGGTATCCAGCTGGGGCAGTTGTGTTCTCTTGGAAGCTCTTTGGGCAGAGGCTGAGGCTAGTGAATGATGGGAGAAGGCTAAGGCAGTTTCTGAGGTCCATCCCTAAGGGGAGGAGTCCATTAAATAGCTGGGGGGAAAATAAGGTAAAAAAGTTGAAACTGCCAAAGATTTCAGAAGAAAGAAAACTCAATTAAAGATCCCTGAATAGATAAACCAACAGGTAAGACATTAATTAATAGTAAAGGGAACATGGTCTCCAGATCAGTTAGAAAGAAAGAGTTTAGGCATTTATGAATATATATTGTAGGACAAAGGAATGAATAAACACTTGATGAGGAACAGGACCCTGTGGATTCCCAAGAATGAATAGAATCACAGGAAGATAGATGGTCATAAATAATTTAAAAGAGAAATCAGAATTGTGAAAGCAGAATTTATATCAAAACAGAAACACATGAGTCCACAGTGGCAAGTCTCATCAAAGAAACAAAAGAAAGGATGACTAATTTAGAATGAAAATACATGGGAGTGAAGATCAAAGTAAAAATATTTAAAGACATTATGATCTTCAAAAAAAGCACAACATATTGACCTCAAAGACAGATTACTTAGAGATAACTTAAAACTTATACAGGTTTCAGAAGAACATAACCCAAAAGCAAGAATGCTCATATAAAAGATCCACAGATCAATTCCATATTACAAAGTCTGACATATAGAGAGAACTTAACAATTCCACTGACAAACAACAAATTCTTTAAGTGACCTAGAGAAAAGATCTTCAAATAACAAAGGAAAGGAAATTTGAATAAGACTAATCTGTATTCACCAGAAAACATAGGAGGAAATTGAATAATATGTTCTGAAGGGTAAGGGAGGTTGAGATATAGCCCAAGGAAACTCACCCTGAAAAAAAAAAGGTGGATATTTCATGAAAATAGAGGCATGTGAAATATTTCTACAAAGAAAACAAGAACCAAAGAAATTACCTGCTTCTTAATCACTCTAAAAAAAAAAAAAAAGAAATACAAGAAGAGTAAATACCAAGGACAAAACCAAAAACAATATAACAGGAAAGAGACTATTTAGAGATTTTTTTTCCCCCTAAATATACATGAGGAAACAAGGTGAAAGCAAAAGTTAAATGGAAGTAATGGTGGAAAAGAAGGTCTGAAACATATTGGATTAAATTTCACTAAACTCAGCTAAAGGTGAATTAAATCTTTTGGGAGGTGGGCCTAGATATCAGAATGACAAGCTCATGAGATGGAAGAATATAGAAGGAATACAAGCTGCATCCTAATTAAGTCAGGGAAGATAACTCCTGTAATCTCTCAGGAAGATGAGAAACTACAGAAAAGTATACAAGGAGGCAAAGAAAGGGATCAGAACAGAGCTGAAAGGAAAGGGGAGAAATCATGTTTCAGAAGCCATCTGTATTTTAAAGAAAAAACTCATTTTTTTTCTATTATCAGTATTTAACACAATGCCATATCCATGATCTTACAAATAGCTTATTAAATGCTGTTTTCATTCATTTACCATTTGACTCCTGTGTCAAATTCTAGGATTCATGGTTTAAGGTGCTGGATAACTTCCTGTTTCTCAACTGCACACCAAATCCTATTTCCTTCAATATATCTGTATAGCAATGATTCGTAATGATTTATTTTCTACTATATTTTGTTGTTCTTTGGTCATTTCTTCAGTGGTTTTTCAGATGTGACCATATCTTTGTGACCCCATTTGGGGTTTTCTTGGAAGAGAAAGAGGAGGCATTGAGGCAAACAGGATGAAGTAACTTGCCCAGCAAGTAAATGTTTGAGGCTGAATTTGAACTCAGGAAGATAAGTCTTCCTGACTTCGGACCTGGAGCTCTATCCACTGGGCCACGTAGCTGCCCCATGTATTGTTTCTATTAGAGATGCTCTTAAAAATGTTTCATGTGTTTTATACTGTCTCTCTTTTTATATCATAAGCTCTGAGAGGAGGAATCATATCTATGATTGCCCTTCGAATGATTCCACAGTATGATGATTTCTCTGAAGTATTTAATAAATATTGATTGAGATAATTATAGGATTGGAAAAAATATCTATCTGAACAGGTTAAAGGATCAGGGTTTATTATGCCTGGAGAAAAGAATGTGGTCAAGATACTTAATAATAGTTTTAAAGTAAATATATATATATATATATATATATATATATATATATATATATATATATATATATATATATATATATATATATATATGGCATTTTATACAGATAATGACAACCAACTCTTCTAATTTACAGAAGATAGAAGTAGCAGCATGCCAGTGGTAATTAGGTACTGCTTAGTTTATGAAATCAGATAGGAGGAAAAATTTCCTGATAGTGAAAAGTGATAAAAATGAGTACTAAGGAATATTATGATACCAAGTATTAAAGGAGACTGCTATTTAAAAGGGGAGAGGCATGGCAGGAAATGATTTTCATATGTCTAGGATGATTCTGGGTTACCTGAAAGCAAAGGTATGAATAGGATTACTTCTCAAAGTCCCTTCCGGCAGAGTGTTTTTATGATTCTTGCCACAGTCTGCTTCTTCCAAGTCATACTGAACTTGCAAGTGTTTCTAATGTTCTCTATAGAATTTTAAATACAATATTAGTGAAGGAAGCATAAAGCAAAAAAAAAAAAAAGGTCTTGATAACAGGACACATGATCAGTAATAACTTCCCTGCTGATTTTTAACTTGGCTACCACAGTAATAATTAGACTTAGATTGTAACTTTTAAAAATGTTTGATTGGAATTGTCTAGTACAAGTGAAGTGGGGAGACTGGTTTTGGCGAGATTCCAAGTCTATGAGGCTCTTGACACTATAAAAGTAGGTCTGGCAGTTATTTATAAGATTCCTTTAGGATCTAAGGTTCCTAAAACACACAGCACAAAAATGTGACATGAGGTGAATTCCCAGTCACTTGGGGGATAGTTTTGTGGGGGAACTACTAGATAGTTGGATATTGACTTGGGGCAAATTCAATAGCAACAAAGTCTCCTTGTTGCTACCTCACCTTAAGACTTAAATTTCAGGGCTTATTTCCCTTGAATTAACACAAAGAAAGATGTTTAGTCTTGTATTATTCAGAAAACATCAGAAAACACCATGGTTAAGATCACAAATCTCATTTTAAGACTGCCAGCAATTTACTTCTAGCTTTCCAAGTATCTTCTGCTTTAGCATCAACTCTTTAAAATTAAAAAAAATGATAATGCTGTACCTTTCCACTGAAAGAATTTAGGATCACCAATTTCCTTTAAGCTCCTGGACACTACTTCATGGGGGAAGATCTAAACATTATCTCATTTATTATCTTCTGGCAAACAGACTCTCTGTTGCAGGTGAGTGCTACTTGTATCCCAAACAGGTTGTATGCTTTGCTTATTGGTTTCTAAATATAACTGATCTTTCTGTATTCAAAGTTCATTTAAGATGTGTTTGGGCACTATTCTTCCAATAGGTAGTTATAACAACAGAACACTAAAGACATTGCAAAGTAATCTGCTCTATTCTGTTCTGACACAAGTCAAATATGAGATGTGATAAGCTTAAAAACTTTAACTCCTTTGTCAGACTTGGTAAATGCAGTTAGTTAGCAGGTGGCACCATCAAGTTCTTTGGTACCAAAGACAATTAAGGGAAATTGCTATGCCCTCATTAAATACAGGCTGGCACTACCATTTCATGTGCCATTTTATTTCATCATTTTAAGAGCTGCATGACCTACTGCGGAAGTAAGCAATACTTCATTTCCCAGTTGCTATAATGACTTGGGGAGGAAAGATGAAAATGAAGCAGAAGAAAAAGGCCATACATGAGTCTGAGCCTCTTTATTATTCAGCAGGTGCTTTATGTAAAAAAAAGTGGAGATGACTACATCTGAAATCAAAGGTAGAAGTCCTAGCAAGAAAGGTAAGACTTTATTCCATATTACAGCAATGCTACTATGTCAAATTTATCAGGACTTAGTTAATCTATGTGATCTTAGAGGTCTTCAGCTTAAATTCTGCTAATCTCAGGCATTCATACAAAGAAAAAGAATTGTATCATGCTTTTAAGGCAGTGGAGACCTTTTTATGATTGAATAATGCCAATATTTCCTTAAGGCTCAATTTTCTTAGAGTGGTAGTCAATAAACTTTTGATCAGGAACCTCTATCATAAAGAAAATTTTGAGCACATCCCTTTCCTATGTATATTACTTATTTAGAAATTACAAACTGCAAAAATAATTAGGCACAGTATGAAATTTGCACAAAACCAGAAATATTTCTGAACTCAGTAGGGAGTCACATTGTCAGACTAGAACTTTAGGAAAGTCACCATGACTGGGGTGTAGTGGGGAGAGGCTTGAGGCCAGAAGATCCATAAGCTACTCCCAAAATCATTCAGGTGAGAGTAGGACCTGAAGGAGGGTAATGGTCCATCTTAATCCAGAGAAAGGGCAGATGGGAGAGTTAGGCTATGTGGAGAGGCTAAAGAGAGTAAGGAATCAAATATGTCACTGATATGAGGAGAAACTGAAATGAGGATATAGAAGGTGGTCATATTTTTGGTTTATAATACCTACTCATCCAATGAACCACCCAGAATGGAAAGGTGTAAAGTAGGGCTCTTACTACCAAACCAAATCCAGAATGCCAGTTTAACAATGGCATCTACTGAAGCTATGAGTCAATTTGGGGTGCAGAATTAGGGCCAGAATGTTTCCAACGGCACTTACACAGTTGCAGTGAGTTTCTAAGAACCCTGAGGGACAATGACTGTCTCAGAAATAGGAAGGGAAGAAGCCTCCACAGCACAGAGAGGAGACCAGGTGGGAGAATATTAGAAGATAAGCATAGGGGTGGATGTGAAGGGGGTCAAGATCCATTGAGGGTGAGGTACAGCCTAGTGAGGCTACAAGACAGTTAAGTAGATAGATTGAGCACTCTGAGTTCAAATCCTGCCTTAAGACTCTTACTACTAGCTGTGTGACCTGCAAGTCAATTTGACCAATTTTCTTATCTGTAAAATGAAAGAGCTGGATTTGATAGTCTTTAGGGCATCTCCCTATTCTAAAGCTATGACTCTATAAACCTATCTTCCATCCTCTGATTGGCTGATTATATAAGTTTTTAGGATTTTGTCACAGCTCCTCTAGGGTGATGCCCTTTTCCCTATAGGATTTATTATTAAAAAGAAAGGATACGTTATATTCTTCAATTGGGGAATGGTTTAGCAAACTGTGGTATATGTATGTCATGGAACACCATTGTTCTAATAGAAACCAGGAGGGACGGGAATTCAGGGAAGCCTGGAGGGATTTGCATGAACTGATGCTGAGTGAGATGAGCAGAACCAGAAAAACACTGTACACCCTAACAGCAACATGGGGACGATGATCAAGCTTGATGGACTTGCTCATTCCATCAGTGTAACAATCAGGGACAATTTTGTCTACAATGAAGAAGGCCATATGTATCCAGAAAAAGAGCCGTGGGGAGGGGGGGGGTGTTTGAACAAAGTTCAAGGACTATTCCCTTTAATTAAAAAAAAAAACACCAAGATATCTTATTGTCTGATCTTGTTATCTCTTATACTTTTTGTTTCTTCCTTAAGGATATGACTTCTCTCTCATCACACTCAATTTGGATCAATGTAAAGTAAAGTAAAGTAAAGACCAACAGATTGCTTCCGGGGGGGGGGGGGGAAGGGAAGTAAGATCTTTAATAAAAGAAAAAAAGGATATTTTAAAATACTCTGCTTAGAAAAAAACTTATAATCAAAATATCTCAGATTCAATGAATAAATTTCAATTAAAAGATATGCAAAACATACACATATAACCAAATCTGAAGATTCTGGCTCTAAAAGAAAAGAAATCCAAAGGAAGGAATGGGCAGAAAGGGGTGAACAGTGACTTAAAATGGAAAACCATTTCTTCATGTTGTACTGAACTTCCTAAGTGTGTGTTGTGCTTCACGTACTTAGGTCGAATTTATTGGGCTAGAGTGTGACACCATCTTTCTTCTGGAGGAGGAAATAAGCAAATAGCACCGGAAGGTGCTTCCCCAGCAGGTATAATTTGGTGTTCTTGATGTTTACTGCAAGGTCTTCTTGAAATGGTTACATTAGGCATGATGTGAAAAGAACTAAGACTTCTAGTCATCCTCTCAGCTAATGGAAAAACAATTTTCAATCAAAGAGGGGCATCTCTACAGTAACCTATATGGAATGGAAGAAACTAGACTGAATCATTTCTTTCGATATCTTATTTTGCTAATCTTATTGTCAGAAAAAGCAAATAAATTGCATGAGATATTATGTCTGGTCCAAGATTTAGATTCAGAATGTAATAAAGGATTGTTTAACACTTTCATTTAGAAATTATTCTTAAGTTTCTTCACAACAACAGACAAGAAGGACAGTAGAAATACTTTGCAAATAGTCTAGGTCTCTATTATTCTTTGCTGTGATTTAAAAAATATGACAAATTTCTTTTCTTTTGTAGAGTTTCTGGCTCAAATTTTCCAAGAAATTTTTTTCCATTTAAAAAGAACCTGAGGGGGTGGCTCAGTGGCACAGTGGATAGAGCACTGGCCCTGGAGTCAGCACTGCCTGAGTTCAAATCCAGCTTCAGACACTTAATAATTACCTAGCTGTGTGGCCTTGGGCAAGCCACTTTAACCCCACTGCCTTGCAAAAACTAAAAAACAAAAAACAAAACAAAAAAGAACCCCAAATTTTCTTTAAAAAGGGGATAAAGATAGGCTTTAGACTTGTGTATTAGCATGGAGAACTCACTGGTGACAAAATTACCTCTTCCAAAGAAGTTTAGCATCTTCTCTTTAATTTAGAGACATCCCTAACAATAGTGTCAAACCATGTACTAACTTAGAAAACTACAAATTAACATTAGCTATATTGTACTCTATTTTTATTTAAGTTTTTTAAAACATAATTTAAATTTTTTTCCTTATTTTAATCTGATTAAAGTCATAGTTGGAAATTTTGACTGTAGCTTACATCAGTGGGTTTTTTGACACTTTTGGCCCTGAACACTTAATAGTTTAAGGGACTTGCTCATTGTCACATATGCATCATAGGTGGGACTTGAATGCAGGCATTCCTGGCTTCAAAGCAGTTCTTTCCATCCACTAAATCCCTGCTGCTCTTGGCAAAGAGAAAATGACATAAGCAAAGGTATAATTTTTAAAAAAATATTGCTTTACTTATGCTGTCATTTAATATTTTCCACTTTTCAGATTTTATATTAACATATACTATAAAAAATGCTTGCCTTTCCAAGGTTCTGCCTTCTTTTTTTTAAAGAAAGATTTTATTTATTTTGAATTTTACAATTTTTCCCCTAATCATGCTCCCCCCCCCAGAAGGCAGCTTGTTAGTCTTTACATTGTTTCCATGGTATGCATTGATCTAAGTTGAATGTGATGAGAGAGAAATCGTATGCTTAAGGAAGAAACATAAAGCAGAATTACATAATAAGGTAACATTTTTTAAAATTAAAGGTAATAGTCTTTAGTCTTTGTTCAAACTCCACAATTCTTCCTCAGGATACAAATGGTATTCTGCATTCTATATATCCCAAAATTATGCCTGATTGTTGCCCTGTATTAGCAAGTCCATTAAGATTGATCATCAAGGTTCTACCTTCTAATTCATTAATCTATGAATTTTTTTTGCATGCTATTTTCCTTAGAGGGTAGTGTTTACTTCCTGGATTTGAGTGGCAGTAGGGAAGGGATGCACTGTTTCTTGTAGTAATAAGTATAATGTGGTTCAGCTTATAAACTAAGCAGTGACACAGATCATCTATTTGTTGATTTAGATTTAGGGAGCAAAGGAGAGGGGGAAAAAATTATATTACAAGAAGGTTGAGTTAAAATCCAGTTAAATCCAGAGACATGAAAAATTTGGTGCATATATGATATGCCTTAAAAGTTTATCTATTTTTCCCCCCAAGGGAAATAGCTTTTGTAGGGGATTTTTTAAAATTAGTCCTTTTTTTGTATCTGTTGTATCAAAACAAAATAAATAATTTTGAGTCCACATATCAAACACACTCCTATTCCATAAAATGGGGATAATAACACCCATGGTGTCTATCTTGGAGGCTCATATGTGATGTAAGGATACTTTGAAAATATTCAAAGTTACAACTGTGAATGACTTAGCTAGTCTCACAGATACAATGATGGAAGACAATCCCAAAGAATTCATGATGAAAAATGCTGTTTCCAGAGAAATAACTGAATATAGACTGAAGCAAACTATTTTTTCACTTTTTTTAGTTTTCTTGCACAAAAACACTAATATGGAAATGTTTTACATGTATAACATGTATAACCTAAATCAGAATGCTTATTGTCTCAGGGAATGGAAAGAGGAGGTAAGGAGGGATAAAAATAGGAATCAAACAAAAAAACAACAAATATTAAAAATTATTTTCACCAAATTGTTTTTACATGTAATTGGGGAAAAAGAAAATATTGTTTTAAAATAGTAAAGCTATATAAGTGTATATTTATAATATGTTGTTACTATCACTTCAAACTCAAATATTTAGAGATAAGGCCTGCAGCTTTGCTACATAACAAGCAGAATATGTAGAGTTCCTTATTTCCATTAAGGGTATCACCATTCCCCTTCTGTAAACCACAGGATCTGAGAGATAGGAGCAAGGCCATCAGGAGGGCAGTAGTAGCTGGCTTAGGAGGTTCATTGGGGTAGTCAAAGTTTTGAAATTTGTCTATAGATTTTGCTATTTTAGTATCATTTACTCTACTACTCCGCATTTAGATTATCCAAGGCAGTCAGCAATTCTCTTCATAAAGATTTTCAGGGAAGTATATGTCCTTACTTTTTTCAGTAATTTGGCTCAAGATTTTCCCAACATTACAAGCATATCTAAGAGAAAATGTCCACTGGACACCTGGAGATGTGGAACTGAATTTAGATGAGAGGTCAGGGCTAACAATCTAGATTCTGAACTGCTCATATAGAATAAATGTCATTAAAATATATGAAATTTTAGAGAGGGAATAGCACATATAATTAGGATAATAATTACATGTTTAATAATAACAAAAGCTAGCATTTATTAGCTAGTTATTAATATTTATAATATAATCTATTATAATGAAGCACAATAAGATAATATCAAATATAACAAGGATAATTTATTAGATAGATAATAATAATAGCTAGCTTTAAAGATCACAAAGCATTTTCACAAATATATTATCCAGTTTTATCTTTTCAAAAACGCTGGGATGGGGCTGCTAGGTGGTGCAGTGGATAGAGCACCGGCCCTGGAATCAGGAGTACCTGAGTTCAAATCCGGCTTCAGACATTTAATAATTACCTAGCTGTGTGGCCTTGGGCAAGCCACTTAACCCCATTGCCTTACCAAAAAACCCCACCAAAACAAACAAAAAACAAACCCTGGGATATAGATGCTCTTATTCTCTCCATTTTATAGATGAGGAAATTGAGGTTTAGAGAGATTAAGAGACTTTACCAAATACAACACCTATTCCTACTAAAAACACTAGAGAGCAGAAATAAATGGATTGTTCCTTAGAATAATAAGCAGTATCTATCTGAAACCATCAACAAGTATTGTATGCAATGGGAATAGGCTAGAAGCATTCCCAATAAGATCAGAAGTGAAACAAGGGTGCCCATTATCACCACTACTGTTCAATATGTATTAGAAATGTAAGCTTCAACAATAAGAGAATAAAAAGAAATTGAAGGAATTAGAATTGGGAAGGAAGAGATAGTTCTCACTCTTTGCAGATGACATGATGGTATACCTAGAGAATCCCAAAAAATCATCTAAAAAACTACTAGAAATAATTAGAAACTAGCGAAGTCACAGGATATAAAATAAACCCTCATAAATCCTCACATTTTTATATATGACTAGCAAGATATAACAGCAAGAGCTAGAAAGAGAAATCTCATTCAAAGTAACTTCAGACAATATAAAATACTTGGGAGTCTACCTGCCAAGGCAGATTCAGAAACTTTTTGAAAGCAATTACAAAATATTTCTCACATAAAATAAAATCAGATTTAAATAACTGGGCAAATATCAACTGCTCATGGATAGGTTGAGCTATAAATAATAATAATAATAATAATAACAATAATAACAATAATAATAATAATAGACAATTCTATCAAAATTAAACTACTTGTTTAGTGTTCTACCAATTGAAATTCCAAAAAAATACTTTAATAAGTTAGAAAAAATTATAAATAAATTGATATGGAGAAATAAAAAGTCAAGAATTTCCAAGGATTCAATGAAAAAAGTGCAAAATTAGGTGGCTTAGCCTTACCAGATCTAAAATTATATTATAAAGCATCAGTCATCAAAACTGTCTGGTATTGGCTAAGAAATAGAGTGGTAGATCAGTGGAATAAACTAGGTGTAATAGCAGGAAATGGCTACTGTTTGATAAACCCAAAGAGTTCAGCTATTGGGATTAAAAACTCCCTCTTCAATAAAACTGGAAGTTAGTATGGCAGAAACTTGGATTAGACCAACACCCCACACCCTATACCAAGATAAGATTAAAATGGATACCCGATCTAGACATAAAAAGCAATATTATAAGCAAACTAGGAGATCAAAGAATAGTTTACCTGTCAGATCTATGGAAAGAGAAACAGTTTATGACCAAGGAGGAGATGAAGAACATCATTAAAAACAAACTAGACATTTTTGATTACATTAAATTAAAAAGCTTTTGCACAAACAAAACCACTGTAACTAAGATCAAAAGAAATGTAGTAAATTGGAAAACAATTTTTACAACTAGTATTTCTGACAAAGGACTGATTTCTAAAATAAACAGAGAACTGAGTCGAATTTTTTGAAAAACAAGCCATTCCCCAATTGACAAATGGTCAAAGGATATGCAAAGGCAATTTACAGATGAGGAAATCAAAGCAATCCATAGTAATATGAAAAATTGCTCTAAATAATTACTTATTAGAGAAATGCAAATAAAGCATCTCTGAGGTAACACCTCTCAGACTGGCCAATATGACCAGAAAGGACAATGATCGATGTTGGAAGGGATGTGGGAAATCTGGGACACTAATACATTGTTGGTGGAGCTGTGAACTCATCCAACCTTTCTGGAGAGCAATTTGGAATTACACCCAAGGGCAACAAAAATGTGCATATCATTTGATCCAGCAATATCACTATTAGGTCTATACCCTGAAGAGATGATGAAAAAAGTGTAAAAACATCACTTGCACAAAAATATTCATAGCAGCCCTGTTTGTCAAAGAATTGGAAACTAAGTGAATGTCCATCAATTGGGGAATGGCTTAATAAACTGTGGTATATGTATATGATGGAACACTATTGTTCTGTTAGAAACCAGAGGGATGGAAATTCAGGGAAACCTGGAAGGATTTGCTGAGCGAGATGAGCAGAACCAGAAGAACATTGTACACCCTAACAGCAACATGGGAGTGATGATCAACCTTAATGGACTGATTGGCTCATTCCATCAGTGCAACAATCAGGCACAATTCTGGGGTATCTGCAATGGAGAATACCATCTGTATCCAAAGAAAAAATTGTGTAATTTGAACAAAGACCAAAGACTATTACCTTTAATTTTTTTTTAAGGTTTCTGCAAGGCAAATGGGGTTAAGTGGCTTGCCCAAGGCCACACAGCTAGGTAATTATTAAGTGTCTGAGACTGGATTTGAACCCAGGTACTCCTGCTCTATTACCTTTAATTTAAAAAAAAATCCATTATCTTACTATGTAATTTTGCTATCTCTTATATTTTTTTTCCCTTAAGGATATGATTTCTCTCTCATCACATTCAACTAAGATTAATGTATACCATGCAAACAATGTAAAGACTAACAGACTGTCTTCTGTGGGGGTGGGGGAAGGGAAGCGAGATTAGGGGAAAAATTGTAAAATGCAAATTAAGTAATTTTTTTTTAAAAAGAGACTTTACCAGATTTGCAAAGCTAGTAAATTTCTGCAACTGGACTGGAACAGAAGTCTTCCTGATGCTAAGTGCTGTACTCTATTCAATCTTCCAACTTTATTGCCAATTAGAAAAAGAGCTTGAACCTTGAGTATCCCCACAGTTAGGAGATTAGAAGGGAGGTAGAAAGAAAGAAGAAAATGCTTAAATAAGGTGGAACAATGTAGTGACATTGAAGGCAAGGAAGGAGAGTTTCAAGAGGGGAAAAGACTGTTAACCATGTTAAAGGGTGCAGAGAAATCAAGAGAAATGAAAAAATGAAAATTGATTATTGTATTTTATGATTAGGAGGGTTGGGTTTTAGTAAAGTGGAAGAATCAAAAGTCAGGTTAGAAAGAATTAAGCAGTGAATGGGGGAAGAAAGAGGAGTAAGACAAAGCAAGACATTCTTTTGAGAATTTATATATTGTCACCACTGAAAAGATCTAGTTAATACCAAGAACCCTATCTAAACGAATAAAGGAAGATGGGGGATAGAAAGACTTTTTTTCTGAGCATGGGAAAACCTAAGCACATGATTAGATTACTGATAATGCAATTATTGAAAAGGAAGAGAGCAGAGTCAAGAAAGACAAAGAATAACTAATACCAGAGTAAAGTCTAATGCAGAGTGGAGTTTAAGTTTTCTGCTACTTCCATAAATAGGATGATTTTTCCTCACTGCTTCTGAGGGGCTCATGTCTATGACTGGGCCATCTGCCAGGAGAAAGCAAATTAAGTTATACTCAGAAAACCAATATTCTGAGACCACTGAACATTTCTCTTCAAATTACCCTTCCCCAAACCTTGATCCCTAATTATCACTCAAAATGTTCATCTCACTGGTTATGTTTCATTTGATGACCCTGATAATAGAGCTCCAATGAACATTGTTGATTGTCTACTTGGAAATTGCTGGTTCTTGCCATTGTTGGCTATTCTGTGGGTTTCATTCAAAGGAGTCTTCAAAACTTAAGAGTCAGGATGCATCTTGAATTTTCTACTGGATGCTAAAGTTCACAACAGAGTTTTTCTTGCACCTCCATGTGGCAGTTGTTATAAATAATTCTTGCACTGAACAGTCAACTAGGTCCTGAACTAATTTAGCTGTGTGGCCATCTGGGACACTTCAGAAACAGTGAGTTGTCAGTACTTTAAACATTTGAGTTTTCATGCAAGACACCAACTACTTTTATATTAATTGTCATTTGAAAGTTGAGGGAATAAGGCAGCAATTTAACAACAATAACAACAATGATGAAAACTATAATAGTAATTAAAGGCACAAACCAATCTGCTGGTTCCCAAATAAGGAAGGTGTCCAATGCAGTCGTCTAAGCAGTAAAGTGCCAACATAATTTATCAAGCTGTTTTTGGTTTTTTCCTGACAGCAATATTAACAGTTTGTTTTATTCTGTTTATACAGTGCTGACAGTTCTTCACTGTGTTGGGCTCACTTGCTTGTGATTAACAGCCACTCATAGGAAGGTAAAGACAAGGCAGAAAGAGAATGCCTTTTACAATTAGATTAAGAACTGGATTTCCTCTTGTCTCTCAACATCTAGTCTTCTAAACCATTTAAAATTTTTAATAAGGAATCAGCAACATATGTAATAGTTCTGAAGTAATTCATTTAATTACAGTAATTCCTTCTGTTTGTGATGTAAGGAAGAGAGCTTAAACTGTGTATTCATTTTGAATCATCATTTTTCTCAAAGAGTTCTGCTGGCCAATCTCAAAAGTAAAAGAGTTAGCTGAGAAATTCACATGAGATAGACTTTGGAAATAAGGAATTTTAGATATACTCAGGTTAGAGGCAAGTGTTTCTATTTTTGTGAAAATAGAGATGTTGCAGTTATATTTTAGATAGTTTCTGGAAGCCTGGATGCCTCAGAAAGCATCTCAAGCATCCTTATCGTTAAGTTCTTATTTCAAAGTCATTTAATAGCTCCAAGAGGACCCAAGAAAGATCTACTATGCTTCTTGAATGCTTCTTGACACAGGGGCTCTTTTTTTCATCTTTGAATAGAGAAAAATAGTAACCCCAAACAGCACCAAGAAGACAGTACAAACAATGGTAATCTTCAATGACGAAAACAGTGAGTTGTGGGCATCTATTAATTTTCTTCCCTTTACAATTCTCTTCCTGACAAACTAAGAATGGAAAACTTTGTGGTCTAGTCACCTTATAGCATAATATGCACCTTTCTGTGAATGGAGCATCACCAGATACAATTCTCTGTTGCAGGTTCTTGGGTGGTACTATTTGGGATAGAATTTCTTGAAGTGAACTTTTGAGAATTTGTTATAGTTCTTATGATGCCAATAAATTTAGAGACAAAATGGAGACACAGCTTAGTGGTTGACTCCACATCAAATATTTCTCCAAAAATGTGAATAGGCAAGTGGCCTGCAGGCCACTTGTCCAATTTTTCAGTGGTTTGTCTAGAAAGATACTATAAGTATAAATGAAGAGCAAGAAAGAAGGCTGCTACCTTCATACCTTCATTCTCTCAGTTAAAGGAGTGTATTCTCTTCATGCTTACCCTTTCTCACCCGGTGGTCTGGCAGCAAGGTCTAGTACATGGTGGTAAACCACTGAACTTCTGGAATTATTTAAAAAGTCTTAGTCATCCTGCCTGAGGAGAAGTCCTCCTGTTTTAATTCTAAATACATACCCTGATTTGGCAGATTCCAACCCAAGCAAAATACTGAACTGAAAAGGTAAATAATGCTATTAAAGTCTGCTTGTAGGAAGTATATCTAAAAATAGAGACAGAGACGACATGTTCCCTGTATGGCCATACTATATTGCATGCAATACTCTATACTCTTCACACCTGAAGCTATGCTTTGATGTCTGAGAGTTATTTCTGATAATTCTATACAAATACATATAGAAAAGCAGCCTATCTCAATGGTATTATTATCATTATACAGGACATTCTAGGGACAGGAAATTCTCAGGTTACAGGTTCTAACTCTTATTACATCCCTGAATTTTCTTATGGGTTTGTTTCTCTCTTAAGAAAGAATTTGTTTTTGAAATAACTTAGTGTTTTTAATTTGTAAGATAAATGGAAATTATAATTTGGCAAAACATAAAATACTAAATTTATATTTAATGAAAATCTCTCATGATTTTTAAAAAAGTAGATTTCAAGTATACTAGCCACAATGTTCAACTCTAGGGATTTGGCTAGTATAGTAAAAAGTTCCTTATTTCCCAATGTTTCATTGCTTTAGTTCAATCACATAAAAAGATCTCAGTAGTAAAAGTCTAAGATTAATTTGGAGAGGGTGGAGATGATAACTGGAGAGAGAATCAAAGACTCAAAACTGGTAGAAACCTCAGAAATGTTTGAATCTCACCCCCTTTAGATAAGGAAGAGAAAACAAATTAGAGAGATGCTTGTCATAAGGCTTACCTTCTGCGAAGATCCTCAGCCACAGCAGCTCTACAGCTGAACAAATAGGCTCGAAGAGATTTCAGTTGCTGCCTTAAACGAACAACAGTTGCCAGTGGCTCAACATGTCTGTACAACATGGGATTTTCCTGCTGGATGTCAATCAATGGCTCCTCATACACATACTCCAGAAACTCTTTGGCTTGCTTAGATACCTGGAAAACAACGTAACTCAGGATTAATATGTTTGCTTTTTTCCCCCCTATCATTTCTAACTAGACTCTTCCTTGGGTTTTGGTGTGAACTTTTTTTTTTCACTAGTCACTGTTTGCTAAACCTGCCAATAATGGAAATAGTAGATCAAATATTAAAATCTTAGTATAAATTTAAGCAATATTTAAATTAAAACCATAATTATTTAATAAACATATTGCTTCTAGCTCTTATAGGAAAACACTTAGAAAAAATAATGTTGGTAATAATCAGAAGCATTTAGACATAGGCTTAACTCTCCCTAAGAAAAGTGATGAGAGAATTTTGGAGCAACATTAATGAACTTTCTTTTAAAAATTCAAGTTAAATCTGGTCTTAGAAACAATAAGAAGAAAATCAGAGAACCTGAATTGGTACTCTGGTTCTGACACTAAATAGATGTATTTCCCTAGGCCAGTCATTTCACCAATTCTTTCATCTGCAAAATAAAGATTAAATATTTGTGTTATGTTTCATAATTATCTATAACAAAAAACTTAGATGATTAAGACATAACAATCTACCATAAAGTAGAATCGGTGTTCATGATAGGTATGCAAAAAAGTTAATTTTTTCTTTTTTTAGGTTTTTTTTTTGCAAGGCAAATGGGGTTAAGTGGGCTTGCCCAAGGCCACACAGCTAGGTAATTATTAAGTGTCTGAGACCAGATTTGAACCCAGGTACTCCTGACCGGTGCTTTATCCACTATGCCACCTAGCCGCCCCAGTTAATTTTTTCAAGAAAGCATTTAGTCATTACTTTTCATTTTAGGGTAAGGATTGCTGCATATTCAAGTCAATAAAATATTTATTCAGAGAAGTCATGGCAAATGGAAAGAGATCAAGAATTAAAATCAGGAAGGTCTGAATTCAAATCCTATTTCAGACACTAATTGTGTGAGCTTCAGCAAGACATTAACCTCTCTGTGCTTCATTCCTCTCAAGGAACAATAATAGTACCTACTCCATTTGATTCTACTCATGAGGATCAAAGGAGTTAAAATAAGTAAAGCACTTTGTAAACCTCAAAACACCATATAAATGCCACCTATTATTATTAATCACCTATTAGAAGCAAGATTTGTTAGTTGCTGAAAAGGTATCTAAAAGATAGTTAATGCTCTACCAAAACCCACAGTTTTTTTAAATCATCCCAATGAAAGCTACTGGAGCTCTCCAAAAATGAGAGGATGGTTTATCTGACAGGAATTGATAAAATCATTCTCAAAGTGATCTGTCTAAATCAACTTTTTTTTTTTGAACCAAAGATGGGGCTCTATTTTATTCTGCTAGCCTAGGGAGGATCCTTGGTTTCTGTGGGGGTAGGTCAGGCGGAGAGCGTGCTGGTCCATCAGCACCATCTCTGGGCTGCTTACAGAAATGTCATCACTATGCCCTTCTTGCCAATTTGCCAAGGCTCCAGAGGGTTGAACCAAATGTTAATTCTGTCCAGACTCAGGCTGAATTTCTTGGTGAGGAACTTAAAGAACTTGGCACTGTTATCCTAGTTCTCCTTGGCAGTGCCAACCACTCCAATGGAGGAGATGATGAGCTGGGCACAGGGGTCCCCGGAACCACTCAGGATCATGGTAAAGTCTGGCCTCACAGTCACATTCACTCTGTCCTGGGGCTTGCCCAGCACGGTGGTAGCAGTGGCACACAGGCACTGGCTTAGGCTGCTGGGCAGCTGTCGGCTGGCAGGCTGGTATCCAGCTCCACAAAGGGCATGGCAGCCGGGTGGCCAAGGGATGGGCCTAAATCAACTCTTGTTCTTAATTTTGAATTTTTAGGTGGAGAGAGATTAGCATACAGATAGAGACTTACAGTTTACGTTTATATATTTAAATTGAAGAGGGAATGATAGAACTTTCTGAAATAAAGTGCAATCCACTTGAAACTGCTGCTAAAAACATGAAAATATTCTGTAATGTAATTAGATTGTGTGGCTCTATTTAGTAATGCTTATTACATAAGAGAACTGTGCTGAATTAGGCCAACAGGTCTACCTTGTAGGAGGTGAACAAAAGGACAAAAGGCCTTCACCACAGCATCTCAAAACTTAAAAGGCTTCTTCCTTCAGATCACATATAAGACAAAATGGGAAAAAATATCCCTTACAAAGATCCTCAAAGATAAAAGGATTATAGACCAGACAGGGAGAGAAGCTACTACCATAGCAGGTTTAAATGACTAAATCCTAAGACATAAGTTACTTAAATAGCACCTAAAACAATGAATTAATGAAATTATTAAATAATTCTAAGCATATACTACATGTTAGCAATTATCATGTGTGACTGGATAAAAATTGCTTTCTCTGTTTGGCCATTTTCTTTTCTTTTTTTTAATTAAAGATTTTATTTATTTTGAGTTTTACAATTTTCTCCCCAAACTTACTTTCCTCCCCCACCCCCCCACAGAAAGCAGTTTGTCAGTCTTTACATTGGTTCCATGTACAGTGATCCAAATTGAGTGTGATGAGAGAGAAATCATATCCTTAAAAAAACAAAGTATAAAAGATAAGATCAGACAATAAGATGTTTTTTTCTAAATTAAAGGGAATAGTCCTTGAACTTTGTTCAAACTTCACAGTTCTAATATAATCCATTTCTTTCATCACAATAATATTCCATTTTATTAATTTACCACACTTTGTTAAGCATTCCCCATTTGATGAGTATGTACTTTGATTCCAATTCTAAGCTGTCACAAAAAATGCTGCTATCAATATTTTTATGCATACAAGAACTTTTGTCTGAACAAAAACTTCCTGAAGGTATAAGCCTAGTAATGAAGTCTTTGATTTAGAGGATATATATACATTTTATTCACTTTATTTGCTTAATCTTAAATTGCTTTCCAAAGTGGTTGGACTATTTTACAAATCTGATGAGGATCTAATTCCTTGAGGAAATAAATTACCTCTTTCCATTACAACAATGAATTAGAGGTCTATCCTACCACAACCCTCTGCCATTGACTTTTACCATATTTTGTCATTTTTGCGAATTTATAGGGTATGACATAAAACCTTTAGGATGTTTTGATTCACATTTCTCATATTAATAATGTAGTAAATTCTTTCATATAGTGAATATTTTACAATTCTTCTGAGAACTATTCCTTATCCTTTGTGACTCACCTATATTTGGGAGAGTGGATATAATTGGTCATATATATATATGTATATATATATATTTATATATTGTTTACAAATCAACACTACTAAACTACTTACCAGTGAAACTTTATACAAAGATTTTTTTTCCATTTGACCACTCCCATTCATTATCCAAGATGCATTAATGTATTCTAAGTAGCTTTTCATTTCCAAGTAATCAAACTTCTTTATCTTTTGTAATTGTCTCTATTTGTTGTCTAGTAAAGAATACATGTCTTCCATGTGACTGAGAAATATATGATTCATTCCTAATTTTATAATATTTCTTTATTAATGTTGCATATTCATTTAGAATGTATTGTGGAATATAGTAGAAGGTATTGGTCTAAGCCTAAATTCTGCCAGAATTTTCATGGCAATTTTATCAAATAAAGGATTTTTCTCTACATAATTTGTTTTCTACTTTATTGAACACTGAGATATTAGGTTCTATTACTATTTCTGTTCCCTTGTCTAATCTATTCTTTTTTTTTTTTTAACGAATACCAGATGGCTTCACAGACTTTTTAATAATATAGTTTGAAGTCTGGAAATACTGTAATTCTTTAATCATTTCCCTTGACATTCTAGATTTTTTTTGTTTTTCTAAATGAATTTTATTTTTTCAAATTCTATAAAACATCCCCATGGCAGTTTGATTGGTATAGCATTTAAAATATGAATGAATTTTGGTAATATTGTCATTGTTATTATATAGGCATAGCTTAGACTTGAGCAAAGCTCTTCTAGCAGTTTAAGTTATTCTTTATTTCATTAATCACTTTGGGAAGACATTTATTTGGGGGACCATGCTTCCCAAGACTAGGTTGGCCTTCCAAGAGAAACTGCCTCACTGAGCACTTTGTCATGGAATCTCTACAAGTCTCTTGTGTATTTTGGGAGATTAATACCCAGTTATTTTATATAGTTTATACTTATTTGGAATGAGATTTCCCCTTTCTTTTATGACTTCTTATGTTTTAGTATCATTATGTATACTGTTGATTTTTAAGGATTATTTTGTGACCTGTAACTTTGTTAAAGCTCTCATCTCAATTAGTTATCTTTGTTGATCCGCTTGGTTTTTCCCACTTTCATGTTATCATTAAATATATATAGTCTTATCTCCCGGGACATAGGTCTTGGTTTCTAACAACCAATATATTTTGCTACTGAAAATGACCAAATATATATGTATGTCATGGAACACTATTGTTCTGTTAGAAACCAGGAGGGACGGGAATTCAGGGAAGCCTAGAGGGATTTGCATGAACTGATGCTGAGTGAGATGAGCAGAACCAGAAAAACACTGTACACCCTAACAGCAACATGGGGGTGATGATCAACCTTGATGGACTCGCTCATTCCATCACTGCAGCAATCAAAGACAATTTGGGGCTGTCTGCAATGGAGAATGCCATCTGTATCCAGATAAAGAGCTGTGGAGTTTGAACAAAGTTCAAGGACTATTCCCTTTAATTTAGGGGAAAAAAAACCCAAAAGTTCTTGTATGCATAAAAATATTTATTGCAGCATTTTTTTGTGATAGCTTAGAAATGGAATCAAAGTAGATACTCATCAAATGGGGAATGCTTAACAAAGTGTGGTAAATGAACAAAATGGAATATTACTGTGATGAAAGAAATGCAGTGTATTAGAACTGTGGAGTTTGAACAAAGTTCAAAGACTATTCCCTTTAATTTAGAAAAAACAGATATCTCATTGTCTGATCTTGTTATCTCTTATACTTTTTGTTTCTTCCTTAAGGATATGATTTCTCTCTCATCACACTCAATTTGGATCAATGTACAACATGGAAACAAAGTAAAGACTGACAAATTGCTTTCTGTGGGGGTGGGGTGGGGGAGGGAAGTAAGATTGGGGAAAATTGTAAAACTCAAATAAAATTTTTAATTAAAAAAAAGAAATGAAGTGTATGGCAAAGAGAGAGAAGCATAGGAAAAAAGCTCTATTTGAAAGGTTGCAGAATAAAATAAGCAGAACCAAGAAAACATACACAGTAACTACAAAAATGTAGTTATCACTACAAAATAAAAAAATCATAACTAAATATAACAAAATTTTAAGATGAAGCAGGACTCCAATGAAGAGATCTTTGTGAAGTAGAGAGGTCCACAGGTGTTCTACATTGCATGTTTTAAAACTTTTTCAATATATTAGCCAGTTGTATTGATTTTTTTCCTCTCAAAATATCATGTATTACATGGGGTATCTCTCTGGGAGTGGAAGTAAGAGAATCATGATGATCAGAAACAGACGATATCAATAAAAAACTAATTTACAATAAAATGGGTCTTAAACATGAAAATTATTTCTCCACATTTCTCCTCTATGAAAAACAAAAATTTCCTCCTCATACATTTTTTTTGTTTTAAAAAAAGAATTTTATTTCATTTTTTTTAAATTTAAAGCAATGGGGTTAAGAGTGACTTGCCCACTCAAAGACTAGTGATAGAAAATGTCATCTACACTCAGAGAAAAAATATGGAGTCTGAATGCAGACCAAGGCATGATATTTTCATTTTTTTCCTTAGTTTCTGCAAGGTAATGGGGTTAAGTGACTTGCCAAAGGTCACACAGCAAGGAATTATTAAGTGCCTGAGGTTGGACCTGAACTCATATCCTCCTGACCCCAGGGCCAATGCTCCATCCACCATGCCACCTAGCCACCCTATTAAAACTTTTTTTGATCCCACCACAATTAATTTACCCCATTTATTCTTATTTTGTATAAATAATTTTTTATACATTACTAAAATATTCCTGTTTAAGAGTAAACATAATACCCCTCCCCCCAAAAAATATAGACCCATGTGAGCAATAAAGGGGAGAGAGAAAAAATTAAAATTAAAATAAAACAAAAATAATAATAATTGTAGGTATGGCTAGGTGGCACAGTGGATGGAGCACCGGCCCTGAAGCCAGAAGCACCTGAGCCCAAATCTGGCCCCATATACCCAATTACCCAGCTGTGTGGCCCCAGGCAGACCACCTCTCCCCATTTGCCTGCAACCCCCCCAAATAGTAATAATAGAAAATGTGCTTCAGTCTTTGTTCCAACACCACCAGCTCTGTTGCAGGTGGATCACATTCTTTATGATAAGTCCATCATAAAAGTTACTTCCATATTTTTCCACCACTGAGATTGCTGATCGCAACTCCCTTCATTCGTACTTTTCCACTATCACGTACTGTATTTTCTCTCTCCTTTCACTCTGACTCTGCTGTAGGGTAGCTGAGTGGCCCAGCAGACAGATTGCCAGCCCTGGGACCAAGAGGCCCAAGCCCACATACCACCCCTTAGGCCCAGCATCCACCTGGCCCTATAGTCCGGGACAGGCCATCCAATCCCAGCCCCTTGCAAGAAGTAAAAAAGAAAATGTGTTATATCTGACCACTCTCCCCCCATGGTCCATCCTCTCCCCCATCACTCACATCCCCCCCATCCTCCTGTTTCCCCCCCCCCCCTTACTCCAGATGTCTATACCCCATTGAGTATACATGCTGTTTCCTCTCCTAGCCACCTCTGATGAGAGCGAAGATTCCCTCATTCCCCCTTGCCTTCCCCTCTTCCCTATCACTGCAATAATTCATTGTAATGAAGAAAAATCTTATATGAAATATCTTATCCTATTCCTCCTCTCCATTCTTTCTCCCATTATATTTCCCTTTTATCTATTGACTCCATTTTTACACCACATTATATCTTCAAATTCAGCTTTCTCCTGTGCTTCATCTATAAAAGCTCCTTCTACCTGCTCTGTTAATTGAGAAGGTTCATATGAGTATTATCAGTATCATTTTTCTATACAGGAATACATGCAGTTAGTTCATCATCATTAAGTCCCTCATATTTTCCCCTTCTCCTCCACTCTCTATGCTTTACCTGAGTCCTGTATTTGAAGATCAAACCTTCTGTTCAGCTCTGGCCACTAACAAGAACATTTAAAATTGAAAATTCATCTTTTTCCCCTGGAAGAGGATGCTCAGTTTTGCTGGGTAGTTGATTCTTGGTTGCATTCTAAACTCTTTTGCCTTCTGGTATATTATATTCCAAGCCCTACGAGCTTTTAATGTAGTTGCTGCTAAGTCCTGTGTGATCCTGACTGCAGCTCCACAATATTTGAATTGTGTCCTTCTGGCTGCTTGTAATATTTTCTCTTTGACTTGGGAGTTCTGGAACTTGGCTATAATATTCCTGGGGGTTGTTTTTTTTTTGGTTCTCTTTCTTGGGGAGATCGGTGGATTCTCCATTTCTATTTTGCCCTCTGCTTCTAGGATATTAGGGCAATTTTCCTGTAGTGATTCTTTGAAAATGATTATCAAGGCTCTTTTCCTGATCATGACTTTCAGGTATTCCAATAATTTTTAAATTATCTTTCCTAAATCTGTTTTCCATATCAGTTGTTTTTTCAATGAGATGTTTCACATTTTCTTCTAATTTTTCATTCTTTTGGTTTTGAAGTACTGTGTCCTGATTTCTCGTAAAATCAGAAACCTCCCTCAGTTCTATTGCTTGTCTGAAGGATTTGTTTTCCTCAGAGAGCTTTCTTATCTCTTTTTCCATCTTGCCAATTCTGCTTTTTAAAGCATTCTTTTCCTCAATGACTTTTTGAACTGTTTTATCCATTTGACCTATACTTGTTTTTAACATTCTATTTTCTTCAACACTTTTTTTGGATCTCCTTCACTAAGCTGCTGACTTTTTCATGTTTTTCCTGCATCTCTCTCATTTCTTTTCCCAGTTTTTCTTCTATCTCCCTCACTTGATTTTCAGTCATTTTTGAGCTCTGTCATAGCCTGAACCCAATTTCTGTTTTCCTTGGAGTCTTTAAGATGCAGGAGCTTGTGCTTCCTCATCTTAGATTGAGTGTTTTGATCCTTCTTGGGATCACAGGTGAAGTATTTCTCAATGGTGTTCCACTTTTTTTCTCTGTTTACTCATTTCCCCAGTCTGTGCCTGGTTTTGGGGTGCTTCCTGAGCTTTTGAGTATTAGTGGGGCACCTCCACAAGGATCTCCATGTGTGAGGTTCTGTCTTCCCTCCTGGTCTGTGATTGACCACAAGCACACCCCTCTGCCATGGGGCTCAGGTGGAGGGGGCTGCTGCTGTTCTGTGGGGGGGCCTAGACTGCCATCAGGATCTGAATGTGATCAGAACCCCAGAGTCCTGTTCCAGGGACAGAGGACAGAGATCAGCAGTCTCTCGCTCTCCCCTCCCCTCCCCAGGCTCAGCACTCATGCCCTGGAGGCTCCTGCTTACAGCTTCTGCTTCTGCTTCCTGTTCCTGGATCTGGGCTACTCCTGCCAAACTGCTGGCTGTGTGCCCTGAGGGCTGGGCTTCACATGCTCGCTCTGGCAGAGGTCCCCTGCTGTTCCCCCAAGTGGTGCCCAGTGCTCCCCAGGGTGTAGGTCAGGAAACTGCCCCTGCTGCAGTGAGCCGGGGCTCCCAGTGCACTGGAGCTGCATCCGGGAGGCTGAAATTCTTTCGCTTTGGTGAGCTACCCCTCCAACCCCTGGAGTGGAGCCTTTATACTCTTTTCCAGGTTACCTTGGGTTGGAGAACTGCCTCACTAGATCCATCTGTGGGTTCTGTCTCTTGAAAATGTAGAGTCCTTAGTTTATAAGTTTTAAAAGAGAGCACCTAAGAGACAGTCCTCTCTTATTGCCATCTTAGCCCCCCCCCCCACATTAATCTTACATGTGAAATACAGAAGTTATAACCAGAATTATAACCAAAGAGGGAAGAAAGAAGCTTTGCCACAAGGTCCTAATATTTAAAAAATTATGCTTCCTTCCTGAGGGGGGAACCATTTACTTCCCACAGCAACTGTCATATCTGTTCCTCCTCTTTTCCGGCAGACACTGGCTACTAATCCCACTGGCTCCTTCTCTAAGGTCCACCTTTACACCCCCAAACTGCTTCCTGCCATAAGTCATAAGGTGATGAGGATTATATTCTTTGAGGAAACAGATTACCTCTTCTTCCACTACAGATATTCTGAGAAATCCTCCTTCCTTTTCCTCCCATAGTAATTATTTTAGCTTCACATGAAAGAATTCCTAGTTATGGTTCTGTTTATGTTTATGTTCATATTCATATCCAATATTCTGCTTCTCATTTGTTATAGATATAACTTTAAAAAAAAAGATTGTTATTTACAAAGGATCGTTTCTGATGTTGTAGGAAGACCTAGCTGGCAAATCGAATTAAAATAAAAATAGTAGGATAAAGTATTTTTAGGACTATAGTTAGTACCTGGATAGGAGAAAGATTAGGGATTTTATACCTCCTGACTTTTGTTATTAAAGTGTGATCATATTGTAAATGACTTAAAAACAGCCTTGTGTAGCTCCTCTAATTTTTCAAATAAATGAAAGAATACATTAGATTACTATCTGCCTTTTAGATTTCCTTCCACACGCAAACTTCCATCAAAAAAAGCTGATTTAGGGGCGGCTAGGTGGTGCAGTGTATAGAGCACCAGCCCTGGAGTCAGGAGTACCTGAGTTCAAATCTGACCTCAGGCACTTAATTATTACCTAGTTGAGTGGCCTTAGGCAAGCCACTTAACCCATTGCCTTGCAAAAACCTTTAAAAAAAAAAGCTGAATTACAAAATTAACTAGAAATTCTCCTGACACATGCATCAGTATATCGAATCAAAGTAATTATTATCTGTTAAATAGCACAAATAAGAATCACCCTATGGATTTTAAATTAAGCAGAATATTTGAAGAGAAGTTCCACATTGTGATATTCAATTCTACAACAAAAGCTAAAACCAAGTTACATGTCATTCTCCACAGAGCTCTTATTCAGCAACTTCAACTTTAAATAATAAGGAATCTGAATGTTTTTACCCCTCCCCCCCCAAGCACCTAAGGAGGCTACAATATCCATGAGTTAAAGTTCAAGTACTTGACTAATGAAAGAGTCCCTTGGGGTCTCATTCTAAGAGCTAGGGAAATAATGATGATGATGATGATGATATCTAGCATTTCTATAGTGTCTACTTGTATGGGCCAGGCTCTATGCTAAGAGCTTTTACAAATATTTTCTTATTTGTTTGCTACAACCACCCTGGGAAGTATTATTATACCCATTTTATCGATGAAGAGACTGAGGCAAAAAAGTTAAATGACAAGACCAAGATCACATAGTTACTAAGTGTCTGTGGCTGGATTTGAACTCAGTTCTCCCTATCTACTGCTCATCTAGTCTTTAAGTTTACAGCAGAATAGAAGAAGAAAAATAGTTGGGGATAAGGAGCATACTAGAATTAATAACATTGAAAATGGTGAGAAATTACATTCAAGAGTATTAGAAGATAGATTAGTTTTTTATTTTTTTTTTAAAAAAAGAACTCAAAAAAGCACCTTAGTCTGAATCCATTTCTTATAGGGGGCAAACTGTGTTAAACATCTTAATAGCCTCCAAATGCATTACTATATTACAATAAGAATACAATAAAATATTCATTATTAAAACTTCAAATCAATAGAAAACTAAATTATGTATAGTATATTGTTGCTTCCACTGAAGTTCTATTCTGACACTTCATTCTGGTATGAATTCTTGAGTTAATCTGAGAATTCTTGATACTTGAAGGTTAGACCAGTGGATTACATATAGACAATATAATGACTTGGTCTTGTTATGAACTACATATCAGCTCTCTGAGAAACAGACTAAATAGAGACTCATTATGAGGTGATGGTAATATTTTTTTTGGCCAAAACAAAACCATAAGAATCCAAGGGACCCTGCCAATACCGGGTGGGAATCGTAGGTTAGGAAACATTGCGGCATCAGATTAGAGTGCAGAGACTGCAGAAGTAGCATTTACCAAGGAAGTTTTAGGCTCTGATTAGCTAATTGCCCAGCATGCAGCAGGAAGACATGTAGACACCAAAGCCTTTTACTAAGACCAGCATATACTAGTGCCTCTGATGATGTCTGAAAATTTTTTTTGCATCCTCTCTACTACCATTTCTTTGGGGGGGGGGGGCAGGTATTTTATTATTCCTACTGTCACTGACTCTACTTTCAAGACTGTCTACTGGCTGATAGCATGACCTGCTATTTGACATTTTATATATTGCACATTGGGCCAGGAAGGTCTATCATTGCTCCTTTCTACCTAAGTGTCTTCTCACTCATCCTCTCCATCTTTTCCATCCTTTATATCTTCTGTTACTTACTCTAGAGTAACTATTTACCTTTTCCTTTTATTTTTCACTACCATCAGGATGTCTATTCCAAGCCTAATGCGAAATAATATTTTATCTTCTAGAAGAAGTGTATTTATCCCAAACCAGGTCAAATGGACCATATAACATCTATGATAGATGTGTACTAAAGAAGAATCATTATCCTTGGTTGAATAACTATTTTGGCCACCATAACTCTTTGATTCTCCAAGACTTGCTGTGTCTTCCATAGCTCTGTGGAGGGACACAATCCACAAGACACAAAGTGTCATTTTCCTTATATGATAATCTATGATCAAGTCACCTTCCTACTCAGTGCTTTTCTGTTGTCTCTAAAATAAAACAAATTCCTGTCTGGCTTTTACACAGCTTATACAATCTCATCCTGGTCTATCTTTCCAAACTCACTGATAACTGTTTCCCATCTTATTCACTGTGATTCATAGAAATTAGCCTTCTCTCTAGAGGGTGTTCCTCCTTGCCTCCTCTTCATGGAATTCCTATTTCTTCCAGGCCCAGCTTGAACACCAGCTTTTCCTTGAAGACTTTCAGTGTCTTCTCTCCTGAATTACTTTGTGTTTATTTGTATCTATTTTCTTTCTATGGCAGATGAACCCTATGTATGTACTTGTTTCTCTGAATGAAAGCTACTTGACAGTAGATATTGCTGCATTCACTGTAAATGTATCCTTACCAATGTAGTTTTTCTTTGTGTTTATTTTGCAAGCACATCTATACTATTTGTTTCTGAGTCAGAATAGAAGCTGCCTGTGAACAGGGATTGTTTCATTCATTGGATATGTATAGTTACCACCTAGCATAGCACCTGGCACATTATTGGCATTAAATAAATGCTTGTGCACTTTATTGTCTATCTAATAATCTCTTATTGATTGATACTGATTAGAGAAGTGAGTCACTGAACAAGAACAAACCACAGGTGAATACCAAGCTGGTGAACCACTCCTGTGCTAATTAAGAAATTAGATGTGATTGGTATTGGTAGAGGGAGTACTCCTATTGATGAATTCACAGATCTTTAATGTGTTGATATAAATTCTGTTTTAAAAGGTATGAAAATGTGTAATACGTTTTATAATGACTTTTGCTACAATTAAATTTTTTATAAGTTTTGATTGTTTTTTAATTCAAGTTCTTCAAGATAACTGAAGTTTTCAAACAAATTATCTGGAAAATTCACATTTTCCAACCATGTTTATACAAATGTCATCATTACAGCTGTACTTTCAGGACATAAACACTATGAAATGTATTATTTTTTTACTTATATGAATAAGTTACATAAGTTTTCTCTGCAAAACTTTAATTTAGGGATTCTTAACTCAGGATTTGTAAACTTTTTAAAAAATGATAACTGCATTTAATATAATTGGTTCCCTTTATAAATACTATGTATTTCATTTTATGTACTTAACAACTTTATTCTGAGGAGTCCATAAGTTTCATCAGACTATCAAAGGGGTCCAGGAACACAAAAATGGTTAAGAAGCTCTGATGTTACTGGTGTGAATACTCTTTTACTGATGGAGAACAATGTTCTCATAGGAGTATAGAAAGCACTTTAGAGTTCATCAAGTACATCTTAAAGATAAGAAAGATAAGTGATGTACTCAGAGTCACTCAGCTACTAAGAGCCTGAGATATTTAAGTGTTCAGGTACCTCAGACACTTACTACCTGGGGATTTGATCCTGAATCTCCCTGATTCATAGTCCAGCTCTCTTTCTCTAGTGGATAGGCTCTGTGAATTTCTATGTCTAAAAAGATTTATTGCTTTTGCATGACTGGTCTCAGAATGAAAAACATATGGGAACACAAGTCATATTAATATTGTTAGTTCAAGTGTATATGGAATAATAATTCAGTAAGAAAAAAGTAAAGTCTATTAGAATTGTTAAAAATACTTGTATTTAACTTTTTCCTGTACAGAACAAATTGTCAGACTACTGTTAAACTAATTGGATTGATAAGAAACGGGTCTTAACAAATTAGTATAATGGTCCTGGTCTGAAGTATTCCCACAAAGAAGATCAATTTGACTGTTTTCTCAATTTCTCTCACACTCCTTAAATTCTTTCTCATACATTCATTGGTTTTTAAGAACAGTCTCAAAATAAAGTCAAGGCAATTTGATGAATTCACTGGTGAAGTTGAGTTGTCTTTTGGCTCTGGCTATCTGCTCAGACCCTGGAGTCCTTTCTCCTCTTCCCCAAATCCCTTTAAAACTTCATGTTTTATCTCCTCTATCTTTGGCCTGCAACCAGACTCAAAAGAATCCAAGTCAGTTTATCTATTTGATACTGTTTTTTGGTATCACCACACCCTACTTCCTTCCTTGGAGATAGATATAATAGATTTTTTCCTTTGGGAAACTATCTTCTGCCCAAATTTACATTAGTCATGAGTTTATTAAAGTATTCAAACAACATAATATTTTGCTGCATATAAAATAATATTATGACTCTTCAAAAACCTTGAATGGGAATTAGGGAGACCACAAATCAATCTATTTTGTCATTATTTACTCTATTAGCAAATCAGGGATAATAATACAACAAATTCCCATTAAAATTCAGAAATATAACATTATTCAAACATGATGAATTCCTAGTTAAAGAGTATATGAAATATTGAAAATTATCTTCATATATAATTAGAAAAATAAAGGTAAAAAACATGATTTTAATTTAGGCAAATTTTAAAGATAGATAATAGAATATAGGATTCTTGATTAAAAGAACTAATTGGGGACTGGGGGAGTTGGCATAGACAGGCAGATCAAATCTGAACAATTTTCTACTATTTTTACATTTTATGATGTTTGAATGACTTAGAGAGGGAGCAAGGAAATCATCTGGGGAAAATACATTCCTTATGAAAATGGTTTTAAAGTCACCACAATTATCTAGTCTTTAAAACAGAAATTCAATCTAATTTGAAATATGGATCCTGAAAAATAAATAAAAGCATGGCTTTTAAAATAACTAGAAATAAATACTGTAGGAAGTCAAAAGAGAAAACCCTTAGGAAAATATTTCTTTTTTCCTGACAAGCTATTAATTCAATATTTGAAATGGATATGTAGGTAGCCATGTACTTGCTAATAAGGACAGCAAGGCTGCAAACAGATCTCATGTAAAGATGCTGGGGCTGGGAACTTATGTATAACTAAATTGATCTTCCCTTAGTAGCATTAAGCTAAATTCCTGTAGAGTATAATAAAAGGCACAAATGAGATATAAATATGGCTAATGCCAATGAGAGATGATTAAAATGAAACCAACTTACTTCACATCTTCCCTTTAAGACATTACTTGCTTCAAAAAAAGTCTTACAGGTTTTCTTAAATAACTTAGGAATATTTTGACAAAGACAATTTTCTTCATGTGCCACACCTTGCCCAATACCATTTAATCCTTTTTAATTTGTTTATCTGCCTATTACCTTTTATTATTTTAGGAATACAAATGTTATTCCATTTGTTACCTTCAAGAACATGACATTTATATAAAAACTTTTCATTCTGAACAACTTATTCAAGAAAGGAACTTACAACAGACAATAGGTTCACCGCCCTTTTCAACAGACCCTGGGAAAATCAAGAGTCCCTTGGTGCTCATTATCTTTTAAGTCAATTTTCACTTGATAAACATTAAAAGAAAAATCTCTGTATTAGACAAAAATAGTGAAGTCTTGGAATAGACTGGTGGGGGCACATTGGTTAGTAATGCAGGGAAGTTGAGAATCAGGAATGAAGTAAGGTGGGCACAGTGCCTTGTGTCTGAAAGGTACAGAAGGTATTCAGAACACAAAGCAACAAAGCCTCTTGGCCATCCTTCCCCTCTCTGAGGTTAAACGGTGGAAACTGAGAGAACTAGTTTGGTATTGCAGTGGTTAGATAGTTGAGTCAGAAGTCAGGAAGATCTGAATTCAAATGCAACCTCAGAAGCATATCTGTATAACTGGAAAAAGTATCTTCACTTCTGTTTGCTTCAGTTTTCTCAGTGATTAAATGTAAATGACAATACACCTACTTCACAAAACAAAGCTCTTTACACAGGGCCTGGCTGATTATAGGTTCTAGATAAATGTTGACTCTCTCCCAATTATATAGACATAGTCAGAGGGTACAGATATGAGCTGACTATGATGGGAGGATTTCAAAAATATGAAATTAAAGGGTGATGAAGAGAGATATACTGGGAAAGGGGGAAAGGAAAGAAAAATGGAGAAAATTATCTTTACATAAAAGAGGTATATACAAGAAGAGCTTTTACATGAGGGGTTGTGGGAGGCAACACTTAAACCTTATTCTCATCGGAACTGGCTCCAGGAAGGAATAATATGCATAATCAGTTGGTTATAGAAATCTATCTTAATTTACAGGGAAGTAGGAGAGGAAGGGGATTTAAAAAACGGGAAGGAGGCCCCATAGAAGGGAAGGTCTATTAGGGAAAGTTGTGGTCAAAAGCAAACAGAATTTTGAGGCAGGAGAGGGTTAAAAAAAGGGGGAGAGAGAGAAGGCTAAATAAGGAAAAAAGAGAATGGAGGGAAATACGAAATTCATCATTGTAACTGTGACTATGAATTGGATAAACTCATCCACAAAAAGGAAGAGGTTAAATGAATGAATTAAAAACAGAATACAATAATATGTTGTTTGTAGGAAACACACATTAACCAGACAGACAGACAGACAGACAGACAGACAGACAGACACACACACACACACACACACACACACACAGTAAAGGCAAGCTGCTGAAGCACAATGTACTATGTTTCAGCTAAGTTAAAAAAAAAACAAAGCAGGGGTAGCAATCATGAAATCAAAGTAAAACCAGAAGTAGACTTAATTAAAAGAAGTAATCATGGAAATGACATTTTGCTAAAAGGTACCATAGAAAATGAAGTAATATCAATGCCAAATATATAGACATCAAATAGCATAGCACCCAAATTCTTAAAGGAAAGGTTAAATGAGTTATTGGAGGAAATAGATAATTTTCCCCTCTCAGAATGAGATAAATCTAACCATAAAATGAACAAGAAAAAAATTAAGAGGATGAACAAAATTTTAGGAAAGTTAGAGAGATGATAGATCTTTAGAGAAAACTGAATGGGATTAGAAAGAAATATACCTGGGGCAGCTAGGTGGTGCAGTGGATAGAGCACAGATCCTGGAGTCAAGAGGACCTGGGTAACAATTATCTAACTGTGTGACTTTGAGCAAGTCACTTAACCCCATTGCCTTCCTTGACAAAAAAAAGAAAGAAAGAAAAAGAAATGTACCTTTTCTCAGCTGTACATGGTGTCTTCACAAAAATTAAAAATCTGTGAGGGCATTAAGAAGCTCACAACCAAATGCAGAAAAGCTAAAATATTAAATGCATTCTTTACAGATCATATTGCAATAAAAATTATATTCAATAAAAAGCTGTGGCATTCTAGATTAAAATTTAGTGACAACAAAGTTATCTAATCTTAAAGAACGTATGGGTCAAAGAACAAATCATGGAAACAATAATTTAATTTAAGAGAGTGGCAACACTGAGACAACATGCCAAAAATTTATGGGATGCAGTTGAAGACATATCACAGGAAAAAAAATCTATTTCTAAATGCTTACATCAACAAATTGAGAAATAGCAGATCAATGGACTAGGCATGTAACTAAAAAAAATTACAAAAAAGGACAAATTAAAAATCCTCAATTAAATTTGGAAATTCTTAAAATCAAAGGAGAAATTAATAAAATTAAAAGTAAGAAAGTCATTAAATAGATAATAAAACTAGAGGCTGGTTTTATGAGGAAAAATCCAATAAAATAAACAATTGGTTAATCTGAGTTTTAAAAAAAAGAAAATCAAATTACCAGTATCAAAAAAAGATGAATTTACCACCAATGAAGATGAAATTAAAGTAATTATTAGGAGCTATTTAGGAGTCTATTTCTTAGCCGATACCAGATTGTGTTGATGATTACTACTTTTTAATACATTTTGAGATCTGGTATTGCTAAGCCACCTTCCTTTACTTTTTTTTTATTGATCCCTTTGAAATTGGCAATTATATGCCAATAAATCTGACTATCTAAGTAAAATTAATGAATATTTGCAAAAATATAAATTGCATAGATTTATATAAGAGGAAATAGAATATTTAAATAACTACATCTTAGAAAAAACTGAATAAACTATAAATGAAATTCCTAAGCAAAAAAATCTGGACAGATAAGATTCACAACTAAATTTTACCAAATATTTTTAAAAAGTAAATACACCCTAACTATTTGGAAAAATAGACAAAGAAGAAATTCTGTCAAATTACCTAAACTAGATAGAGAAAAAGCAAGTAAATTTTCATAATGAATATTGATGCAAAAATTTTAAGTAAAATACTCAAAAAGAAATTATAGCAATATAATCACAAAGCTTACCAGGTAAGCTTTTATCAAGAAAGCAGGGCTGGTTCAATATTACGAGAATTTTAAGCATAACTAGCTATATCAATAATAAAAAGAACAAAAATCAATTATTTCCATTTTTACAGGAAAAAGCTTTTGACAAAATGCAATGCTCAATCCTTTAGCTTTCTTTAAAATGAAAAGTCGTATTTACCTAAAATTATCAGCAAATATTATTTGTAATGAGGATAAACTAGAAATTTTTCCAATAAGATCAGCAGTTAAGGATGCCCATTATCACCACTATTTTGCAAAATTGTTCTAAAAATGCTAGATATAGCAATAAGACAAAGAAAAAGAAGTTGAAGGAATTAGAATAGACAATGAGGAAATAAAAATATTCCTTTTTGCAGATAATAGAGAATCAATTAAAAATTAGTTAAAATAATGACAAATTTCAGCAAAATTGTAAGATATAAGATAAGCCCTCTTAAATCATCAAAATTTATTTTTTATCAACAAAATTCAGCAAGAAATGATAGAAAAAGAAGTTCCATTTAAAATCACTATTAACAAAATAAAGCATTTGAGATTTCTCCCTGCCAAGACAAACCCAGGAACTATATGAATAAAATTATAAAACACTTTTTCATACAAATAAAATCATATCTAAACAAATGGAGAAATAATAAATTGCTTACTGGTAGGCAGACCCAACATTACAGAAATGACAATTCTACCTAATTTACTTTTTCAGTACCATACTAAACTGTCAAAGAATTTTTTTTTTATAGAACTAGACAAAATCATAAAACTCATTTGGAAGGCCAAAAGGACAAGAATTTCAAAGGGATCAATGAAAAAAAGTAAAGGAAGGTGGCTTAGCAATACCAGATCTCAAAATGTATTACAAAGTAGTAATCATCAACACAATCTGGTATTGACTAAGAAATAGACTGGTAGATTGAGTGGTATAGATTAGGTACACCATACACAGTAGTAAACGACCATAGTAATCTAATATTTGACAAACCCAAATATTCAAGCTTTTGGGACAAGAATTCACTATTTAACAAAAATTCCTGGGAACTAGAAAGCAGTTTGACAGAAACTAGGTGTCTACCAACTTCTCACATCATATAATTGGTAAGCATGGAATATTTTAATGTCAGAGTTAAGGATAAGGGAAGACTTTATGACCAAAGAAAAGATATATGGGAAGTAAAATGGATAAATTTAATTTCATTAAATTAAAAAGGTTTTGCACAAACAAAATGAATGCAGCTAAGATTTAAAGGAATAGAAAAAATTTTACATACTTTTTCCATTGATCCCTTGAAATTCTCATCCTTTTGTTCTTCTAAATGAATTTTGTTGTTTTATCTAGTTTTATAAAATAATTATTTTACTGTTTGGCACTGAATAAGTAAACTAATTTAGAGAGAGCTGTTATTTCTATAATAAATGTAATATATTTACATTTCTATAGATGATGAAGGCCTCATTTTTCAATATAAACAGAGAACTGTGTCAAGTTTATAAAACTATGAGTCATTTCCCAGGCAATAGTCAAAAGATATGAACAGGCAGTTTTTAAAAGAAATCAAAATTATCTATAGTAATATGAAAAAAATGCACTATTGATTAGAGAAATGCAAATTACAACAACTCTGAGATAATACCTCACACATTTATCAGGTTGGCCAATACAGCAGAAAAGGAAATTGACAAATGTTGGAGAAGATGTGAAAAAAAAATGGGACACTGATGGCAAAGTTGGAATTGTGACAGGCATTATGGACAATTTAGAACTGAAGTCCAAAGAGCAATAAGAATGTGCACACCCTTTGACCCAGGAATACTTCTTGTAGGGCTGTACCCCAAAGAGATCAAAGGAAAACAATCTAAAATCAAAGGAAAACAATCTAAACATATAAAAATGTTTATAACAATTTTTGGGAGGATAACCATCAATTGGGGAATGATCAAACAAGTTTTGGCGTATGATTGAAACAGAATACTTATTAAGCTTTAAGAAATAACAAACAGGATACGTTCAGAAAAAGCTAGAAAGGCTTATGTGAACTGAAGTTAAATGAAGTGAGCAGAAGCAGGATAACATTGTATACAGTGACAACAATATTGTATATGTTATTTGTTACATATATTATCAATAGTGAATGACTTAGCTCTTTTTAGTAATGCAATGGTCTAAAACAATTCTGCAGGACTTTTTTTTTTCTTTTATTAAAGATTTTATTTGAGTTTTACAATTTTTCTCCCAATCTTACTTCCCTCCCCCCCACCCCGCCATGGAAAGCAATCTGTCAGTCTTTACTTTGTTTCCATGTTGTACACTGATCCAAATTGAGTGTGATGAGAGAGAAATCATATCCTTAAGGAAGAGACAAAAAGTAAAAGAGATAACAAGATCAGACAATAAGATGAAGGGAGGGAATATGGGACAGAAATTGAAATTCAAAAATTTTCAAAAAGATGCTAAAAATTTTGTTTACATATAATTGAGAACAAATAAAAAATGAGAAAAAAATCAGTATAATTCATTATTTTCAGTTACTACATCAATTAAATACTAATAAAATGTTTTGTCTAACTTTTATTTTTTTCAATTAATAAGCATTTATTTTTTCTTCCTCCTATCTTCCCTCTCCCTAAATTGAAAAAACAATAACAAAGCTCTTGTATCAAAAATGCATAATCAAACTAAATAAATTACCATATTGGCCATGTCTAAAAATATGATTTCATTCTATATTATATACAGGCTATCTATCTATCTATCTATCTATCTATCTATCTATCTATCTATAAAATGATTCATTGCTGGTCCTCTGGAATCATCATTGAACAAAGTGCTTAACATTTTCAAAACTTTTTTATGTTTTCTTATGGAATAAATTGTACTGCTCACTTTATTCTCTATAATTTCATATAAACTTTAACAATTTCTCTGAAATTGTCTATTTCAAAATGTCTTACATGATAATAGTATTACATCACCTTGATGTACCATAATTTGCTCAGCCTTCCCTTAATGGATGAGCAGATCGCTTAGTTTTCAGTTCTTTCCACTACAAAAGAGCAGAAATACACATTTTTGTAAATATGGGTCTTCTTCCTCTTTCTTTAATCTTTCCTCACCTTTAGAATATAGATCTAGAATTAGTACCACAATGTCAAAGAGTATCAAGAGTATGGTAACTTGGGACAGCTAGGTGGCGCAGTGGATAGAGCACTAGCCCAGGAGTCAGGAGTACCTGAGTTCAAATCCAGCCTCAGACACTTAATAAATTACCTAGCGTGTGGTCTTGGGCAAGCCACTTAAACCCCATTGCCTTGAAAAAACTAAAAAAAAAAAAAAAAAAAAAAAAAGAAAGGGTATAGTAACTTATTTGAGTATAGTTCAAATTGCTTTCCAAAATATGTGAACCAATCCATAGCTTCAATAATACATTAATGTGCCCATTTTTCCAAAGTCCTTTAAACATGTAATTATCTGACAAAATGGCAGATAATTGCCAATCTGATGGATGTGAGGTGGAATTGTGGTGAAAGTGCAGAACTGATTTATTTTGTATTTCTCTATTAATGCTTTGGGACGTTTTTCATTTGGTTGTTGACAACTTTGAAACTATCTTTATTAGCATAGATCATTTATTGATAGAAGAATTGCTCTTAGTCTTATATTAGAATCTGTTTTTTGTATATCCCGGAAATGAAATCTTTATCAGAGAAATATCCTTCAAAGAGTTTCCCCAGCTAATGAATTTCCTCTTAATTTTAATTGAATTAGTTTTTCTTGGGCAAAAAATTTTAAATTCCTCTCTATCTCTTTTTGTTTATGAACTCATACCCATCCCATAGATTTGCTCTTTTGATTATGATGTGAAAAGTGAAAGTGATATATCATTTCTTTGAAGGATTTCGTTAAGTACTAATATTAATTTATTTTCTAAGCTGCCTTTAAGGATAATCTATTTCACTGTTTATCTCTTTTATTCAAGTCTATTTTTGCTTTTGTCTTTTATGAGTTCATGGCTGCTGTCCCTAATTTTTTTTTAGTTCAGCTGAATCATAAGAGATTTTGTTTCATTCTCTTATTTTTAACTCTGTGAATCTTCATATATCAAGTTTGTTCCATAAAAAACAATATATTGTTGGAATCTGCTTTTTAATCCATTCTGCTATCTTCTTCTGTCTTATGGGTAAACACATCTTAATCATTTTCAGTTATTCATAAATTTTATATTTTATATTCCTCCCAACACATACACCCCCCCCCCTTTTGCTGCCCTCTCTCCTCTTTAAAGGGCTTCTGTTTAGTCCATTCTAATTTTCAAGGAATTTTATTACTTAATACAGTTTTGTTCCTTTTGTTCTAAGTTGTTATATCTCCTTCCAGGTCATTCTTTTAAGTGCTTTCATTTTTCTCCAATTCTTTCCTCAAGAAAACTAATTTCACTGATAAATGTAATGTTTAAAAACCTATGTTTCATTTCTTCTAGGAATTCTCGTTGACCTTGTGAATAAGTTATTGTTGCTGTTTTAGGTACTGCTTGTAGATACTATAAAGTTATTGTCTTCTGGGTTTGTGACTTGGACATTCTTGCCTCCATAATAGTTTTTTAGTATGGGTGTCTTTTTTTATTTACTCATTCTTTTAACTTTATGTCCCAAATTGAAACTTGGGTTAGGGCAGGCTCTGAATGCTTTTGGAAGAAATCTAAGGGCCTTGTTTGGTCCTGATCTATATTCTCTGGGCTCCTGCTGCTGCTTTCTCTCAATACTGAGTATAGTGCTCTTTAAGGATCTCAGGGGTGGCTCAGTTCAGGAAACTTTTAGCACACCCTAAGTGATCTGATCTGGGGCAAAGACTGTGATCTCTGCCTTCCTGATCTACATGGAACTTTTTTTTTCTGGTTTTAGTTTTTGTATCTCCATAATGTTGCACAATGTTTGGTACCTAATAAAAGTTTGTTGATGGACCAAATGATTGAATTAACAACCCTAATCCTGAGTCAAAGCTATGCAGTTGTTCATTCTTCTTTTTCCCCTCTTCCTCTTCCTGACAACTCTCTCAGTCCATGTCCGGTCTAACCAACCTGGGGGATGGGGATCCAGGGCAAAGTTGCTGATTGGCTCCTGTTCATGATCTTTGCAGTATGCAGCCTTGGACCTCACCCATTACAGATCCATAATTTCATTCTTATCCTCCTACACAGTCCCATTCCAGTCCCTTGCTGGAAGGTTCTGTATGGCAGTGATGGACTTCCTCTGCAGTATTCACAAGCCTCTGGCTATCTTCTTATGCTGATTTAGGATGGAAAAATGACTCACTGTGGTTTCAGATCCTTAGATTTCTGATCCACTCCTTGGTATGATATTCTTTCTTGATCTTTGGTGGAGTACTTATGGGAAAGGGCTAGGCTCATGGTTCCATCCTTGCTGGTCTCCTCTCAATAATGAGACAGGGTTTTGTAGAGGGGAAGCCTCAGTAAAAAGAAAATATCCCAAATGCAATTTACCCCCCAAATTGAAGCTGTGCTAGATTTTGGACTCATCTTGTTATCAATTCAGTCTTGCCATAAAATACCATGGTAGTAGACTCATTCAGGAAACAGTCAATCATGGCTAGGTCCTACATGTGAGCCAAAATGATCTTCCTAGATGATAAAGTGGTAAGTCTAAGCATAATTATTTACTCTAAAAAGAGTAAATATTAACTAGGTCCCCAAATTTAGTACTTTATCTATAACTTTATGCAAATTATCCTTAGTTTCAACTGCTTTATTCAAATCGTTAAAGTAATTATTTGCTATTGCTGCTAACAACCAAAAGAAAGGAGGGGGAACAAAGTTAACCTGTATTTTCTCTTCTAAACTGATGGTGAAGAGAATACTTGATAAAGAAAAATATGCAATTAGAATAAGGTAAGAATTATTAGACTTTTAGAAAATCTTTTAGAAAATTTTGCTTGGAGGAGTTGATAATTTAAATTTTTGCTACAGATTTAATTAAACTATATATATATCATATTACCTAGAGAAATTTTTTCCTTGATAATTAGGTAAATAGAATATGAAAAATATCATTTTAAAAAATACTTTTTGTTTTATTTTTGCAAAACAACACAAGTGTTTAATAGCTACAGCTCTATGAAACCAAATACCTGTTGAATTTCAAAATTTTTATTAGTCTTTAAGTCAGATGGAATAGTATTTAATATACTGCTCTGAGTTTCATGAATTATTCTGAGCACTGGGTAAAATTTAATACCATACATGAATTTTGAAATCTTATTAGTATAAAAATCATATAACTTTTACAAGGATTGACTACTGACATTTTACCTGACTATAAGTCTGAGTTATTGTTATAGAACTGGAAATTCATCTGGAATCATCAGGCACGAACTATTACTCATAAGTGAATTGTGTGCATATCTGAAACTCTTTTAAATAACACTTTGGAGCATCTAGGTGGTACAGTGGATAGAGCACTGGCCCTGGAGTCAGGAGTACCTGAGTTCAAATCCCGCCTCAGACGCTTAATGATTACCTAGCTGTGTGGCCTTGGACAAGTTACTTAACCCCACTGCCTTGCAAAACTATCTATCTATTTATCTATCTATCCAGTTTATGTATGTATATAAATATGTATATATGTAAATATAAACTAAAATTTTTGGCATCTGAAATGAAAATCTTTTTTAAATACATGATATAATCTCTTGCCTCCTTAATCAGACAAAGTTGAACATCATTTCATTTATTCTTAGTTAGGATTTTTTTTTTTTAGATTTTAGCAAGGCAAATGGAGTTAAGTGACTTGCCCAAGGCCACACAGCTAAGGTAATCATTAAGCGTCTGAGGCCGGATTTGAACTCAGGTACTCCTGACTCCAGGGCCAGTGCTCTATCCAACTGTGCCACCTAGATGCCCCTCATTTCACTTATTCTTGATGCGTGCACATCATCCATAGGTATATTAGCTACAAAATACATGTGTGAGGCTTTAGAGATGTTTTTTAATCCTGGTTTTTCCATGCAGAACTTTGTCTCCTTCCTCTTTCAGCCATCACTTTGAGGTTCTATCCCTACATTGTGGCTGTTTCACTCCCGCTGTTTTATACACATTTGTCTAGTAAAGCTATAAGATACTTTAGGACAGAGTCTGTATTGTTTTCCACCTTCCTATCCCCAAAGCCCAGGTCAGTTCCTTATTGTAAACTTGAAAAAAATTGTTGAACTAAGAAAGGGCTCTAAAAGCCTGCTATGCCTCCACCTTTATACTCTTGCCTTTCTAGGTTCAAACCCTAATTATAATTGTTGTTGCTAAGTTGTGTCTGATTCTTTTTGATACCATGAGCTACATTTCATGAAGTTTTCTTGGAAAGGATACTGGAATGGTTTACCACTTCTTTTTCAGTAGATTAAGGGTAACAAAAGTTAAGTTACTTGCCCAGGCTCACATAGCTAGTAAATGTTTAAGGTCAAATTTGAACTCAGATCTTCCTGACTTCAGACCCAGCACTCTATCCTCTGAATCATCTAGCTTGTCTATTGGATTGGATGGCTGTTCCATAGAAACCTGAGCTTTAAGGGATAGTAGAGTACTACTATATTAAAAATGATCCAACATTATTTGGTTCACATTAACCAGGACCTCTTTTATCATAAAATATGAAAACAATGTTGGAAAAGTTCCCAAAGGTAAGGAAATTCTTGAACCTGTGAAACTGAGAGATGGAAACATATGGCCAAGTCTACAATGGAATTCTTTTAGGCTAAAATGTAAGCGAGAATACTTAATATCAGCTACTGATACTTAAATAAGAGATTGAATGTCTTTCTACAACTTCCAAATATTGTACATCTTGTTTCCTCACTACCTATCCTTGAAAAATGCCCATTGATGACGATGACGATCAAGGCTTATAAGAATTCACATGATTTAAGATATAAAAATACTTTGGATTTATACAGGGGTTTTTAGGGAGATCACTTGGCATGTTGACACATACGCTATCATCTCATTTTTACTCTTTTTAGTTCTATGATGTTGCATATGGTAACATCTAATAAAAAAAAAGGAACTATTTCTACCAGCATTCTCTTTTGACATTCACAATTAATTATAGGACTTTATAAATAAAAATAATTTGCAGGTATAATTTTTTGTGAATAAATTCACAATATGTCAGAAGTCTGGTTATAGAAAGTTAAACTGAGAATAAAGTTGCAGAAAGCATTAGAAAAGATTCTAGGATTTTGAATGAATAATGAATTAGGCTTATTTAAATTTATTATTATCTATTTTATATTATGTAACTATCCAATTTGATATAAAAAGTTTTCAGCTTTAGAAACTACCTTATATTTTGAAATGTCCCAGTTGTGAACTATCCGTGCTGGGATCAGAAAATGGTCATCCACATGACAGCTACCGCAGTAATACCATCCACTATAACTGCATACCTTGGCTTTTCCATTGGCTAGACCTATGGACCGCTGACAACCTGTTGGAGAAAAAAAAAAAGATGAGAACATTATATATTTATTGCTATCATCATTACAATATCTCAGAAATTGGAGCATAGTAGAAGTGTAGTAGAAAACATTCAATTCAAATCCTGGCCCTGCTGTTTACTAGCTATGTATGTCACTTTGAACAAGTTACTTAACTTTTCAAGTTTCTTCAACTGTAAAATGATATTAGATATCTCCATGTGCAACAGAGTTAGTCTGACATTTCTGAATGACCAAGAAAAGTGAGATTGAAGATTTGAAGCACTTTGATTTGAGGGACCTTGCTATTTGATAAATTTAGGTCTAAGGGACTCATTCTGTTGCTGTCTAGCAACAAAAACAATGCCAAAAAAAAAAAAACCCAACCCTGCCTCATCTAATCCATATCAAGATGAAGTATTTACAAATACAATAATGAAAAAGACACAACCCTCAAGGTGGTTTCACTCTTTCCGGAGGGAAAGCATGAATAGTTCTAAGAAATAGATAAAAAAATAAATGCAAAGTAATTTTTTCGAGGTGGAAGTAGAGAACTAATAGCTGGGGAATTAAAAAAGGCTTCAGGTAAAAAGTGAATCAACAACAGTATTTTTAAGTAAACAACAGATTAGGGGAGGAAGAAAGGAGAATATGGTGGGTATGGAGCATATAACCAGTATATAGGCATGGAGATAGGACTGTTGTGTAAGAAGAACAAGAAAAGCCAGTCTACCTGGACCACAGAGGGTAGGAAGGGGAATAAGGTTGGAGCCAGGTGATGATGGGCTTTAAAAACATTTAAAAATGTTTTTATTCTTTACTTTTCAAATCTATTATTTATTTTTTAGCACTCTGAAAAAAATTTTTGTGTTCTAAAGTCTCTTCTCTCTAGTCTCTCACTCATTGAGAAGACAAGTAATATATCAATTATATGAGTGAAATCATACATATTTCCATATTAGCCAAGTTACCAAAAAAGCAAAAAAAAAAAGTTAAAATACTTATACTTCAGTCTGCACTAAGTATATCAGCTCTCTCTCTGGAGGTGGATAACATTTTCATCATGAGTTTTTTGAAATCGTCTTATAAGTGGATAGAACACTAGCCCTGGAGTTAGGAGGACCTGAGTTCAAATCTGACCTCAGACACTTAATAATTAATTACCTAGCTGTGTGATCTTGGCCAAATCACTTAACCCCACTGCCTTGCAAAAACCAAAAACCAAAACACACCCAATCATCCCAGATTATTGTCTTGATCAGAATAGTTGTCTTTCATGGTTGATCACTGTTACAGTGATATCCTCCTGGTTCTGCTCACTTCACTCTATCTATCTTTACAGGTTTTTCCTGAAATTTTCCTCCTTGTTATTCCTTATAGCACAAGAGTATTCCATCACAATTGATGTGCCACAACTTGTTCAGTAATGGTGACATGTTTTTAAAAGTCAAGTAGGGGAGTTTATATTTGTTTGTAAAAGCAATGGGGAGCACTTTTGGAGCTTCTTAAACTAGGAGAGTGACATGGTAAGACAGAAAAGGAAAATGACTGTAGCCACAATGTAGAAGATGGATTGAAATAGAGAGAGACTTGAGGAAACAGTCCAGGCAAAAGGTGATGAGGGCCTGAGCACTGAGGCTCAAGACTGTAACTGTGAGTGGAAAGAATCACCTGGGAGAGATTTTGTGAATTTGGAAACGACTAGGTATGGTGACTGATTGGACTGTCACATGAGAACTAATTAAACAAAAAAAAATGTTTAACCTAGAGAAGAAAACACATTTAATGTGTATCCCACTTACATGACTACATTCCATAGGTCAGACTTTCAATACTACTTCTTGGCTGGATGGCTGTCAAATCCTCTTAATTGATCTAAATGATAGTCATTATTGATTTTTCCCCCCTCCAACCTTGCTTTTATCCAATTCATACTTAATGGAGTCACCAAAGTTTCTAAAGTGTATGTATGACCATTTCACAATCCTGTTTTAGGAAGCTACCATGGCTCCCTCTATAAAATATAAACTTCTCTTTTTGGCAATTAAAATCCTTCACCATGTGGCTCCAGCATCATGTTTCAGGGATCTGTTATTCATAATTCTCTGTACACACTAGTCAATCAGGACTACTTGCTGTGATTCACACATAACATTCCATCTCCTATCTTCGCTGTTTTTGCCCAAGTTTCCCCCCTGTGTCTCCTAATCTCCACTCCTTAGGATCCTTAGCATGGTGTAAATGAGAATTAAGGTTCCTTCAAACTCTGAGAGTCTATAATCTCTGAAATCAATGTATTGCTTCTGACTGGCAAAGAAGAAATCACACACAACCTTAAAGGGCATTGGTATGGGTGTGATCCTATGTGTAGGCCTGTACTCCTTTGCTATGTGGAATAGGCTATTATCTTTACATTGTCTTATTTCCTCAATTCAATGGTAAAGCTATTTCTGAATTAGGTATTCACATACAGTGTAGTGTCTTGCACAAAGTAAATTATTTCATAAATTTTAGGTGATGAGAAGGTGACCTGAATGTTTGATTTAAGAATTTACCATATTTGAGTGGTATGATTAATTTTCTAATATTTTAAATACACTCAAATTTATTTAGCTCTAAACTATGCAGATATAATTTAGTCTTTCTTAAGCATTCAAAAATAGGGGCAGCTAGGTGGCACAGTGGATACAGCACTGGCCCTAACTGGGTCTCAAACACTTAATAATTACCTAGCTTTGTGACCTTGGGCAAGCCACTTAACCCCATTTGCCTTGCAAAAACCTTTAAAAAAAAAGTTCAAAAATAATTCAGACTCTTGTAGTGCCTCCAGGGCATTATTATGAAGATCAATTAAGTTATAGGCCTAGGAAAAATGAAATTGAATATTTTTAGTAGTTTGGTCAATAGTAATTATGGAACACCTACTATAAGCTTGGAGTTGTGGTAGATTTTCTAGAAGGATGTGTGTGAATGCATACAAAAAGCATTTTTCTTTTGGATCATATTCCTAAAATTACTAGCTTGGATCTAAAAAAACCTCAAACTTAAATGCTGAATTAAAATGAAAATATCACAATTATTTTTGAAAAATTATACTCAATTGTAGCTATCATTTTAGTCTGTAGAATTTCTGTATGTAAAATGGTAGATTTTATTATATGTATTTCAATTCCATTTTATTAATGGTCTTTACAACCAAATTTAAGTTTTGAACTTAGGCAAAATATAGAGAAGGCAGAAAAACTTCCTTTTTACTTTTTTTGTGATAAAGAACTGGAAACAAAGCAGATACCTCCTGATAGGGAATGGTACAAAGGCAATACATGTTTATGAAGTACCTACTATTTGCCAGGCACTGTGCTAAGTTCTGGGGAACTAAAGAATGGCAAAAGACAATTCCTGCTCTCAAGGAGCTCACAATCTAATGGGGGGAGAGAACATTCAAACATTCAAACAACTAAGTACATACAAGGTACTATACACACACACACACACACACACACACACACACACACACACACACACACACATAACTTGGAAAATGATCAACAAAGTGAAGTTACTTGAATTCAAGTTGCTTAAGAAAGACATCCTGTTAAAGATGAAATTTTAGTTAAGACTTAAAGGAAGTCAGGGAAACCAGGAAATAGAGATGAGCAGTGTTCCAGACATGGGGATTGTCAGTGAAAATGCCCAGAACAGAGACATCCAGTGTCTTTGTTGAAGGAACAGTAAGGAAGCCAGTGTCATTGCACCTCAGAGTATTTGAGGTTTGGGAGACTTAAGGTGTAAGAATATTGCAAAGGTAGGGGGAGGGCAAGTTAGAAAGGGCTTTAAAAATCACATGATTTTTATATTTGATCCTTAATGTAGTAGGGAACCACTGCCTCCTAAGTAGAGGGTGGTGATGGTGGCAGGGTATGTGAATGAGTGGTGGTGGTGGGGGGGGAAGAGAAGAACAAGAAAGATATAGTCAGTCTTATGCTGTAAGAAAGTCATTAGCAGAGAGACCAAATAGAAGACAAATGTAATTGCAAAAGAGTGAAGTGATAAGTGCCTGCATGAGGGTAGTAGCAATGCCAGAGGAGAGAAGGGGCAAATATAAGAGATGTGAAAGCTATAATTGGCAGACCTTGGCAACAGAATGAATTTGGGAGTTGAGCATAAGGAGTCAATGATGAAACCAAGTTGTGAGCCTGAGTGACTTGGAAGGATGCTAGTACCCTAGAATAAGGAAGACAGGAGGGTGGCTTGAGGTTAGGTGGTGGAATACGTTCAGCTTGGGTCATGTTGGATTTAAGATGGGACATTCAATTTGAGATTTTTTTAATAGGCAGATGAAGATATGAGACTGGAGGTCAGGAGAAAAATTAGGGCTAGATAAGTATATTCAAGAACTGTCAGCCTAGATACTATCATCCTAATCATTCAGGTTTGAACCTTAGTATCATCCTCTATTCCTCACTGGTTCTCATTGTATATATTCAATCTATGGCAAAATAGTGTTTTTACTTTTACAATATCTTTCTAGGATCCCTTCTCTCTACCCATGCAGTAAGACTCTCATATAGGTCCTTATCACCTCTGGTCTAAACTATTGCTATAGTCTTGTAATTTAACTCCCTTCTTTAAAGTTTTTTCCTACTCCAACTCATTCCCCACTCAAGTTCCAAAGTGATTTTTTAAAGACTAGTTCTGACCATTCTCCCATTCCCCCAATTTTCCTTGTCCTCCCATTCAAATGCAGTAGTTCAGGATCAAATATAGTCCTCTGCTTGGCATCCAAATCCAAGAACTCTCCAATCCAACTACATGAGATTCCTTATAGTTCCTCTCACATCACATTCCATTTCCTGACTCCCTGCCTTTGCACAGACATTTCTGCTCAAATTCCACCTTCTGGAAGAGGCTCTTCTTGACAGAGTCCCCTCATTGTTAGTATCTTCCCTCAGAAGATTCTATTGAATCATATCTTACATATTCGTGGATATTTATATGTTGTCTCCCCCACTAGAAGGTGAACTGTTCAAGGACAGGGACACTGTTTTTGCAGTTCTTTGTATCCTGGGTTCTTGGCAAAGTGCCTGACACAGGATTAAAACTTTAATAAATACTTAACGACTAACTGAATATCTAGTTTATTCCCCATACTTTCCACTGGTGGGGGTGTGGTAGGTAAGAAAGAAAGAATAGGAAGATTATAAATGAGTTATGGGCTTAATGTAAATTTATTTGATTAAACATATACATGCCTGAAAATAAATAAGCTCTCCTTAAATGAAATGTAAGATTTCCTCTCTTTTTGTTATACTAGCAAACAAAGAAATAGTATCTAAGACAATTCTGTTTAAGATTTAAAAATCTGGGACTTTCCCTGACCTTGGTGAGGTTTACAGCATAGAATTAAAACTATTGTGTATTCTTAACAATGATTACTATGACAACATTTTGAGGGTTATCAAACTTGAAATCTTTCATTATGAGGAGAAAAACACACTAGCATAGTAAATGTAAATAAATTTAGCCACAAGTTATATCTTTATGTAATTTCAATCTATAATGTTTATAAAATGAAACTCATTTAATAGGGGGAAACAGTTTTTACCCTGATCAAAGCTAATACATTCTTCACAACCTCATTTAAAAACTTTTCTGAGAATGCATTCAATTCATAAGAACAAAAAAACTCCCTTAGAAGAGAATGTATTGATGGCCTTTTAAAAAATAGCTTCCCACCCCACTTCAAGCCTCTACAAACATACTCTGAAGAGCTCAGAGGCCTCTCAGATATACTCTTGAAAACAAATATATTCATTTAACCAAAATTCAAGTTAGTGCTGGTACATTCCACTTCCTAATGTTCTATCACTAAAGGCAACTAAAGGAATTTGTTGATTAGGCCTTGTTTAGGTTCAGACTGATCATTCTATCCCTGACATCAAAATTCTCCAATGTAATGCCAGTTATTCTGCTAACAAGTGTAGCTTGGCTGTCTAAAGCATGGTAAAAATGAAAGGTTTATGTGAGAGTCAGTGAGTACACTATTCCACAGTCAGACTGAACCTATCTTTTTGCTCTGTGCTAACTTGCAACTGTGGTGCAGCCTAAGGGAGAAGCAATCAGCAAGTATGTCTGGCACAAAGCCATCTCCACTACTGGGAGAACAGTGTGCTCTGTATATCATTTGAATATTGCCTCTTTCCCCTTCTTTTCTCCAATTCTAAACCACCCAGGAGGCAATAGCATAAAAAAGCCAAAAAAGAATCAACTAGGTAGAGGGAACATACAGGAAAGAGGGAGAGGAAGGGCAGTAGTTCTCAACTGCTCAGAAGAAATGAAAATAATTATAAAAATATTAATAATAGCTAGCATTAAGACAGTGCTCATTCTGGACCTAGCACTGTGCTAAGTATATCTCGTTTGATCCTCATAGCAATCCTGAGAGATAAATACTAATATTATCACCCCCACTTTACCATGGAAACTGATGCAAACAGGTTATGTGACTTGCCCAGAGTCACAACTAGTAAGTATCTGAGACTGAATTTTAACTCGTTTTCCTTGATTCCAGATCTAGTGCTCTATACACCATGCCAGCTGGCTATTGTTGTGAGAAAAAGGGAACTGAAATGGTACTGCTTACTAGCCACATGCAATAATGGGAGGGAAGGCTTCAAGGACCATGGAAGGGAAAACTTGTTGAATATGAAGTGTTTGATTATAGATTTGTTGTTAGAAGGGTCCTTAGAAATCTTCTGGAACAGCTATCTCATATTACAGGTAAGGAAGCCGATATCTAATCTACTACCTCCATGACTTTACACAAGCTCTCCTTCTTCCTCCCTTCCCCTAACACACCTCCCTTAAGCCTGGAATGTTTTCCTTCCCAGGGATTCAGATTTTTGTCAGTGAAAGAAGATGGAAGGAATGCAAAAGGCAGAGTTATAAGAATGACATAGAGCCAGAAGATTCCCTTGATACAGTCAGTTATTAAGACTGATGCCATCCTATCCTGCCAATGTCCATTGGCAAATGACATGGTTAGTGAAAGTTAGTGTCTGAAGCTTTGGTAAGTCTTATTAAACTTAAGAAAATCTATTTCTTTTTCTGACTTCAAAGTTTCTGTTAGAGTGCTTCCTTCTCCATTAAATCCATGTTTGAAGCTCTGAAGTTATCTTTGATTCTTTTCCTCACCACTCACATCTAATCACTTACAATGAACTCCCAATTCTACCTTCATAATTTCTCTCATTATCTACTTCAATCTCTCTTTTCCTATTGCTAATATCCTAGTACAAGCTCTCATCATCATCTTCCAGGATTATTTAATAACCTATCATAGATGTTTTTAACTCATATCTCCTCACTCCATTTTTTCATGCTGCTGTCAGTTTTATTTTTCCTATGTATAAATCTGGTTGTTATTTTTCTATTCAAAATCATTCAATGGTCCGTATTAACTATCAGGTAAAGTTTAAACTTCTTTTCTAGGCATTCAAGGCTCTTTACCCTCAAATGTCATCTTCCTGGCCTTACTTCAAATCATTCCTCTTTAACAAACTCTATGTTCCAGCCACAACCAGAATACATTATTTCTTGATCTCCCACTTTAATTTCTTTGCTCCACACAAAACAAAATTATTTGCAAGGAATTTCATTTTTTAGAAATCATTTTATAGCCATCATGACAGTATCTATACCTATCAGTGTAGTGTGCTGCTTCCCCTCCCCCCATCATCCTCCAGCAATATAAATTTGTCTAGTTTTACTAAAAAAGTGACAAAACTATTCTTGAGGATCTAATTGATCTTTGTGCCTCCCTTGATGAAATTTCCTAATAATCTCTGGCTTTATTGGCACATAACTTCTTGGTCAACTAAGTGAATAAAAAGGATCACCCATATGGAAAATGAACACATCAAATTTGGTGAATGTCCCAAGACCACAAGAATAAAAACTTTGGAGGGTGAACAGACATATTTCCATATGGAGGCAGAGGTCACTTCTGCCTTAGCTAAGAATAACTTTCCTTATTAACTTGGAACTCCAAAGAAAAATATTCTTTATGATGCTATAATGTCCTCTGCCCTACTAAGAGCATATCTAGCTTTTAAATTATAGTTTAAAAGTCATCTCTGAACCTCTAAGAATCTTTCCCCTCCCAGATTGATTCTTTTGGGAAGTCAAACAAGGCCATTTTTTGCCTCAATTCTTAACTAGTCTTTAATCACTTTAATCATTTAACTAATCTTTAATCTCAGACAAAGTGAGACCTGGAAAAGATCTTAGTTTAAAAAGGCCAAGGTCTCCCACTGCATCTAGAAACATCTCTAGTTGTCCTGAACCTAAGTTTTGCCACTGTACTCCAATGACCCTGGAGGCGAAAAATGAGGTTGATGACTTTGCATGGTCCTGCCTCACTTACAATGCACTTGCAAATCAAGACATCAATCTCCTGATGTCACTGGTCCTCTTCAAGAATGAAGGGTAAGGTGCAAAGATGGACTTTCATTGAACCAGGGAAATTTCAAATGTTCCTGTTGGAATGGCCAGAGCTGAACAGAACGTTTGATCTTCAGATACAGGACTCGGGTGAAGCATAGAGATTGGAGAAGGGGAAAATATGAGGGACTTGATGATGAACTGCATATATTCTTGCACAGAAAAATGACACTAATAATACTCATATGAACCTCAGTTAATAGAGTAGGTAGAGGGAGCTTTTATAGTTGAAGGACAGGAGAAAGCTGAATTTGAAGATAAAATATGGTGTAAAGATGGAGTCAGTAGAAAAAAAAAGGGAAATGGAATGGGAGAAAGAAAAAGGAGAGGGGGAATAGGCCAAGATATTTCATATAATAAGATTTTTCTTTATTATAATGAGCTATTGCAATGATATGGAAGGGGGAAGGCAAGGGGAATGAGGGAATCTTCACTCTCATCAGAGGTGGTTAGGAGAGGAAACAGCATATATACTCAATGGGGTATAGGCATCTGGAGTAAGAAGGAGGGAGGGGACAGGGGGAAGGGGTAGGGATGTGAATGAAGGAGGAGAGGATGGACCATGGCGGGGAGAGTGGTCAGATATAACACATTTTCTTTTTTACTTCTTGCAAGGGGCTGAGATTGGATGGCCTGTCCAGGACCATAGGGCCAGGTGGATGCTGGGCCTAAGGGGTGGTATGGGGGCTCAGGGCCTCTTGGCCCCAGGACCAGGGATCTGTCTGCTGCACCACTCAGCTACCCTACAGCAGAGTCAGAGTGAAAGGAGAGAGAAAACATAGTACATGGTAGTGGAGAAATACGAAAGGAGGGAGTTGTGATCAGCAATGGCAACGGTGGAAAAACATGGAAGTAACTTTTGTGATGGACTTATCATAAACAATGTGATCCACTGGTGACAGAGTTGTTGGTGTTGGAACAAAGACTCAAGCACATTTTTTTATTAGTATTATTTTTTGGGGGGGTTCAGGGAAGATGGGGCTGGGTGGTCTGCCTGGGGCCACATAGCAGGGTGATCGTTGGGTCTCTGAGGCCGGATTTGGACCCAGGTGCTCCTGGCTCAAGGGCCAACGCTCTGTCCGCCACCCAGCCACCCCTACTATTATTACTATTTTATTTTATTTTGGGTCTTTTTCTTTTGGTTTTTGTAGGGCAGTGGGGTTTGGGTGGCTTGCATGTCACACGGCTGGGTGATTGTTGGGTGTACAGGGCCGGATGTGGGCTTGAGTGCTCGTGGCTGGTGCTTGGTCCATTGAGCCACCTGGCCATAGCTAGAATTATTACTATTTTTTTAATTTTAATTTTTTTTCTCTCCTCTTTACTTTATCGCTCAAGAAAATCTATATTTATGGGGGGAGGGGGTATTTCGTTTACTCTTAAACAAGAATATTTTATTAATGTTAAAAAAATTATTTGTACAAAATGAGAATAAATATTAAATAAAAAAAAGGAAGAATGAAGGACAAGGGGCAGCTAGGTGGCGCAGTGGATAAAGCACCGACCCTGGAGTCAGGAGTACCTGGGTTCAAATCTGGTCTTAGACACTTAATAATTACCTAGATGTGTGGCCTTGGGCAAGCCACTTAACTCCATTTGCCTTGCAAAAACCTAAAAAAAAAACAAAACCCCACAAAAAACCAAAACTTCCAAGTCAAGAATGAAGGACAAACAACAAATGTTATCTCTATGAAGACTTCTCTGGTCTCTGGGTTAGGAACTCCTAAAACTGCAGAGACCGTATAAAAAAAAAGAATTTGTGCTTTTCCCCCAACTATGTAAAAAATGGGAGATGCTAATTTATCCTGTGCAGAGGAAAAATTAGAACAGCAGGGACAGTACTAGTGTCATGGACCAATGTGGGTGATTGTATTGCGCTTCAAAAAAAGATTGAAATCCAGCTAGAATCTGTCTTGTCCAGCCAAAATACACAGGGCAAGCACCAAAGCCAGTGAAATTTAAATCCTCCAAAGTAAGAGAAGGGTAAGGAACTTTTTCATTTTAGCCCTGAGGATGTGCTCATCAGCAAATGGAGAAGACTGAAAAATAATGACAAGAACATAAGGAAAAAAAGAATGAAATACTAAAGGTTTCATGAGTAGGAAAATTCATAAAAATCTAGAGCATATAAATAAGAAGAGAAGATCCAGAAATGAGTAGGGAAGATGAGCAATAAACCCTCAAAAAGATTATGAAGCTTTCTTAACAAATAGCATGAAATAGAATAAAGTCAAAACCAATGTATCATGAATCCTATGGAATCCCAAGACAACATGGAATAAGAAATTCTGGCTCATTTTAAAAAAGAAATAAAATCTGTTAAGAGAAGAAACTGAGAATGAGTCTATAACAGAATTTGTAGTTTTTCAAGTAGAAATAATAATTATAGTAATAATAATGATGATGATGATGATAACAAAAACCTTAATTAGCAGATTAAAAAAACTGAATCCAAAGCAGAGAGTTTCTCTAAACAAGTAAATCTGGAATACAAAAATACTTAAGTTGAGGAAAGTCTGACAAATGCAAAGACCCCCCCCCCACATATTTACATATGCCAAAGGCACTGGTCTTGAAGACAGATGCACAAAGGTAATTTATAGATTACAGATCACTCAGAAGAACATGACAAATTAAAATTCTCAACATAAAATGCAGGAAATAATTTTTATAATTTCCTACTACTTCTGAATACAGAAAACAAAGCACCAAAAGAATCCACAGATTTCCTTGCAGGAGATAATGACAGAAACAATAATATTGATAAAAATAATAAAAAATTAACACCTTTTGTTTCAAACTCCATATAGAGGTTAAAATTAGTAACTCCAATGAAAAGGACCAGGAGAAAAACCTTCAAATATGGAGAAAAAAAGGAAATTTGAATAATACAATATTATTCTTTACTCTCTAGAAACCAAAAATGGGATGGAAGTATATATATTACAGTCCAAAATAAAAACAAACAAAAAAAAAAGTTCAAATGTCAACCAAATTGACAAAATCTGAAAACCTCAAACTAATCATCAAAGAAAAAAAAGGGTATTTTTAAAAGGAGTCATTTGAAGCATTTCTGGAGAGTAAAAACACATGCAAGCCAAATATCAATTTGCAAAAACACCCAAACAAAAGGAACATAAGTAAATTATTAAGGAAAAATCAGCAATGAAATAAATTATTCCATGTTTAGATGTTACTCTTCTTTTTAAAGAGAAAGAATGAAATAACCCTTTGGGTAAAAAGAAAAAGATCATTGAGTACTTAAAAATTACACAAGTACTTCTGTCTTACATTTCTTTCTGTTACTGGACACATTGACCTGGGTGGCCCCAAGTTATTGTTGTTCAGGTGAAACCATTTGGGTTTTTTCTAGGCAAAGTCCTTGGAAGGGTTTGCCATTTCTTTCTGCAGTTCATTTTACAGGTCAAGAACTGAGGTCAATAGAGTAAAGTGACTTGCCCAGGGTCACAGAGCCGGTCAGTCTCTGGATTAGATCTGAACTCAGGAAGAGAAGTCTTCTTGACTTCAAGTCCAGCCTTCTATCCATGGCACTACGGAGCTGCCCCAGGGTGCCCCATAGACATAGTTAACACAACATGTCCAAATCTGAACTCAATATCTTTGCCCATTATCTGAACTTTTAATTCTTTATTACTGGGGAGGACACTCTCCTAGGCACTCAGGCTCAACATTTAGGTGTTATCTTTGAAATTCATTATCTCTTATATACAGAGTCCAAACTATCCCAAGTCCTACCTCCTTCTCTCTCTGTAATTCTTCCTTCTTTCCTTTGACACTGGCAGCACTCTGGAGCAGGCCCTCATTACTTGATGCCTGTGGGTTTCCTTGTAATTCTCTCCCCACTATCAAACCATTTCTAATTTCACTCTATTAAACCCTAATTAAATAAACTTCAGTGGCTCCCTAGTGCCTCCAGGACCAACTTTTAAAAGCTCCACCCTTCAAGAAGACTTGCCCTGACTACCTCACATATACTCTGCAATTTCCCTGCAGTTCCTCACCCTAGTCAGTCCATCTCCTGATTCTGACTCTTTGTAGTCTGTTCTCTGTGCCTGAGAGTCTCTTCCTCCTCTGCCCTGACTCATGGCTGCCCTGGCTTTCTTGAAGTCTCGGGTAAAAGACAACCTTTTGTGAGAAGCTATTCCAAAGCCATCATTTATTTGGTATAAATCTGGTTTTATGTACATGGTGTTGATATTATCTTCCACATTATACCGGGAACTCCTTCATAGAAGGGGCTGCTTTTTGTCCTCCTCTTGTCTTCCTAGCACTTAACAGAGTGTTTAGCACATAGTAAGTGCTTGATAAATATTAGTTGACTGACCCATGGAGATAAAGTTAAAAGCAAAATTTTAAGAAACAGAAGAAGCGAAGGTGGAAGAAGAGAACTAAAGCAACATGAACTAAACATACAACTCTCCTTCCCCTCCCAGGTGAATAAAGATATTTTGTAGAATCAAACTACAAAGTAGGTCAATAGTCTGCAAATGATAAGAGTTAGACATTAGAGGAGAATAAGTAAGTGCAGAGGCTGCATGCAGTACTGTCTCTCAGGGCAACAACAGGGTTAGAGGAGAAATGGCCCAGAAGGGAGAGAAGGACCAGAATTCCCATTTAAGAGCATTTCCAGTAGACAAAAAGTGTATGGTTGTGATATGACATGAGGACTCATGGCAGGCATAATTTGAGGGGAACTGGTGACTATGAGAGTTCTGTGTGTCAATGGAAGACATCCGAGGGGTATTTGGATGACAGCAGTGGGAGGGGGAGACTGGCTCAGAGATGGGAGGGGATGGCTGGGGAAAGGAGAACAATGATAGGAAATGGAGGAGAAGAACTTAACAGCTTGATTTGAAACATTTTTATATCATGGGACATTGTTTCTATCCATGTTATTACTTCTACTTGATAAACTCCAGTGGCTTCTAAATGCTTCTAGAATAAAATGAAAAACTTTTGTTTGACTTTAAAACCCTTTACAACCTGGCCCCAAACTATCTACTCTCTTTTGTTTGACTTTAAAACCCTTTACAACCTGGCCCCAAACTATGTACTCTCATTGTACATTACTCCTCTTTTAACCTGGGTTCCTTCTCTCTCCCTCACACATTTCCAGGCCTTTGTGCTGATTGACCACCAAGCTTGGAATGACTTCCTCCGATCCTTCTCCCAGAATCCCTCTCTTTCTTCAAGCACTACCTTCTGCATGAAGTCCTTCATGATACTCTCAAAACCAAGTACACATCCTTTCAAATGGCCATTTATTTAACTAGTTTTTACTTATTTACATTTATCATCTGCCTATCCTGTTTATACTTACATCTCCTTATTCCCTGCTATTAGAATATTATTAGTTCCTTGGTCCAACCATTCTGGAAAACATCTGTAAGTACTCTCCAAGGACTATAAAATTGGGTCTATCTTTTGACCTAGGAATACCACTACTAGGTCTGTTTCCTGAAAAAGATCAACAAAAAAGATAAAGAAAAAGGACATAAAAAAAAATATTTATAGCAGCTCTTTTTGTGGTGGTAAAGAACTGTAAATTGAGGATATAACCATCAATTGGGGAATGGCTGAACAAGTTGTGGTAATATGATTGCAGTGGATTACTATTGTGCTATAAGAAATGATGGTGGGGACCCAAGTTTCAGAAAAACTTGGGAAGACTTAAATGAACTGAGAGAACGAGAAGAACACTGTACACAGTAACAACAATGTTGTAATGATGAACAAGCCCATGAAAGACTTAGTTACTTTAATCAATACAATGAAACAGGGCAATTCCAAAGGACTCATGAAGAAAACTGTTATCTACATCCAGAGAGAGAACTAATGAATCCCAAGTGATGACTGAAGCATACTTTTTTAAATTTACTTTATTCTTCTTCTCTTTTTAGCTAAAATATAATTTAACAGATAACTGAGAGGGGGGGAAAAAGGAATAAAAAGGAAACAAAATTGCTAAATTAAAATAAATCATTTATTTATACAAAGCCCCAAAACTAGGAAAGAGTTTTTACAAACAGGAGATGGGGGGGGGAGGAAGGGGGAGAAAAATGAAAGGCTATAGGAACAGTGTTACATCAAAGTAATTTAAGTCAAATTAATAGCTGGGGCTTAAAGGAAGAAAGATAAAAAGCCTTAAAAAAAACCATGTTCTTCCCATCCATAGGCTATGAAATTTAAGAAACATTTTGAATATTTAGGTTTATTCACTATGGTACTAAATGTCGATACATTATTTTAAATAATATTTTCCAGTGGTCTCTATCACACAAATAAACATAATTTCTATAGTTAGAATAAATAAAAATTGAACAAAATGACTTAAGTATTGCTTAAAATATAAACAGAAGAATGTTTCTTTTGCCTCATGATGAACTCAGTTATGCTTATATTAACTTAATCTTACAGATTAATGCTTTAAGATTATAATAAATTAAAGTGATAAATAGGCATCAACTAAAATTAAATTTCAGGAGTTTCTGGTCTCCTAATAATGTTTGTCTTTCATTCTCAAAGAAGATCATGACATCAGCGAGGTGATGCCATGACAAACACATGACGTGGATTTGAGTGAGGGGATGCTATGCTAAGGTCACCAGCTTCACTTTTTTCACCAGAGCCAACTGGATCCAGTGGCCAGATATGAATCAGGACAACTAGAAATGGTCCTGGGTGTGAGGGAATCAGGGTTAAGTGACTTGCCTAAGGTCATAGAGCTAGTATGAGTCAAGTGTCTCAGCTGGATTCGAATTCTGGTCCTCTTGACTCCAAGGCCACTGTACCACTTAGCTGCCCAGATTAACAATGAATTGACAACCTAAGCCAATAATTAGTGAATATTTATCTTTAAAGACAATAAATCTTTATTTTTATTAAGCAAGTCAATATGAAAACTGTCTACTGAGACACAGGTTAAATCTATAACATATCAAAATTTAAAAGTAAAACCACTATTCTTTTTACAATTTACAATCAATTGAAAGCTAATCCTAAGTAGTAAATGTATTATTGTAAAGCATAACTATTTATCTCTAAGAATAAAGTTTAGTGAAAACTCTTTTTATCTTGCATAAAGACTGGATAATGTGACTAAGGAAAGTTTAATAAGAAAACTCAGAAGCACAGTAATCGATTACTTTTTGACAATAATAAATTAGGATTTCTTCCTCCTCTTTTTACACTTTGGCACTCAACTATCAGGATTCATCTTAAATATTATAAATATCAAGAAAGAATGAATCATGGACTGCAGGTCTCTGATCCATTCCCACAGAACTTCTAAAGCATTCCCACAAAGCTTACAATACAAAAAGACTTTGAATAAGAAATAGAAGCAGGGAATTAACCAAAATCTGGAAGCGAACTAGGAATCAGCACAAAAAAATGAGAAGAGGAAAGTTAAAGGAAAAGAGAGGAAAGGCAGTTGAGGAAGGAATTATTTTCCAAGCCTAGATCTCTTTCCAGGCAGAGGCCTGCTACTGAGTCCATTCTACCACTTCAACAGCAATAAACAAACTCATTGACAAGTCAAACAAGCTGGGAAGAAGTTGCAGGACAAGATGGATGGTCCCAACCAATTAGAGTAGTAAATGAGGAAAGGTGATGTGTTCCAGATACTGAGTTCCTTCTACTGACCTTGACATTCCAGGAAGTCTTTAGTGGAACAATATGGGGAATTCTTGCTAGGTTCGGAGCTAGAGGACTGATGAAGAAATATGAACCTAAGAACTTGAAGTATATTTCTGAAATTGTTTGAATGTAATTATTTCATAACTTGTTTCTATGATGTGAGCAGAAAACAGTGAAAATCAACCAATTCACAAGCATTTATGAGGTGCTTACTATATGACACCATTGCTAAACACAATGAAGAAAAACAGTCTTTTCCCTCAAGAGATTTATATTCTAATGGGGGAAACAACATGGAAATAAAGGCTCAAGGAATTGGGGAACTAGGAAAGACCTCCAAAAAAAAGGTAGTTTATAGGCTGAGTCTTGAAAAAAGCCCAGTATTCTATTCAGTAGAAGTGTTTTACAAAATTACATGTGTATAGATATCTATATCTATACACATATGCACATATGTGTACAGCTAGCATAACTGAAGGACTAATACTTTATAGTTTCAAAGTTTTATTCCACTAGATGGATTCTATTCTTCATTGCTCTTGTTACAAGATTGACCCACTTTTGCTAATCATAAAAGACTTGATGGCATCTTTTATTTATTTTATTTCAAATTTTTTTGTTTTTTTTTGCAAGGCAATGGGGTTAAGAGACTTGCCCAAGGTCACACATCTAGGCAATTATTAAATGTCTGAGGCCAGATTTGAATTCAGGTACTCCTAACTCCAAGGTAGGTGCTCTATCTACTGCACCACCTAGCTGCCACTTAATGGCATTTTTTATGCCACTTCTTTCATGAAGTCATTGTTGGCATTTAATATAGAATACACATCATTCCCCTGCATCTCAGGTAATCTACAACTGTAATTGCAAATACTAGGGTTAGCTGAACTCTAATCTCAGTAAAAAGGTATGACAAACTCCCTCTTTATCATCGCAATTCAACATAAAATTTTGCTATGAGAACTATCAACAAGATGGAAGATAGAAAGATAGTTTTGCTTTCAATAGTCAGGTTTTGATTTCAAGTGTAATTTTGTAGAGATTGAATGAATTATGTTTGTCTTTCTGCCAGTGACAACAGCTAGGCATGGGCAAAGTAGAGGCTGTTCTACCTAGCAGAAGAAAAGCTGAAAGATCTAAAGAGACACCCCTGCTTTCTAGATGAAGTAGAATAAAGTTCTTTGAAAGCATGCAAGAACTTCAAAGCAAGAGCAAACAAAAAGAACATGAAGAAGTAAAGAATCAGGAAGTTGTGAAGTGGAAGAATGTACCAAAGAAAAGAAACTGCGGCTGTATCACTGGCATGAAGCTCTTCCCACAAAGAGTAAAAAGTAAACTTTTGGGCAAAAAAAAAATCAGCTTTTTGTGCTTCAAGGAAGGATAATGTGGATCCACAGGTATCACTAAGGGAAAGATTATCTAGTAAGGGTCAAAAGAATCACATAAGGAAGTGAGTCCCTGCTGTGAAGTATCAAGACTAGATTCTTCCCTGAGAAATGTACATAATCTGAAATCTGGTGGGAGAACCTCCTAAGATTCATCAAACACCACATGCACTAGTCATTCTTGTTAATTTACATAGGAACAAATAATACTGCCAGAGGGAACCTAGAAAACACTGCTACAGATTTTGAAGTTCCAGGCAAGAAACCAAAAGACTTCAGAGCATAGGAGGCATTCAGAAAATAAAGAAAAACATCTAGGAAGTGAGCAGCTGGTAGAGATGGTGCCTGAGAATAGAGTTTGTATTCTTAGATCATGAAAAGTTCTTGGTCAGGGATGAAATGTATATAACAAAATCTAGTAAATATACATATTTCACTACAGCCCTTCAATTTCTGGCCAAGAAGGTAGTAAAATGAAAAAGAAAGAGAAACTAGAAAACTGTCTAGAATAACAGGTACCATACAGAGAGAAACCAGGCAGAAAAGAAAAGGCAGCAGTGAAACCTATGGCTTCAGATGTCACTACAAAAAATGCTAATTAGGGGTAAGAGACAAGGTGGACCAGAATTCCTAATCAAGAAACAGCTATCATCGAGACTCGGTGGAATGGAACTCATGATTAGAAAATGATCAAGAATAGATTTAAAGGGAAGGTGGAATAGCATTGATTATTAAGATGGAAATCCAGGAACATAAATAAGGAAAGCATAGTGGAGAACATCAGGGACAAAGAGAGATAGAAACAAGTCTTCCTAAGAAGGAAGAATTGGAAGAACTCAACAGATTACCAAATACATAGAGATTTGATAGAGTTAAAGGAGACATGACACTTCAGTGATTCAGATCTCTGCTGAAACTCTTAGTTTTCTTTCTCAAAAACACAAAGGTCGGCCTGTGTAAAGGCAGAGACAGATTGGAAGATTATCCAGGCAGAGCTGGAAGGAACCTCAGAGGCCATCTGAGGTTTGAAGAGGTTTGGTGATTTGCCCAAGATCAGGTTACAGGATCATGAGAGCTGTTCCTTTCTCATGCCACCTCCCATGGGAGCTGGTCAGAAGTGGAAGGAGCTACCTGAATAGGTCGATCCTCAAAGTCTTTGCACAGAAGCTGGATGAGTATTCATTAGACAAGTTGTATTTGAGATTCTTTTCAGTGATGAGTTGGATTAGATGTCTAATTCTGGATCTTCCAACTCTAAAATGAAGATTCTTTGAAGGTTGTGTGAGCAATTAACAAGAAAGCCAATGGGACTGTAGAGAAGAATAATGTATGATAAGTCTGTAAAGATGGATTGGAGTCATTATGAAAGTATTTAAATCTCCTCCCCAAAAATAGTCTATAATTGTCCTTAAAGATAACAGGGAGTTTTTGAATTTACCAAATCGGAAAGTGACATGGTTAAGACCTGAGACTTAGGAATAGTTTTAGCAGTTGTGTGGAAGACAGATTGAGAAAGAGAGACCTATTAGAAGTTATTGCAGAAGCCAGGTGAGAGGTAATAAGGACTTAACTTAGAAGTCATGACAATGGGAGTGCAGAAAGGGGACAGAGGAAAGATACTGTGGAGATAAAATATGGCAACTTGATTAGTTATAGGTATTAGGGAAAATACGGCAGTCAAGGATGACTATGAGGTTGCGAATCAAGGTTTACTAGAGAAGAATGGTAGTACCTTTAACAGAATTAGAAAATTTGGAAGTGGGGTGAGCTTTGGAGAAAAGATAATGAATTGGGTATAATACATTGACAATACCGATGGGATATTGTTCAAAAAATCCAACAGGCAGTTGATGACGGGAAAACTCAAGCTCAGAAGAGAGATTATTAGGCTTTGATATCTGGATCGTGAATCATTCAGAGCAGTTAGGTAGAAAGAGAATTGAGGGAGCAATGTTATGAGAGAGGAAGTAACCTGAAGTAGAAACTGTGTGGCTGTATCACTGGCATGAAGCTCTTCCCACACAAGGAGTAAAAGTAAATTTTTGGGCAATTTTATTTTGGGCAATTTCTTTTGTGCTTCAAGGAAGGATAATGTGGATCCATAGGTAACACTAAGGGAGAGATTATCTAGTAAGGGTCAAAAGAATCACATAAGGAAGTCAATAGTATCAATTATTGGTCAATAATGTCAACTGTTATAGAAAGAACTAGAAAGTTGGGAATGACAGAAGGATAAGAATTAGCTGAGGGTGATAATAAACATTCCTGACAGGAAAGAAGCCATGTTGTGGACAAAAGGAAGAGGAGAAAACAAGTAGTTCTCAGGACAAATGAAAATAGAGGGTAAAAAAGAACTATTCAATTCTTATTTTGCTTCTCATTTTCCTACCAAGAGGAAACAGATTCAGATTAAGAAAAAAATGTTTAATCATGAAAGAAACCCAAGATAACTGAGATAATATCAATAGAATACCTATGTATAAGTCAGGTTTTGACACAGAAGTGTCTGTATAAAACTGGATGGTCTGCTTTCTTATCTTTAGTTCTGTGTCAGTTGAGTTTCATTGCTCTAATTTGTTGTGTTATTAAGAATGCTAATCAATTAACCAATCAATCAAGTATTTGTTAAGGGTCTACTTATATATAGACTCTGTGCTAGATAGACATTGGATATAAAAATAATGAATGAAATAATCCTTATCTGAAAATCAGGAAGATTATAATGAAATAACTATATACAGATTAAATGTTAAAAAATACAAAATAGGTGAATATCAAGTTGAAAGGTAAGGACATTAGTAGTTGAAGACATCAGGAAAGTAGAAGGTGGTGATTAGACTATATCCAAAAGGAAGGCTGGAATTCTGTAAGGCAGAGGACAGCCAAAATTACATTCTAGGTGTGGGGAATAGTCAGTGAAAAGTCAAGGAGACAAAAGGAGATAGAATATCTGAGTGAAGAATAGAGTGAAGGCCAGTTTGGTTGAAAAACAAAGTGTGGGAGGGGGAGTGGTCTACAGTGAGGCTAGAAAGCTAGGTTAAGGGGTTGGATTGTGAAGGGATTTAAAAGCTAAATAGAACAGTTTTATTTGATTCCAGAAGCAACAGGGGACTGTTTGGGTTTACTGAACAGGGGATATGATGTGGCCAGATCTGCACTTAAGAAAAACCTCTTTGGCAGCAATGTGGAAGTTGGAATGAAGCAGGGAAGGACTTGATGCAAAAGAATGAAAAACAATACTATGACAATAATCTAGGCAAAAGGAGATGAGGGACTGAACTAAAAGTGGCAGCTGTGTAAAGAAAGAGACTGGATGCAAGAGATTTGTATGGAGGGAAAATAGCCATATTTGGTAACTGATTGGATATGTGAGGTGAGGAAAATCGAGGAGTTAAGAATAAAATTTAGTTGACTAATCTGAGAAACTGGAAGAATGGTAGTGCCTTTGGGAGAAATAGGAAAGTTTGGATGAGAGATGGGTTTAGAGGGAAATAAAATGAGTCTTCTTTTAGAAATATTGAGTATGAGATGTTCCTGGGACATCCAGGTTGAAATTTCCAATAATAAGAGGTGATGTAGGACTGAAACTCAGAGAAGAGATAAAGACTGTGGATAAATGAAAAAGAATCAGCATAGAGATGAGATGCAAACTCCCCTAGGGGAACTGATGAGGTAGGTCTTCAACAGTATTTGGGGGTACATACTCATAATTAGAAGGCAGAGAGGTTAAGAAAACTAGCAAATACTAGTGCTACAAAACTGGGACTTGGTGCACAATGACAAATGCAGTATAAAGATCGAAAAGGACAAGAATTTAAAAAACATCAGATTTGATTATTCAGAGATCATATGATGATTGCAGATGTTTGCGGAGTAAGAGAAGACAAGTGGAAGCAATGAACTTAGAAGATTATTTGGTAGAGAAAGGGAGAAGAGATATAAGACAAAAGTTTGAGGCAAAAGCTGTAGCTTTTAAAGAGAATATTTTAATCATTGTTATAGATATTGAAGCAGCTGTTGGTGTGGTGAAGGCCAGTGTTTCAAGGATTACTCAAACCCACAATGAAACAGGATCAGTCTGTCACAACAAACCATGAAGAAGTGTTGCTGAAAACAAACAAAAATGAATACTAAGAAATGACAAACTATTGCTGTGAAATGTTCCAAATGATCTTCAGAAAAACGCAAAGATCTTCAGAGGGACCTGGCAACTAGAAGGATTGTTACTGATATTATTACAAATGGAAAAAGGCTATACTTTTTTACTGCTAAAACTCACTTTTTAACTTAAGGATATTGCCAAAACCATTGTCAAAAGTCCAAATGAGTCAGTAAGAACTGGACATATTTATTAAACTGGAAAACTTACATATGTACCAAAAATGTTTGAAATGTTTTCTTCTAGTAGATCTGGCAATATTATACCAATTGAGGGACTGAACAATTATGTTAAATATATTGACATCCTAAGAAGTAGAATTGTTTCTGAATTACATAAATCTCAAATGGAATTTTTTTTTTACATTTCAAAAACTCTTTTTCCATGCTAAATATTCTTTTACTATGGCTTTTTATTTCATGCAATTTTGCATCAAAATCAAAAATTTTTGACAAATTTGAAATTTTTTTGACACGAAACCATATTGATCATGTTGGATTAACACTCATTTTCCCAAATCTGTGCTTGATTTATAGCCATACTTTTTTTTTTCAGTAGGGTTTAAATCTGACAAATTTCCAGGTCACTAAAGCATTTTTATCTCCATCTCTTGTATGTTTGACCACTGTAGTCAAAGCATGTTCTTTTAGACATGTAGAATGAAGCAAAAGGAAAGTGCTTCAAACTGAATTTGTGTGTGAGCAGTGGGATGGAAGGGTAGAGGTAAAAATAACTGCTATTAAGGACTTTGAATTGTCTAGCTTCTTACTTTGTTCTATATGATACATTTATCACAGTAAAAAAAACAACAACATGGTCTAGATATGACCACTGGGACATCCCTGATGACAACTGTGTATTCCAAACTTTCTGGAGCTGTGAGCTTTATTTTTAAAAACTGGGGTTATCTCTACCTCTCTCTAAAATGTACTATGTATATAGCATCCAGTAAGTCAATTAGCAAAGTACTTATGTACATTTTTTTACAATTAAGGTTAATTAAAATTCTGTTAATTTTGAGAATTGTATAAGCCCCTTTCCAAGAAGACATTCCCACAGGTTCTCAATTTAGTGTTTGGACTTGATGGATTAGAGAATGATTATCAATGAGTAACTGAGAGGAAAAAATAAGTGGGTACCAGGGTCACTGCTGACTTTATCTTTAATAATTTTATGAATGGTTGAGATGGTCAAAAGAAAAAACTATCAGTCTGCCTAAAATAATTCATATAAGATTTTAAAGCTTAAAAAGAATTTTCTCATAGGACTCTTATGACAAATAAAAGTAACATTATCCCCATTTTTATAGATGAGAAAACTGAGGTTCCAAATGGTTAAGAGAACTGCCCATGGGAATGTAGTTACTAATAAGGAGTAATGTTAACATTCAAACCCAGGTCTTTTGATTTCAAGGAGAGTGAGCTCTCTATATTGTGTCAGATAGATGACAACTAACCAGGGATTAAATCAGGACTATCTTATCAGTATTAGCATATATTACTACAGTGCAAGTTTATACCATAGTTAGTAAAATCAAACTTGGTAAGTCAGAGGCAAAAACTATCAGAATGAAATTCAATAAGGAAAACTGAGCCAGCACGTAGAGAGGAAATAACAAACAGGTGCAAGATATGAATGAATGGCTAGAGCAATGGCAAAAGAAGGACTCATTACGTGGATCAATAACTGAAAATAAAAATAAATGATCATTACAAAAGAAGAAAAAAGCCTGATCATTAGATGCATAAAAAAAGGAGTATTGTAGAGTTAGGAAGTTTAAACTAACCTTAATCAATGACTGTAGAGCTGAAAGAGAGCTTAGTGATCACCTGGTCCAATGCAAAGAAGGGAGATGTTTTGCCTGTGTTCACACAGGTGTTAGTAAGATTAACCTCTGACTGGCATCTCCTAATGCTCTAAGATTTACAATGTATTTTATAAACATTATGACACTTAATCCTTACAACATGGCACTGGCTGAGATTCAAGTCAGGTCTTGAGTCCAAATCCAGAATATAACAAGCTTATCTAAGCTGAAGAAGGAATCTAGAAAGAAGGAACAAATTCTTGAAATGGAATAGTAAACATTGGAATAGACCATTGAAAGAAACCTTAAAATGTTATAGGTAATCATTTTTGGTTAAAAAAAGGATAATTTTCATTTAAGTAATGCTATTTTTCTAAAAAAAAACTTCAAATACTTACCTCTTAGCCCTCTGATTCCATGAAAAGACTGGATTACCAAGAAACATGGCTAGCAAATAAGAAATGAATTTTTGCTAGTTCTGGATGAATTTCTACTCTCCCTACTTCATCCCCACCAAGGAGAGGCTAGTAAATATAAAGCTTTTATCCAAAATGGAAACATGAAGGGGCAGGGAACAATTGGGATTTCATTCTAGGCATTAAGCTAGAGCTGAACACATGATGAGAACAATGTTAACCAAAAAAGAAGCTAAACATAAAGGGGTACAAGAACTTTTCAGACCAAAGTACAGTAACAAAGACTAGGAGGAATGAACAGTTGAAATAAAAAAAGGCAAGCACAGCTATGGTCTATGAAGTTCTGGGAGGTCTATCAAAAGATCTCTATCTTCTGAAATTCAAAATGGTTTTACATCTTCTGAGCGTTTCAAAGGATATCATATAACTTCTATGATGAGAATACTAGGAATAAATCAGAGAAGCAAATTTATAGCCTACAAAATCATGTTGCTACATTTATGAAGTGCTAATAAGTGGCTGAGCAGAGCACCTTTCTGAGTTTCACGTATATCAACATATAATATTTTGATACTTATTAGTATAGCATTCTTCTACTACATCACATGAATGCTTACTTTATTAATTTCTACATATATGTGCATGTCTATATGTATGTACATACATACACACACAGATGAATGAAATTTAAAACAAGTTTTACTTGGGAGGATGCTCAGACTCCTTAAAAAAGAAGAGTGGTTATGTGAACAGAAAGAATGGGGAAAATGCAAGAGGAACTGTGGCAGAAAGGACTTAACAGCTAACTGGATATAAAAGGTGAGGGAGAATGGAGAGCTATAGATGACTAAGAGGTTATGAACCCAGGAGCCTGGAAATGACCTTGTCAAAAAGGAGAAGTCCAAAAGAAGAATGGGTTTGGGAGGAAAGAATGAGTTCTGTTTTGAATATATTGAGTCTGAGATGCTTACAGGAAATTTTCACAAGGCAGTAGGATAACGTGGGAACACAATTTAGGAGAAAGATTAACTGCTCAATACCTCAATAGAGAGGTATTTCCAAAAATGCCAATTAAAACCATGGAGACTTTATGAGAGAAAAAAGATGCTCCAGGATGATAAAGTATAACCACAGAACCTTAAGTATGTTCACAGCTGGGGATAAGACAAAGGTAATAATTAAGGAAGAGACTTGGAAGGAGCAACCAGATAAGAGAACTAAAAGAATGCCATCTCAAAAAAAACCTCAATTTGGGGTTTTCAGGAGAAGGTGGTCAACAGTGTCAGACGCATCAAGAAAGCACAGAACTAAGAAAAGATAATTTAATTTGGTATTTAAGAGAGAGAAATGCCAGTTGAATAATGAATTAGAAAGCTAGATTTGAAGGAGTTGAGAATGGAGCAGGAGGTAAGATTTCTAGGGCAAAGATTATGGACTTGTGACTCCCCCCAGTGCTCCTAGAGGAGCCTGGCTACAGGAAAAAGAAATATAGAATGGTAGCATGAGGAGATGGTAGGCTCCAGTGAGTTTTTTAAGAATGGGAGAAGAGATGGGATATTTTTCAGCAATTTTTTCAGGCTAACAACAGATTTTCCTTTTTTATTTCTTACTGCTCTTCTAAATCACTCTAGAAATTGTTACAGTCTATCTATTTTCTGTTTTAAAGGTACAGGGTTTTTTTGTTGTTTCTGCAGTTTTATTCTTTCGAGATTTCTCAATGGTTTCTTTAATCCTATAGAAGTCATTCACCATATTGGGGTCTCATTTTGCTAGTTATTTCTTTGGAAGTTCAAGTTAGTTTTCTTGTGAAGTTGTTCCCATTCAAGTATCTTTATGTTCCTTCTTTTCCGTTTTTTTTTTTAAGGTTTTTGCGGGGTTAAGTGGCTTGCCCAAGGCCACACAGCTAGGCAATTATTAAGTGTCTGAGACCAGATTTGAACCCAGGTACTCCTGACTCCAGGGCCAGTGCTTTATCCATCATGCCACCGAGATGCCCCTCTGGTTGTTTTTTTTTTCACTTTATTCAGTGCTCCTCTTTACCAGACAAGCCCAAAGTCTTCTAGGCTCCCAAGCCAGATGCCCTTAGTCAAACAGACTTCATTCCTGGTTTGCCAGGATTCTGACTGGAGAAGAGAGCACAGTGAAGAAGGTACATCACCTTTCCCACTCTACTCAAGGACTTCACTATCAGCTACCTCTTTCTTCTACTTGCATAACAACCAATAATAAACAAGAGCAATGTCTCTCATTTATCTAGCACTTAAGATTTACAAAGCATTTCCCTGGCAGCAACTCTCTAAGGTAGGCAATTCCATTTATTTCAATTCAATAAGCACTGAGCAACTACCAAGTGCGAGGCACTGTGAGAAACACTAAGGACACAAAGAGAAATATCAAACTTCATACTTAAAGAGCTTATAGTGTCCTGTAGGAACACTCTAGGCACATAGATAAGGGATGGTAATGTCCTGAAAGAACAAAAGGGCTTAAGGATATTTAGTCTGGAAAAGAGAAGACTTAGGAGGATGAGGGGGTGAGGGTATGACAGTTGTGTGGCCCCAGAAAGAAGAACTGGGAGCAAAAAGTGGAAGTTACAAGAAGGCAAATTTCAGCTGACGTCAGCCTGCTAAATCAGCTCTGTCTAAAAGTAGAATTGGCTGGTGTTATTACCTCCACTCTACCGATGATCTGCCAAAAGGACCACTGCTCTATAAAGGAAATTAGATAGAATCTCATCAATAATAAATCCTTAGTTAGAAGGAATATGTAATTTGGAAAAAAAATCACAATTGTCATTATCTGGTTCAGTGTGTGTGTCACTGTCACTGATTATCTGGTGTGTGTGTGTGTGTGTGTGTGTGTGTCCTTTTCTTCCCTTCTTTCACCTCACTGCCTAATGCCAGCTCCCCTCAAATAAATCGATTTTCCTACTTATTAAGCCTTTCAATCTAATGGAGGAGAAATATAGAAGAGATAAAATAACATTTTGGGAGAGTCATAAAAATAAAATGTATAATGTATCCCAGTTCCCCATTTCCCTAGAAAATACAATTTCTTTACTGGACACTAGAATTTTTTTTAAAAAAATGCCTCTAGTGATACTCTGTACTTAGAAGAATACAATACTTTGCCTGAACTCATTTGTTCAGATGTTCAGATAATCAGTTCCTCTTTCTCTTAAAAGCTGACATCCTATAGAGTTTGCCCTGAGGCCAGTGGGTAATAATGACCAACATGGAAGCATTGCTTCCTTCAGATTTAATGAATAATTAATCACCACAAACATGACAGGAGGTTTGTATAGACATCTATCCAAACCCCAACAATACATGTAACAAAGCTTTGCCAAAAAACAACTTCCACTTATCATATGGATTGCCATGTGATGTTAGACATGCTGGGACTATTTGCTTAGTGTATTATTTTTTGTTAGTAACTTGAAATCACCAGCTGTAACTTTCAGTCTATTAAATTAGAGGTTTAAGCTATAGCTGTGCTGGGTGAATATAAAAGGAGGATCCATTAATTATATATCTTATCTTAATGAAACTTTGAGTATCTTTGGAGATATAATCACTGTGACATTCCTGCCCAAAAAACCCCCACTACTCTATAAGGGAAATTAGATAGAAGCTCATCAATAATAAATCCTTAGTTTAGAAGGAATTATGTAATTTGGAAAAAAAATTCACAGTTGTCATTGATTTTATCATATATATCCCTAGATTTTATCCTTATATGGTCATAGTGATCCAGAAGTGAGTATCAGACAAAATATGAGGTTTATAATCATCTTGATTACAATTTAGAATGTCAGAGCAAATATTGAGAGGCAGAAGGCAATATAGGGATATTTGGGAAAAACTTAATTTATGCAAAGATAGTGCAGTCATCCATTCCCACAAACAGAAAACTTGTTTTTGAACTCTCCTTCTGACCTCCTGCATTAACAAATCTGTACTCCCCGCCCCCCCCCCCCTTCTTACTCTTAGGACTGCATCTCAATTGTTGCTCTATCTTACCCAGAAGCTGGGGGAAGGGGAAGTTAGTCCCCAAGATAAACTTGTCAAAAGCTATATACCACAATTCTAATTCCCCTCTACCTGTTTGTGAATGTCAGCTGGGAGCAGACCCTGAAAAGCTTTGGGGAAAAAAGAAAAGGGGGAGAGGGAGAAAAGGGGAGAAGGGGGACAAAGAAAAACCAGAGAGCGCAATTCAAACAAAAATGAAATAAAACACACACACACTCAGGCACACAAAGAAAGAGAAAAAATGTCCCCACCAGGTCCTCCCAACTTACTTCTTTATCAGAGGTTCATTGTCAATCAATTAGCCAAGACAGCAGGGGGTGTGGGGGTGGGGGGTAGCAGGGGAAACAATGGGCAGCCCTGTTGTATTACTATTTAATCACTTTTACTAAATAAATAGAGCAGCCCTGAGGTGCTGTCATGTCAAGGGAATTTAGAACAAAAAAACTTCATTTTTCATTGGTCATTATTTTTTTTTCCTGCAGGACAAGAGAGGGTTATTACTGTAGCCTTAAGTTCCATCTTTGTGTTTCTTGCCTTTGATTCCACTCGGACCCTGCCACTTTCTGGCACTAATTTGTCAGGCTGAACAAAGAAGGGATTTGTACCTCCTGTAAGGTCTCAATTAGGAATGGCTTCTGCTGTATTCTGGTCCATTCAGAGGGGACACAATGACGGTAATTACAGGAATTTGCACTAAATGGCAGAAGAATTCACAGCACAACTTTTTTTCTCCCCCTCCAGCTTGTCCCTCCCCAAGGTTGGACCCCCCCCCCCCAGTCCCAAACCCAAAGAGCTCTTCCAAACACACCCCCCCAGCCCCAGGGAGGTTAAACAGCAGAAGCTGCCTAGTGTGAGAAATGCTGCAGGGAAGAACCAGGGCTCCTTCCCTATCCTCCTCATTCCCCCTCTAGGGGAATTCTGAAATCGGGGAACAGCCCCACACGCAGTTCAAGTTGACATTAGTTACACATGGGAAGACTTGAAAACATTCTTGGGTGTGTTGTCACAACTTGTTTATACAAGCAGCTGAATTCTTTTCCCAAAGGCTTCTGATAGTTGGGCTTCTTGACAGTTCAGCAAAACTCTGGGTTAGAATATGATTGCCAACTAAATAATATGTCCATTTCACACTTAGCAGTTCTCTGCATATATACACATTTCATACAGATCCTGATCTATCTAGATACCAGGCTGCTTCCTTACAAGCTCCTTGGAGGCACCCTGGAGGAGGCAGAGTATTAACTCAGAAGCACTTAAGATAGGATGCTTAAAGAGTGGTTCTTATCCTGATGGGGAAGAGGCAGGGGAATGGAAGAGGAGAAGGCCAGGCCAGAAGCTGAAAAGATGTAGCTTTAGGTCCTATCTCTGACTAGTTGATGACTATGGGCAAGATAACACTCAGAGCCAGGCAACTCTCAGAGACTGTAAAGTTACAGATGAAGGGAGCTTCCTATACTGAAGGGAAGTCCAGGAATCCTACATTCAGACACCACTACCAACAACAAAAGACAAGATGTCAATGTCTTATCAACTAATATTTTAATAATACTTCTTACCCATGACTTAAAGTAACATATTACATGTTTGTACATTTATTATATATTACATAATTTATTACAGATTTTTATAGTCTCTCACAATAGTTATTGAGAAAAATTTGCAAATCTTAAATAGCTTTATTCCTAAAAAGCTGTTCATAAAATTAAATAAGCTGAAATGCTAATGTCCCTTAAATATTACTTTCATCATAGGGTACTTATGGAATAATATGTGTATTCTTTGTTCAAAAATCTTCATGGGTCCCCTATTTAATATCAAATCTAAATTCTTTTTCCTGACCTTTACATATCTCTATAATTTTGCCAGGTTCTGTCTCTCTCATTTTATTTTTCACTACTTCTCTCCTTTCTAGTTACTGAGGTATCTCCATTATCCCATGAACACAGTCAGCCCCATTACTGCCTCCATGTCTCCCTCCCATAGCTTCTTCTCCCTAAAATCCTGAACTCACCTCTTTCATTATTAGTTTGTTTCCTCATCTATAAAATAAGGGAGATGCTACTACAAAAATGATTATTATGACTCTTCTGAGCTTCAAAATTCTATTATTCTAAATCCTTCCATCCTCTGTCTCTGGCATGAGTCTTTCACTAACTTTTTCAACTCTCATTGGAGGCAGCCTGATGTAAGAGGAAGAACAAATAGACTGGGTCAGAAGACCTGACTCAGAGCTCTATCTTACTGTGGGATCCTGAAAAATTTACTTCCCTCCTCTGGTTGATTTCTTTACTTCTGTTTACTTCAGATCTGTAACTCTAGAAATATAATCAAGAAAAGGCTCTCAAATGGTCTTTCAATTCCCAAATCCTAAGAGATATGCATTTGATTTTGCTTTTCTCTGAATTCCTAGTGCACTGATACATTTTATCATGTCATGGAGTTTTTACCCCTTGATTATATGGATGTCATTTATTTCATACATACTCATTTTATCTCCCCATTTCCTAGAGACTAGGAACCATGTTACCTCTTTCCATATGCTGATTAATAAATACTCAACACTTGTTCTAATTGATGGATATTATAAATATACTAAAAAGTTCATTGCTTATAGGAAATCAGAGGTCAAATGCTTTGGTAAAATTAAGAAAGCTTTGTAATTCAAAAAACAACTTCTTAATTTACTGGTTTTAAAAATCTATTCCCTCTGGGTACATCTGTAAAATAATTTATAGCTAACTCAGCAATTTTTATAGTGAATCATCAAATTTTATTTATATATAAAACATATATTATATATAGTATAATAATATCCTAATATATGTATGATCTATATAAATACACATTATGCAGACTTAACAATTAGTAAGTGCACACAGAGAATAAAATAAATTAGTAAAAAGATAGGTTCATGAAATAAGAAATCTACAGTCATGTAAATATAAAGCTCAACAAGTTTTCAAAAGCCAAATGTCAGGAATTTCAGAATGATGGCATCCCACAGTTTCTGGAAGGCATATAAAAGATTTAAAGAGGAACACAAAAAATTCTTTTCCTTTCAGAAAGAATCTTGTAAAACAAGACCACTTGCAATACTTAGTGAACTGAAAAGACAGCAGTTGTGACTCCCCTATGGAATAGTAAATGAATGATATACTAGGAAAGAATTGCCTAGTGGAATTTTGCATCCTTTTGACATTATTTGATTCTCACAATATTTAAGGGGGGGGAAAGGGAAGCAATAAGAAATATCAACATGAAAAAATAGCTACTTTAAATATTGAAGTATTACAAACTATTAGTTGATGCTTAAGGTATTATAAAAAGATGGGTTCAATTTAAAAATATGTATTTCAGATGCTAAGCATTTTTCTATCAAATTCTTCCTTCCCCATATTAACATGAATGCATATGTTTTAGGTAGTTATAAAGCTAAAAGAAGTAGCTAAGAAACTAAGAATCATTCAAGTGTAACTATAATATATAATTATAAATTCATTTAAATGAGAAATATAAATTCATTTAAAAATATTATTCTGCCATTATGACTTCTGATATCCAGAATATCAATGGAGAACATTTAAAAGAAAAATCCTCCACTGCATCACTAGAAAGCTAATTTTTTTTCCTTTTGAGATTCTGCCCCCTACAGGAGGCAAAGTATTACTACTTGTAATAAAAAGGATATTAGTATTCAAAGAACTGGAGGAAGAGGATGACCAAAAATAGACAAAAGCTATATATACATTATGGTCTCTGAATGCAACACTTACCAAAGTAAAAGGAGGATATACATAAAGTAAAATTCTTCCCTTTTAGAATGTTTTTTTTTACTTAAAGGATTCAAAGAAATCACTGTTATCCATTCATCTATTTCTCCACCCTGCTCCCCAAATTGCAAAACTGCAATGTTCATAAGAGGATATAGGAGAGATCTGAGTGAACTCAAGTTTCAAATTAATAACACTCAATATCTCTTGAATGCTTTCCTCATTAGCGCTTCCACTCACTCTCAAAAGCCCTATGACTGACACAATTCCTAATTAGCAGATTTTAGTTTCTAATATTCTATACCATAAGATATCTGTTAAATATCACTATTATATTGTTGGCAAAAGAGGACTAATTATATTTAATTTAATAATAAATGTCAGTTTAAGTAAATGCTGTTTTTTCCCACCAAAATGGACATTATATCAGTAAATATGTATTTTTCCTACTGTATGTTCATTAGTTCAAATATTTCATTTTTCAATTCTGAGAACAAGGAATGAAATCTACAATTTGATTGATCATGGTCAAGAAAATATTTCTTGTTGATCCTTAAGTCCTTGTTTAACCTTGAATTCTCCTCCCCCTGAAACCCATAATCTAAAAGACAAGAGTGCAAATTTTCTCTATTAGACAAAAATCTTCCTGTATTTTCAACCTCACTGTTCATAAACTGTGAATGAAGTTTATCTCAAGAAGCATGGCTTAAAATAGATCCTATTTAGATTATTCTACAGATAACAAATATTTCATTTTAACAATTAAACTTAATTACTTTAAATTAGGATTTTCCCAGAATAACAAATTTAGTCTTGAGGAAGAAAGAAGTAGAATTTTGAAAAGATCATAAATGGACTTTTCTTTCTTTTCTTCTCCCTGAAAATGAAGTCTTGGTTCATTGGATGGGTATGAACAGCTATCAGAACTTTACTGAGGGGATAGTGTTCCAGATTCTTACCTAATAGGATTAGATGAGAACACTGCCAAATGCCACTTCTGAATGTAAGAACTGCCAATAATTTTTATTGTTATCTTTTTTTAACATTACCAACATTTCCCAACTATATCTCTCTACTACCCCATTCCAAAGAGCAAACCCTATAAGAAATTCAAAAGAGATTTTAAAAATCAGTTCAATGAAACTAACAAGCATTTTGAAAAATTTTGATAATATACTGCAAAAGGGGAATCTTTTCACATTGCTTCTTAGGAGCAGCCCTTCCTAAGAGAGCTGTGAATCTACTAAACTCTTAAATGGGACCAAATTTCAGTTGCCAAATGTTCAATGACCCTTATTCAGAGATCTAAGATGGCTTTAATTCTTAGCAGAGTCAGAAGGCCTGGGTTCTACTTCTGTTTATGCTTTGGTCAAGTGAGTATCTGGTAAAATCTAGGCAAGTCACTTCCCTTCTGGGGGCCTCAGTTTCCTTATCTGGAACATGGGAGTGGGAGGGTGGATTGTATGGTTTTTTAGGTCCCTTCCAATACTAAACCTATGTTTTTATGATTATACAATTCCATAAAATCGTCTGTAATTACTGTTTGCATGAGGATGGGTCAATGTTTTTAAACTGCTTATGGTTTCACAAAGATACTTTTATCAATGGGAAGCAATTTTGCTTCTGGAGTGAATTTCTATAATAAATTTTCATGGTGTTTTGAATTTATATTTTAGGAAATCATATTTTATTTCAATGATATTTTAGGAAAATGGCAGTAATATGCTTACCTGCACACTTAAAACTCTGAGCAGTGAGACCTCTCTCCAAGGACAATGTTGTGAGAATGCTCAGGAAACTGGTAGTCACAGACTGGCGCTTGTTCTTCCTGAGATCATGCCCACCCATCTGATCCCTGGATTTGTTTCTAAGAGTGACTTGGAGGTTTTGCCCTAAACTCCGTGCTGCATTGGCCGCTGTTTTCAGGGCCTCCATCCATTCTTGTGCCCTTTGCTGGGTCTCAGCCCGTAGGCGGAGGACATCTTGAGGGAAGATGACCTGAAAACAGGAGTCACATTCATCCAGGTTGTCAGTCTGAACAGCCAGGCAAACATCAACATTGTAGCTGAGCAGGGGATCCTCATCAAGTCGACCAGGCTGAAAAGCCATGAGATAGGCTTTACTCAATACAAATGTAAAGGCCTTCCAGTTATTTTGGACAGTGAGTCTATAGAGGGTCCCAGATTTGAGGATGTTTTGGTACTGCCTAGAGCTGTCCATGAAAGAAGCTGACTGAAGCAGCCCTTTGGGCTTCTGGAAGTGCTGCGTATGAAGAAAGTCTTCCTCAAGCACTGCTGAGTTTTCCAGTGCATCACGCTGCCCCATGTAAGTTGGCCCGGCAGCGTGCACCAGCTCCCAAAGCTTCTGTCCCCAGTCCAAGGCCTCCCACGGAGACTCTGCCTTCAGTTGGAGCTGGGTGTTGTCAGATAGAACCATATCCACCGTTCTGCTCTCCAGGTTGCCCAGGACCGATATACTCTGGAAGTGTGAGAGCTGGTAAGTGGCATAAAGGTTCTGATTGCCACTGTTGTCAAGACAGTAGAAGTACATATTATATGGTGAAAGTTCGGCATAACAGCTTTGCCAGTAACTGTCATGATCTTTCCTAATTTCAAGGTAACCCTTCTTCATAATATTTGGGAATGCTTGTCTATGTTCTGGAAGAAATGAAATAAAAAACTGATTAGTTTTGAAAACTCAAATGTACATCATTTTGGTTCATATTAAACAGAGTAGTATGCAGGATTCCAAGCTGATGGTTCATATTTGGTGAGACATAAAAGGGGAAGTGGGGAGAGTTTTGTTCTAAAAAAAAAAAATCAGAAGGAACTTTAGAGGTTATCTAGCCTAAACCCTTCTTTCTATATGTGATGAAATTGAGTTATTGGAGTGAAGCGATTAATTAAAAGCCATCCAGCTAGTAAGTAATAGTTAACCCAGGGCTGCTGATTCCAAATTCTGTGGACTTTTCACTACATCATAGTCATGGGGATGATCCTATTCTAAGTTTCAGTAATGAAAGCGATATCCCCTAAGTCTTAGTACAAACATGTTCAATAAACCACACAAATCACACCTCTGGGGCACAAGTCCTTCATTTACAAAATAATTGCACTACCTAAACCTTAGTGGTTTTGTTGAGAAGTCAAATGACAGTGATGCCAAAAAAATGAGACTTTAAAGACACACTGAACTAATATGCTGAATTTTATTATAGTTTTTTAAAAAAATAATCTTCCTTTTTTGCTCTTCTTTGTATATAGAATTGTTCATATTTGATATGAGAGCTCATCAGAGAATTACTAAATAACAGAAAAATACAACTAATATAGTTAATTAAAAACCTAAATAATAGAAATATAATATCAAAATTTAAATTTTGGAATAGATGTTAAGTCAAAATATGAAAATTTCAATTAAACTTGTAGTCTAGGGGGACTATAGGTATATATATATATGACATCAATTTTTTAATATGTTGCTTTGCTTACTTTTTCTCCCACTTTTTAATTTTCTTTTTATAAGGGTTAGGTCACTGGGAAGAGGATAGATATCCATGAAATGTAAGTAATAATAGACAAGAAGGCATTCTATAAAATTTTATTTCTTAGTACAAATCCTATTAGCAAGGTTCCAAAAAAAATCTGAACAAAAAAATTACAGTATTTTCTCATTTTAGGGTTATATCTTAGTCCAACTGAAAAAAGGCTGTGGTATATGATTGTGATGGGATTCTACTAGGCTATAATAAATGCTAAGTTTAATGATTTTAGAAAAACATGAAAAGGCACAAAATAATGAAAAGCTAAAAGCAGATTCACGTGAATATTGTTTATAGTAATAATGTTGCTGTAAGAATGACTTTCAATGAAGAAATCATTTTATTATAAATCCCAATTTAACTATAAAAGACATATGAAGAAAGATGGTTTCTGCATCCAGAAAAAACAATTGATAAATAGAACTACATAATAGAATAATTTTACACACACATATACCTATTTGTGTCTAATGGTAACTAACCATTTCTAGAGTAAGGGGGTGAAGGAAGAAATAAAGGGGGAAAATTTACATGATAACTTATATATTTAAAAGGAATAGAAAGTTGTACATAACAGATTTTCAGTTTCCTGTGTAATTTTTTATTATACTATATTATGGAAATGCTTGTTTTATTTCACAAATTAAAAAAATTATTTTTTAAAAACCTTCTTATCTGTATGCTTTGATAATGCTCCGGTGAACAGATATTTGAGTTGAAAATTTTTTTTTGGTGAAATGGCCCTCTTTTGTCGAACTTTGATACAATGTTTTGACAACCTATTAGTCAAAGTATGTAAGGTTAAGGAATTATAGGGCTGTATTTCCCAGGTAATATTTCAATGGGTACCATGATCTGGATAAAGAAAAGACAACTTGGTTAAATTACCTTGAAGTTCTGTTGTCACTTTACCAGATATTCTTTTAGTTAATACCCCCATCTTTCCTTCAGTTACCAAAGTTGTGACTATAAAGTTGGAGGTTGGATTTTTTTTAAAATAGCTTTAAGAGGGTTGCTCATATCTTTTATTGGTCCAAACATCTGAGTATACAGCTGTAAAAAATTTCTGGTATAAAACTCCATTTACCAATACACAAGCAATTCTTCTGCAACTTAAATATTTAGAGTTTTCAGGGACTCTTAAGAGGTTAAATGCTATATCCAAAGTCACTCAGAAAGAATCTGTGTTCTAAACCTCAAAGGTCAACTCCCTTCCTCCCCTCCTTCCATTCTTTCTCCCTCCAACCTTCTTTCCTTCCCTCCATTTTCTATACATTGCTTTTAGATGCTTAATCTTTATACTCCCTTAATCATCTCTCCTACCCCTACTCTATCTGTCCAAACCACAAATGTATAATAATAAAATTCAGTACTTTACTATCTTAACAAAACTTGATTGTCATCTGAGTAGCTTTCCCCATGCTTTATCATTACACAAAGCATGTTGGAATTATTTTTTACTTGTGATTTTGTTTCCTGAGGAGTTTACCAAATTTTAACTTAGACTAGATACAAATATAAATTTAACTGTTCCCTAAAAAGGACAAATAAAATTCCCAAAGGTTGAGAAGGAAGAGAAAATATAAATCTAGATATTAAAATAGCAAACAATCAAAAGAAATGAAAGTCAAAGAAAAAACAATTTTATTTGCTCTCCATCTCCAGTCTAACATTCATTAGTATTTCTGTGCTAACTCAAAAGCCATTAATTTCTTTGAAACCTACACTAATCTCTTTGTAAGTACAGATAATGGAGCAGTATTATCCTCTAATCATCTTACTTTTCTGTTAATCCAATAAAGGAAGCAGAGCTGTCAGAGACACTGCAATAATGCCTACCCCTTTCATTTCTATCAAGTACAGATGATAGGTTCAACCTACTTCACAATAATACTCCTGACCATACTTTGCTTCAACATCCCTCTGAGGACCCACAAGTTCACCTGCTTTACAGTGAGTAAAATAAAAGCTATCACTATTAGAAAGAAATTTTCATCCCATCTCCCTATATCCATAGAGTACTTCACTATAGCTCTTGTAAATTAAGACTTCTTTAACTGGGGAAAAATGAGCAGTTAGTTCAATTAAAACAAATTTATCATTCTCTACAAGCCAGATGAATGGATGCTGTCAGGGCCATATTAATCAAGAAGTCCCATTATAATCTCTCCAATGTACTCTTTCTTTCACTTCACTGATGTACAATGAAAGTACAAGATGTATTTCCACTCACTGTTTCTCAATTTCCCAACAGCACCTCTTATCTTTGCTGTCTCTTTTGTCTGTTATCTCTAAACAGAAAAATTAAGACCCAGAAAGGGACATCAATATAGTACATTTTGACCTATATTTTCTTGGGGATAAAAAAGCAAAGAAAATAACAAGATATTTTGTGATGTACCTCCTCTTCTTTGAATAATTTATAGAGTATGGATTATGTAGTATGGATATATATATATATGGGTACACACACACAGGTTTACATCTACATAAGCTTATATATCACATACATCTTTACATATTTACATATCACAATACATCTTTATCCATATCTTATATATGTCTGTATGTATGCATATACACACACACAGAGAGAGAGAGAGAGAGAGAGAGAGAGAGAGAGAGAGAGAGAGAGAGAGAGAGAGAGGTTCAGTAACCTAATATGTCTTTTTCTTTATATTCAAATTATGCTTATTGATTCTACATTGGTAAATCTACTTGTAGTCAAATCTAGAAATTTAATCAGCTTACTGTTTTTCTTCTCTGGCCTCAATTGAGGATTTCTTTCAGGTAATGTTCTCTCTCATATCCTTTAAAAATTAGATTCCTCAAAATATAAATAATTCAAAATATAACTCAAAAATAACATAACCATTATATTCACTAAGATCCTCTTCTAAAGTTTAACACTGAAGTTTCTTTATGAATTTAGAAGATTCAGAAAGCAAAAACACTTAAAAATACTCTGAATTTGGAAAAGGTTCATGTACGGACCCAGTGATGGACTGACTACATCTCCAAAGATCAAGAACAGCTCAATGCAGAGAAGAAAATTGTCAGATGGCTGGCCACCAGGGCTTAGAGGATTAGCTATCTGTGACCCCAGCAGCTTAGATAGATTGTATACTTAAAGTTTAGGGTCATGGATTGCATTAGTAGAACAGTACTGTTGTTCATTTGTTTCAGGCATGTCGACTCTTTGTGACTCCATTTGGAGTTTTCTTGGCAAAGAAACTGGGGTGGCTTGCCATTTCTTTCTCCAGTTCATTTTAAGGCAGCTAGGTGGTACAGTGGATAGAGCACTGGTCTTAAGAGTCAAGAGTTAGAATCTGGCCGCAGGCACTTGACACTTACTAGTTTTGTGACCTTGGGCAAGTAGCTTAATCCTGATTGCCCTGCATTTAGGGCCATCTCCAGCTGCCCTGATTCATATCTGGTCAAAGGATCCAGATGGCTCCAGAGGAGAATGTGAGAATGGCGACTTAGCACAGCATCCCCTCACTCAAATCCAATTCATGTTCTTGTCAGGGCATCATCTCCCTGATGTCATGGTCTTCTTCCAGAATGAAGAACGGGGGGTGGCTAGGTGGCATAGTGGATAAAGCACCGGCCCTGGAGTCAGGAGTACCTGGGTTCAAATCTGGTCTCAGACACTTAATAATTACCTAGCTGTGTGGCCTTGGGCAAGTCACTTTAACCCCATTTGCCTTGCAAAAAAAAAACACCTAAAAAAAAGAAAAAAGAATGAAGGGCAGGGCAGCTAGGTGGCACAGTGGATAGAACACCGGCCCTGGAGTCAGGAAGACCTGAGTTCAAATTTGGCCTCAGTCATTTAATAATTGCCTAGCTATGTGACCTTGGACAAGTCACTTACCTCCATTGCCTAAAATAAAATAATTAAAAAAAAAGAATGAAGTACAAATATCATTATCATCATTCCAGGTCATTTTACAGATGAAGAAACTAAGTCAAGGCAAACAAGATTAAATGACTTAGTGAGGGTCACAGGGCTAGTAAGTATCTGAGCCAGGAGAAAAGTCTTCCTGACCTCAGACCTAGGTCTCTATCCTAGTTGTCCCTAATGAAACAGTGTCCAACAGCAATAAAATCACACATATAAAAGAGATACAACCAGTTAATTTTATTATAAATTCTTCAGTTATAGTTTTAAAAAATATTTACTTTTCACAAATAAAAAGAAAAACAGAAAGACTGAGACAATACTCCCTCATTAAAAACTGATCACTTTCCTATTGTCTTATACTTTTTTTTGAAGTTTTTTTGGTAAGGCAGTGGGGTTAAGTGGCTTGCCCAAGGTCACACAGCTAGGTAATTAATAAGTGTCTGAAGCTGGGTTTTAACTGAGGTACTCCTGACTCCAGGGCCGGTGCTCTAACCATTGCGCCACCTAGCTGTGCCTCTTCTACATTTTTTTAAAGGTCTGGTTCATCTTATTTTCTTTTCTGGTATAGACCCTAATTCCTCCTTAATATGCGTGTTTTACATATAACAGGTATTTAATAATTATTAGGTTCCAAAAAGCAAAGGGGGAATTTGACCTTCCAGAAATCTTTTATAATCAGTACCACTCTCCCATTTCATAAGAACATCTTAACTCTGTGGAGTGGAAAATTCTTCAAAGTGTTTTTTTTCCCCGAAGACTTGAGTGATAATGTTTGGAAAAGAGTTTTTAGAACAGTCTAAGCAAAATTCTGGTGAATTGATGTGTATTTCTTTATGGAAAGTAACAATTGGACTTGCTGATTCAGAAAACAAGAACAAATTCTACCTGTAAGCTCCTCTGCCAGTCGGAAAACACTGTGGTGATCCCTGAAGAATGTCATTGTCATGAGAGCCAAGAAAACAGGAAGCTCTGGACTAAGGCTTCTATCATAATTCTCCATGATTAGGGTAACTTTAAGGGCAGCATTACAAGACAATGTCACTCTCTTTACTGTGTTGTACAAAAAAAATGGGTCTATTTCTAGTACAGGAATATCACCTAGTAAAAACATTTTTTATGAAACTCTACTACTGAATTCCCTTCCCTTCCACACCTACATTTACAGCAAATGTTAGGCATCAGAACTCACATTCTCTTTTCATAAAGGTCAGACATACTTTGGAAATGAACCATAGAAGAACTAACATAAGAGAATTCAAGAGAACCCAAGTTCTTTAAATATGTAAAGCAGGTTTTGGAAATCTATTTTTTAGCAGCTAAACCTGCAGTCTATCTCACTTAGTGGTATTATGTAAAGACTCAATACATTCCTAGTCAGTAGACCTTATGTCAGTCAGAGAGAGTAGAAGGTCTCCAGAATTCTCTTCAGCTTTCTCTGTTGAAAGGTTTCTAACCATTTTTACAGTCACATTTGCATACACTTAAAATTATTTTTATTTTTTCATTTTGATTAATGTATATATGTGTGATAATTTATATATATGTAGCCACATAAATTGTAATCAAATGTATTCTCCTCCAAGGATTATCTAAGACTAGATCAAATCAAGCAAAATAAAAAATTGCTAAGTATTTATCATAAAATGAAATTTACTATGAAACAGGTCAATCTTGGATTCTATAGCTGTGATTCTTTAGGGTCTACATACCAAAGGATCTCATTATAAATCAGTTCTATACTAAGAGATATTCTCATAGATACCATTTAAAAAGAATATTACAATAAGGTTTCCCATATATTTGTTATAATTTCCCAAAAGCCAAATAATGGTCAGAAGCCTAATCTAATGGCAGCAAGGCTAGAATCAGGAAATAGAATTTTTATCTCTAAATGGTGTACTGATTTCAATGGCCAAAAAGGGAACTCTCTCCACTAAAGCAAATCACAATCCAGTTATAATAGATAGTTGCTGCTTCAGGTCTTAAAATTAATATCAAAAATGGCTCTGACCCCAGGTCTTCCTGCCTCCACCTGCTCTGCTGTCTCTCCTGCAGCATAACTTTCAAATCCTACCTTTATGAAAGGGAACCAGCTTCTATCCCAAGAGCATTAGGAGAACCAGAGAGGGGCATGGTGTGGTGGGAAGGATCTGATTAGGCTGGATCAGTGACTCAGGTTTGGAATGGGAATGAAATGAACTACTCAGAGACTGTGTTTAACAAGTTACAAAAGATTTAGTTTTCCACAGCATGGAATAAAGCTTAAATTGGTACAATAGTCAAGTCTAAGAAAAGAATTCCTAACTTCTCACAGGCCAGCTTTAGTATGTGGGACACCAATAAAAAGGATGATAGCAATACCTTTTAAAGAAGGGTTAGCCTAAACTACCTGGTAGCTAAGATGACCCATTGGATGCAGTCTGTTTTGCCATTGATAATAAAATCTTCCCTTTATCCCCCATGCCTTTAATATTTCCTGATCTACCAGGCAGGTTGCCCTCTACCTACAACCCCCCTGGCAGATTTAATACCAAATCTCTACTCCTTATAGAATTCTGCTGAGGAGTTGTCCTCTTCTTGAGCAAGGGGGGTTTATCAAGTTAGCTTCTTGTTCAACCTGACACCAGAAAGCAAGCTACCTCCCTACAATGCCAAATTGGTACTCTCAGTCTTCTCTGGGGCAGAACTGCCCAATGACTATTGGTACTTTTCTGGCAGAAATGTGAAAGAGTCCCACCAGTTCTAGATAACAGTTACCAAGGCTCCCCTGAGCTAGCCTTTGCCATTGTTCACTCCAGTAATAGCCCTGACTGGACCCTGCTCTGCCACCTACTTGACTGCTTGATGTCACTGGGGTTTATAATGCTGTTCTTTATTATTGCCTCCCCCAGGTGGGGCCTGATATTTGAAAGCCTTTCATTAAGGTTTGCATTAAGGCCCAATCCAAAGGGGCCCCTCACCTACCCATTAATGGAAATTTCAGTTTATGGAAGCAAAAACATAAGCTTGTCTCTCCTTTTAAACTTATTAAACTACTCTAGTGTAATTCTCTTTTCAGCAAGTCCATTGAAGTATATTTGATACATCTGTCCACACTACCAATTTCAGAAATGTCTTTATAAGCTCCTGGAGAGCATCAAGCATTATCCTTTCAAGTACTTCCCCAATGCCTTAAACCAAAAATTTTCAATGAAATTAAAGTGATACAGTCAGTCCTCAATGGCCTCCTAAATATCACAAAAGGTTCCAAGTTTTTTTGAGCATAGTTCTTAGTCAATCTCCAAATTCTTAGGGAGGCTCTGTACCTAACATACTGGTGGGCCTGGTAGACCACTATCCTCTCCTAATACAAAATGGATATAGCTTTTAAAAAATAGCAGTTTGTAGCATTTAGTATCTTTAGGGCACAGTTCTTAAAGATGTAGAACATATCATATGTCTCTAGATGCAAAAACCAACAATTTACCTTCTAATGGGGGGATAGAAGCACAGGAGCCACCTTGGATTCTAGAAGAGATCTATCATTCCCTTACTTCAACCACAAGAACAACAAATTTATTTTGAGCTAATCCTGCCGAAGAGGCAGTGGTTTAGGCAGTGCTGTGGTTTAGATTGTTCCAAGTGCTTCAGGTAGAGAAATTAAACAAGTGGTATTTTTTTTTAGACAAGTGATATTCTTAAACCAAATAATAGTTAACATAAATAGCCTTACTCAACCATAGCATGGAAAAAATATTCAACAAGCATAAATTATTGATTCAAATAAATATAACATCCTTGTTTTTGTGCTGGCCATGCTGGACTACTAATCCAAGTCTGAGGGAGAGTCACTCCTGCCTCTTCATGGCTGGCTTTAATACTTAGGCCAACAGGAACTATGTCAATGACTAGAGCCTTAATCCCTTGAGATTCCTCCTATGCCATAGGGAAAAAAACACATTTTTTATTTCTATTTGCTTTTTAATTTTTGAACCCAGTGTTCTGAAGGAGTGAATGAAAAGTTTAGGAACTTCTATTCACTACACCAATACAAAGAATGAGACTCTGACTCAGGAAGAGGATTTCAAAACACTAATAGTCTTAAGAAGAGAAAATTAGTTTTCAAATGTCCCACACCGACAAACTTTCCAAACAAACATTTCCATTACTTCATATGAACATAGATTTATAGATATTAAAAAATGCCCCTAATGGAAAATGGGTTCATTACTTGTAAGCACTCACTATTAGAATTAGTAGAACTAGAATAGATCTTTGACATTCAAACACAGAATGTCAGAACTAGAAGAGATATGCAGTATCATGTAGTTCATCTCCTTCAAACTCCAACTAGATTACAATAGCCTCCAGTTTATGATTTTCTTCAACTTATCTTTCATACTTTAAAAAGATAATCTTTTTTAAAAGATTTTTTAACGTCATTCTACTTCTCAAAAGTGTACAAAGGCTAATATACACATCTATTAACTTTAAAGTCCACCATGATATTGCAACTATCCAACAGCATTTCCCACTATATCCTAACACTCTACTCCAGTTAGACTTTTCTCCCTGTCCCTTATATACACAACATGCTTATTCACACCCCATCTCAATTTTCCTTCCTCCACAATGTTATTTCTGACATCCTCCTATTTAAAAATTCCATTATAATAATAATGATAATAATAATACTATTTTGTCCTTCATTCATAGAGAAGACCATGACATCAGGGAGGTGATGTCATAACAAGCACGTGTACTGGATTTGAATGAGGGCAATTGTGTTAAGTCACCAGCCTCACTTTCTTCTCCAGAGCCTTCTGAGACCAGTGGCCAGATATGGATCTGGACGATTGGAAATTGCCCTGAATAAGAGAATCAAGGTTAAGTGACTTGCCCAGATCACACAGCTAATAAGTGGCAAGTGTCTGAAGCTGGGTTAGAATTCCCATCCTGCTGACTCCAATGTGAATGCATGGTATAGAGTTATTGATTGAGTGAAGTAGAACTTAGGCTCCAGTGTCATCTCACAGGCTTAGAATAGCAATCAGTGATAGTCCTAAATTCATTACTACCTTGCAAGTCACTTCTCTAGGCTTTTCTTCCTCTCATCTGTAAAATGGAAGCTAATCTTTAAGGTCATTCTAGCTCTAAATTCTATGATTCCTTCACAAATTTATTTGTAAACTTAAGCCATTCATACCCTTTTTCTGATTTTCCTTATTGGCAAAATAGGGAAAAGCTCTAGATTTTAAAGGAAAAAATACTAGTAACTTATTGCCAGTACTCACTCAAATGGCACTTTTTACTCTAAAAACTATCCTCTTTATGTTTTTAGTTCTGAACAACAAAGGAATTGTGGAAGTTAGTAAAAGGGAAGTGATTCTAACTAGAATTCCCAGATAAAAGTATTTCAAAAGCAAAGTTTTTTGTCAACTGGAAGGAGACTGTTCAATATACAAATATATAAAGGCAATTTTTGAAGACAGAAAAAAGTAAGTTTTCAAAAAATCATGTATATAAACTTATTGATATATTTGTCAAAAGAGCTGGATAGAAAAACATTCCTTCCAGAACTAAGGCTATTAGAATGATTATATTTCGCTGTCTTTGTAAACCATGAAAATTTCAGTTCAGATATAATTCAGTGCAATGCCATTATGATGTCTACAAACAATGCCTGAAAAGATGAAGATGACCCAGGTCACACACAGTTTGAAAGTCCTACCAGGATTAGAACTCTAATATCTTGACTTAGACTCTTACTCTTTGCACTATAGTACATTGCCTCCTTTATTTTAAGTCCTACACTGCTTTAGAGTTGAATTAATTTAATTAATAATATACCTGTGATTTTATAAATCAATGTTCTCCCTTGCCCCATCAGAAAATATATTTCAGAATCACAGACTGTGAGAACTGGAAGGAATCTCCCTCAACTCATTTTTATAGGGTTCTCAGAGACAAATGTTGAAAACTTGTCCAATGGGTGCGTATTTGATTACCCAGTAATTTTTTATAGCCAAAACTCAAGATCTTACCCTAAATAGGCGTAGAAGTACATTAGTCAGAATTAAATATTTTAACTCCTTAATGCTAGCAACTGTTTAAATTCAATTTTCATGGTTTTTTTTCGCAAAAGAATGGATCACAAATTCTCCAAGAGGCTATCTCTGCTGAACTGTTTTAAGCCCTCCATTGCACCTTCCAGAATCAATCAATTTAAAAAAAGCATTTATTAAATCATTAGTATTTATCAGGCTACATGCTAAGCTCTCAGTATATACAAAGAATGAAGCAATCCCTACTCCCCAAATTTGTATTCTAACAGGAGAGACAGGAAGTATATATGTATATAGACAGAAGCAAGCAGGAACTAGTAGTGAAGATCAAGAAGGGCTTCATGTAGAAGTTGATGCTTGAGCTAAGCTATGAGTAAGAGAGGGATTCTGTGAGCCAGAGGTGGGCACAGGGGATGACTAGTGAAAAGGCATGAGAGATGGAGAGTTTTGTTCAAGAAACAGAGAAAGTGAGCTGACTAGAGAATATAGAGTGAGGAAGAGGGAGTAATATATAACAAAGCTGGAAAAATTAGTTTGGGGCCAGGCTGTGAAAGGCTTAAATACTAAGCAGAGGAGGTGATATTTTATACAGGGGACAGGTGAGGAACCAGAATTGAATGAGTAGAGGGGGTGGAACAGTCAGACCTGATGTAACATGTCAGGAACATGGACTCAAGTAGGGAGAAACTTAGGCAGGGAGACTGATAAGGATGACACTGCAATAATCTAGGGGAGAGGTGAAGAAGGCTATGTGAGCAGAAGGAAGGGTCAGAAGCAAAAGATATTGTAGAGGTAAAAACAGAGAGATTCAGCAACTGATATGTGAAGTGAGAAAAGTGAGGAGTCAAAGAGGGAACTCAGGCTATGAATCTGAAAAACTGGATGGAGAGTGTGGTCCTTCAAAAGACCAAGGAATTTGGAGAGAGGGGTGGGTTTGAGGAAAAATAATTTAGCACATGTGGAGGTTGAAATGTCTCTGGGATATCCAATTTGAAATGACTAGTCAGCAACTGGTGATATGGGACTGAAGATCAGGGGGAGAGACTGGCACTAGATTTGTAGATACTATAGTCATCTACATAGAGATGCTAATTAAGCCAATAGGAACTGATGAGAATACCAAATGAAAGTGTATACAGAAGGAAGAGAAGAGAGCCCAGAACAGAACCTGAGAGAACACTCACAGTTGGGGGTGGGAGTTGAATGATGAGTCAACAAAGAAGAATATGAAAAGCCAGGCTTTTGATAATTATTGTAAATAAAACTGCAACCAGTTTAGTGCAAATCTCAAACTTATCTTTCATTGTCCTTCTCTCTTTCTCTTATTCCAGGAGAAATAAGTAATGCTGTCTGTTATCCAGTACCAATGAAAATCTCCACTTGACATCTACAAGCATAACTAGAACAAAAACAACAACAACAACAACAACAAAAAACAAATGAAACAGCAAAGGATTGGTACAATGTCTTCAGAAAATAAAATGATTAAAACGAATGGGAAGTTGATCAGGCTTATTTTGCTGCCAAACTAAAGAAAATTTGAACAATAGGGAGTTAGGGGAGAAAGTAGATTAAAATTTGACAGCTTAAATATCTTTAATCTAAAGCAATTAATAAATTAGGATTTTTTTGAATACTTAATTTTTACATTCTCAACAGCAGTCCTCCTAAAATACACTTCCAAAGTTACCATCAGTCTCTTGAAAACCTACTGTTAACATTTATAAAGTGCTGAAGATTTTTTTATAGTTGAAAATCTAAATGAATTCATCAATATACATTTGTTGTTCAACTGTTCAGTCTTCTTCTTGTTTAACTCCTCATGTCCTGGGACTAAATAGCACTCTAACACTGTCCAGGAGGGTTTCTTGGCAAAGATACTGCAGTGGTTTGTCATTTCCTTTTCCAGTGTATCGTTATACATGCACTAACTCAAAGTCAAAGGTTCTGAGTTTAAATCCCAGTTATGTTTCTTAACTACCTCTGTAGTCAAGGAAATCTGGAATTTAATTTATTCATCTGTAAAATTATGAAGCTAGATTAAATAACATTAAAGGTCACTTTTAGCTCTAAATCCTATGATCCTACACTCATAAAATTTATCATCTTCATTAATGCTTATTTTTGATTAGTTAAGTCCTGACATAATAAATTCTTTAATTCCAGAGGCATTGTATCCTCTTCAATAAATGAAATTCTTCTAATATACCTTAGTGCTACAGAGACATAAAAATAAGATGCTTATGATGCTGAGGGATAAAGATCAATCACAAATAATAATTAATAACATATTTTCAAAGGATTTAGTATTAATATTTACATATAAACTTCAAAATGAGGTAAGAAAAGGATAAAATATGATGATATACATAAAGTGTTAGCTAAATATTGACTAGATTTAATATGTAAACTATAATTATTAGTGCTGACTGGTGCTCATCTTGAATATACAGTTGATGTTCATTTCTCAACTTTTACAACCCAATAACAAATTCATTAATTTTAAGTTTGTGAACCATTCCTACCATGATGTCTCCTTCAGAAATATTTGTTTAGTTTTGTGTCCATAGGCACAATGCTAAAATTTGACAAGCATCTTCCTGAAATTCTGAAGGCCTTGGAACCACTGTCTACAAAGTTTAGAGTTCAACTTTAATACCAGAGGGACTGGGGCGGCTAGGTGGAGCAGTAGATAAAGCACTGGCCCTGGAGTCAGGAGTACCTGGGTTCAAATCTGGTCTCAGACACTTAATAATTACTTAGCTGTGTGGCCTTGGACAAGCCACTTAACCCCATTTGTCTTGCAAAAATCTAAAAAAAAAAAATACCAGAGGGGTCAAATACATAGCTCACACAATGATCCATGATGTAGCCCAATCCATATGAAAATGCAATTGGGAAATATTTAACAAAATAAGTCACAGTATAATAAAAGAGATAATATTCCATTTCAAAATTAAATCAATATGTGATCCACAAAGATTCTTATGTATGATTTAGTAACCCCTACTTCAGCTGAGTTGTATACCACAATATTACACTAATCTTTTCTAATCATTTTCTAGCAATTTAGTCAGGTACTAGAGAATGGGAAATTATCTACTCAGAGTTGAGTTAAAATAGTGGTAAGTTAGAATACTATGGTCAGGGCATAATTCTTTTTTCAGGGTTAGTATCTATGGATATTTTTCCAATGTTAAGTAGAAAGGACACAGACAAGAAATCATAATGATACTTAGGAAAGAAAGTTGCATTATTTTAATCCTTTGCATTAGAAGTTTGATCAAGATTTCATTTTTCCTAGGTAAGCTAGGAGTAAACTTTATCCAAATGTTTTTTTGACTAACAAGAAATCCTTTCACTAAAGATTCTGAACATTATAATTTAGTTGATTCATATGTGTTAACATTTGTGAAAATATGCATAAATATGCATATATGTTAAAAGATATTAATTTTATGTTTTTCAGTAAATAAAGCTTCTTAATGTTATTCTGTCACTTCCATTACTGCCCCAGCCCCACTTCATTGAGTAAAAGTTAAAAAACCCCAAATAAAGTTCTAAATTCATAGCTTCATATTGTGGGCAAAACAAACTTCAGTATTAGCCATGTCCAAAAAAATGTACATCTCTTTCTACATTTTAGATTCATTATCTCTCTCTTTGAGAGAACTGAGCCCTTGTTCCCCTGGGGCCACAAAGCTCTGATGTGCTTTGTATCCCTCCTCACTCTTGGCCTATGATCCAGGACTGTGATCTGGATCTGAGTAAGGACAATAAAACAGTCCTCACCCACTGCCAGCATAGGGATCCCTGTAATGTCCTTCTGACCAGTTGCTAGGACCCTCCCCCCACCCCAATCCCCTGTGGGCTGGAAGCTCCAGAAGCCACCATTGCTGCCACTGCTAAAGCAGCCCCCAAAGTTTGTTGTTGGTTTGTTGGGGCACAGTCTATACCAGGGCAGCTTCTGCCGGACCAGGCTCCACCCCCCCGATGCAGCAGGACTTTCTTTCTGACCTTCTAAGTTGTCTTGGGCTGGATAATTGTTTTGTCCCATCCTTTTGTGGCTTCTCCCACTCCAGAATTTGAGACACTATTTAAAGTTGTTAGGAGGGAAAAATGAGAAAGCCTCAGATGAGTCCTTGCCTTTTCTTCACCATCTTGGCTCTGCTCCTTTCCAAGTGGTTTTTCAGAATGGATGGATCAATTCATCGTCCCTTCAACAGTGCCCTATTCTACCTCTTCCACTTTTTTCATCTTTGTCAGTCTGATAGACATGAGACAGATATGCTTTAGAAAGCTGCTTTAATTTGTTAATTCAAATGATGTAGAAAATTTTTAACTTGATTTGTTGATTGCTTGGATTTCTTCCTCTGAAAACTAACTGTTCATATCCATTAATTGTTTAACTATTGGGGAATGATTCTAAATTTTCTAAGTTTGAATCAGTTCCTTATATATTTTATAAATAAGACATTTATTAGAAAAACTTGCTGTAAAGATTTTCCCCAGTTATCTGTTTCTTCTCTAATTTTTTTTACTACATTTAATTTGTTTGTGGAAAAACTTTTAAATATTATATAATCAAAATTGTCCCTTTTATCTTATGTGAGTCTTCCTATTATTTGTGGGTTTTTTTTGGGGGGGGGGAGGGTTAGGTTTTTGCAAGGCAAATGGGGTTAAGTGGCTTGCCCAAGGCCACACAGCAAAGTAATTACTAAGTGTCTGAGGCAGGATTTGAACCCAGGTATTCCTGACTGCAGGGCTGGTGCTCTATCCACTGCGCCACCTAGCTGCCCCCTATTATTTGTTTAGTCATTAATTCTTCTATCTTTTGACCTGAAAGGGACTTTCCTTGCTCCTCTAATTTGTTTGTGATGTAAAATTTTATATCTATTTGAAACTTATCTTGTTACATGGTATCTTGGTATATCAGTATATTTTCTCTTTTTTTGACTTTTTTTTAGGTTTTTGCAAGGCAAATGGAGTTAAGTGGCTTGCCCAAGGCCACACAGCTAGGTAATTATTAAGTGTCTGAGGTCGGATTTGAACCCAGGTACTCCTGACTCCAGGGCTGGTGCTCTATCCACTGCGTCACCTAGCCACCCCAGTATATTTTCTTGAATATAAAATAAGGTCCTTATTCTCTGATTTCTCTCAAAGAGGATAGGCCTTTCTATTAATCTATAGATTAAAAAGATATCTCAACTTCGTATCCTATCTAGTGTTGCTGCAAGATATTATGAAAAATAAGAGCTGAGTATATTGCAAAGGGTTTTAGGTACCTTAAATGATAAGGAAAAACTTAGATGATGGTAAGAAAAATGTTATTATCATCATCACCAAATGTAACTGTTGCAAGTATCAACACTAAGTAAGAAACTTGACTTGCTTATTAGCACAGTTCTAACTGTACCAACATACATTGCCCATCCTGTGGTCAAGGATGCCAAAAAAAGGAAAATGACAACTGTTGAGGGAAATGAAGGTGGATAAGGTACCCTAATGTACTTCTGGTATACCTGTGAATTGGTATACTCATTGCAAAAAATAATTTTGAACTACAAACCAAAAAAAATCACTAAACTGCATACCCTTTGACCCAGCAATACATTTCTAGATAGCTATTCTTAAAGAGAAAAAAATAGAGGGAAAGAATCATAGTACAAGAATATTCAAAACAGAATTTTTTGTTATAGTAAAGAATTGGAAAATAAAGGGAGTATATACCAACTGAAGAATGTCTACAGAATTATGGTATAGGGGTGGCTAGGTGGCACAGTGGATAGAGCACCAGCCCTGGAGTCAGGAGTACCTGGGTTCAAATCCGACCTCAGACACTTAATAATTACCTAGCTGTGTGGCCTTGGGCAAGCCACTTAACCCCATTTGCCTTGCAAAAACCTAAAAAAAAAAAAAAAGAATTATGGTATATAGGGGGTGGCTAGGTGACGCAGTGGATAGAGCACCAGCCCTGGAGTCCGGAGGACCTGAGTTCAAATCCGGCCTCAGATATTTAATAATAACCTAGCTGTGTGACCTTAGGCAAGTCATTTAACCTCACTGCTTTGCAAAAAGCAAAAAAAAAAATTATGGTATATGAAAAAAAATGAATGAAATGAATGGATCCAGAGAAGTCTGAGAAGATTTTTATGCACTGAAACAGAATAAAGTGTGCAGAACCAAGAAAATAATTTACAAAGCTACAAGAATATAATGAAAAACAACTTTGAAAGACCTAGGAATTCTAATCAATACAGTACTCAATCATTGTAAAAAGATGAAAGATGAAGCAAGCTTCTGATCCTGTGACAGAGTTGGACTAGGACTAGAAGAGACCTTATTTTCAGACATGACCAACATGTGACAATGTTTGTTGTGGAGAGAGGGAGAGAAGTTAGAGGGAAAAGGGGAATAGTATCTGAGATGAAAAAGAAAAGAAAGGAAAGAACACTGATGGAAGGAACATTTAGAAACAAACAAAAAAGAATGCTTCTGGAATATGCTGAATTTAGTATATACTTTAAAAAAACTGTACATGAGATTCATGATTTCATATGCAATATTCTTTTTCTAGTCTTTTAGATGTAAATGTTCACATGTATTTGTGTATTCAAATTTAAAATAAGAAATTTAAACGAAAAGAGTTTTATTCATCTATAAAAATGATGGGGGATAGGATTAGGCAAAGTCAAGAGTCTCTCCCTTCGAATTCTACTGTGATCATTTCCTGACTATGCTTGCCCATGACATTTTCTCCTTTTGCCAAATTTTTATACCATTTAATTTCTGTAGCATCTCCTTGATTTTTCTATATAATGACTTGCATTATTCACTAACTTTATATATCTATTTCTAGATATAGAAACTTGTTAAATTATAAGAACTGTACTTTATATTTCTTTTGGTTTCTCAACGGTATCTGGCACAATGTCGGATACTAAAAGATACTTGATAACTATCTACTGATTAATAAATGGGGCAGCTAGGTGGCGCAGTGGATAGAATATCCGTTCTGGAGTCAGCAGGACCTGAGTTCAAATCTGACCTCAGACACTTAATTGCCTAGCTGTGTGACCTTGGGTAAGTCACTTGATCCTATTCCCTTAAATTATAAAAAAACCCAAATGACTAAATAAACAGAAAGTATTTCATTTTGCAGTAGTACACGGAAAGCAAATCTCTAAATTTAACAAAAGATTAAATTTTGAAATAAGAAATAATGCATGCCAAAAAGAGAATGGCTATAATTTCCTTTTCCTACCATCTTGCCATCTACTCATAAGGAGAGAATGGAGCTATTAATCTCATCAGGGAAAGGAAGAAAAAGTTATAAGAAGAGGAGGAAACTGCTATAGATAAAGTCAGATATGAGCATTGAAGAGAAAATAATGTGAAGCAAGATATCAAGATGAAGAATAAACAGTATCCTTTGAATAAAACCCATACCTGTATTTCCTTGAGCATCTTTTCCTTTGTGGTGGGATGGTGATAAGAAAGGTGACTTTGTTGGCTGAGTACCTTTAACAGATGGCTGCTGCAAAGGAGCTGATTTGAAGATGACTCCCCACTCCACATGGGTAGTATCTGACCGGGATCGGGCATGGCCTGGCTTGAAAGAAGAGGTCTCATCCAGTAAGTCATTCACAGACCGAGGCCTGTCCCTCCGACGTTGACAGATGTTGAAAAAATTAAAAGTTGAAGCTTCTTTTTGTTCCACCCAGGAGAGGTTATCGGGAGCTGTACCTCTCTGGACTATAAACTGTTCTTTGGCAGGGAACACATTTTGAACTTTGGTTTCTAAGAGGCCATTTTGACAGTTATCCCAAATGATATTGCTTCCTTTGCTCAGGGAGGTGCCACTCCTGATGGCACCACTGTCTGCTATTTTATTGAATACTTCATGCCCAACCAATTCGGGGACTTCCTGAATGCCATAAACCTCAGCTTGCTGGACTACCTTTTCTAACTTATTATCAAAACAACTGAAGAAATCCTCTGTCACTTCCAAGGCTGGGCTGATATCATCGACTTCTAAAGCTTCCATTTCGCTGGTTTTCAAGAGACTCAAGTGTCCTGAACTTGGTGAGCAGAGGACTTCATGAATATTCTAACACCAAAGAAATAAGGTGCATCAAGAAAGCAGTTCTGTGAACAAAAAAAAAGTGCCTTTATTTAGTTAGATGCAGTAAAGAAGGCACAAGCACTGCTGATTTTTTTTGGTTATTACAAAGCACTCTCTAGTAGGCTCAACTATAATGGACTTCACTTCTTGGGAAGGGAGGGAAGAAATGCTCCTTTTAGATGATGTTTCACAAGTCAGGAACTGGTTCGGTTAGGTGTCCACAGGAAACTTTATTTCCTGGAAGATAATAAACATAAAAAGATTTTATTAAACATGTTCTACATAAGAGATAAGTTTAATTACTTCCCACCATCCCCAAATACCCTTTAATGTAATACAATACAAAGGTAAAAAGGCCTGAACAAAAAGTTTCATTGTTCTCAAAGTTTAAGATATTACTCTACTACTTTTTTTAATACAATTTACACAGATGAAGATACAATATGTTATAAGGGGGAAATAAAACCAATAGCTTTTATTTCGTTTCTTTTCTTTTATTTAAGGCAATAGGGTTAAAAGTGACTTGTCTAAGATCACACTGCTATTAAATTGACTTTCCCAGAGTCACACAGTTTGTGTTTGAAGTCGGATTCAAACCCAGATCTTCCTGACTCAACTTCAGTACTCTTACCCTGCCTCTGAACAGGGAAGCACCACAGCCATTAAAGCTAATTTATGGGGAAGAATAGGAAGGTACCCTTGAAGGTCCACTTAGAAACAGGACTGAAAGATAGCAGAGTTTTCATTAGCATGAAAAACTTTCCATGCACTACTGCAAAATGAAATAAGCATGGCAAGGAAAATAATATACAATAACTATAACCACTGAAAGAATGCGAAAGATTAAAAAGAAAGAGCAAGAAAAATTTCAAAAAAGAAACTAAAGCATTTTGAACAAATACTATGTACTATGAAAGCAAATTAACTAGTATTACTAGAGAAACAAAAGCATATTATGAAGTTCCCAAAGATAATGAGAAAATAGCAAGAAAATTCAGAAGAGTTTTTGGGAATCAATTTAGGACCCAAATCAGAGATCTCAAAGTAAAATTTAAAAACAAATGCAAAGGAAAAACTGAATACATGATAGAGAATCTCCAAAAATCTTATTTATGCAATATGCACTTTAGTAACTTAGATATTTTTTAATGATATAAGATATATAAAAAGCTAAGTTAACCATTTTTGATTATATAACTTCATTATGTTTAAAGATCACTATATATAATAGATGTTATATATATAATATGCATATATATTATGTCTATGTATATCAATCTATAAAAGCTTTTCAATTCATAAACTATGGGTCCCCAATCTATCAGCCCCCCAAAAACTAATATTGATCTATTATGTTTTATACAAGGGATATATTTATTAAAAGATGCATAGGGGGTGGCTAGGTGGCGTAGTGGATAGAGCACCGGCCTTGGAGTCAGGAGTACCTGGGTTCAAATCCAGTCTCAGACACTTAATAATTACCTAGCTGTGTGGCCTTGGGCAAGCCACTTAACCCCATTTGCCCTGCAAAAAAACCTAAAAAAAAAAAAGATGCATAGTAAATCAATCAGTAAGAAAACATCATTCATAAATAATTTTAAATACACTGCTAAGTGAGCTTACAATTTAACAGAACTCTTGTTTCTAGTGTTCATAAAATAAATGATCATAATGAATGTCACTGATTTATAAATTATGACTTTTGAATATGGTTTTTCTTAATGTAGTATAGGATACAGTTTTAGAAATAGAATTAAAAGTATTTTTACTTTTTAATATTCTTATTTTATATTTTAATGTTTTATTTTTTTTTAGCAATTATACATAAAAACAATTTTTAACATTCCTTTTTTTAAAATGTTAAGTTCCAAATTGTCCCCCTCCCTACACTGTCTCCCTCCTGAGATGGCAGGCAATTTGATACAGCTTATACAAGTGCAGTCATACAAAAATATCTTCCTATCAGTCTTGTTATAAAAAAAATGATTAACAGGTTGATTTTAGAAAACTGTAGAAAGTCTTGCATGAAAATAATGAAGAGTAAAATTAGCAGAACCAAAAGAAAACTGAACATAGTAATGCAATATTATTCAACGAATAACTGTGAATAACTAAATTATTCTGAATACTATAAATACTCAAATCAACAATAAAGAACCTATGAGGACTATGTTTTTGCAAGACAAATGGGGTTAAGTGGCTTCCTCAAAGCCACACAGCTAGGTAATTACTAAGTGTCTGAGGTCTAATTTGAACTCAGGTACTCCTGACTCCAGGGCCGGTGCTCTATCCACTGTGCCACCTAGCCACCCCCAACCTACAAAGACTATGAAAGAATATGCTACCCACCTCTAAAAAAAGAACTGATAGGGGCGGCTAGGTGGCGCAGTAAATAGAGCACCAGCCTTGGAGTCAGGAGTACCTGGGTTCAAATCTGACCTCAGACACTTAATAATTACCTAGCTGTGTGGCCTTGGGCAAGCCACTTAACCTCATTGCCTTGAAAAAAATCTAAAAAAAAAAAAAAGAACTTTTTCTAAAAAAGAACTGATAAACAGAAGTATGTATAGTATGGTTTTACAAACATACACACACACACACACACACACACACATATATATATAGATACACACAAACATACATATCTCTGTATCTGTGTGAAATGGTGGCCTTCTCTACTCAAGCATGGGGAGGAGGGAAGGAGACAGATCAGAACTTAAAATGTAACAAAAAAATAAATGAAATAAAATAAAATCTCAGGCAATCAATTTTAAACTCTTTTCTAAAGCATCTCTCTTTGTTTACTGTTTACCAACAATAAAATCAAAGAGGTACCTGATCTTCAAAAATATGCTCCTTCAATCCAAACTAAATGGTAACCTTTAATGACTGCCTTAACATTTAAGATTGCAATGTTTCAGGGGCGGCTAGGTAGCACAATGTATAGAGCATCGGCCCTGGAGTCAGGAGTACCTGAGTTGAAATAGGGTCTCATACACTTAATTACCTAGCTGTATGGCCTTGGTCAAGCCACTTAACCCCATTTGCCTTGCAAAAAACTAAAAAAAAAAAAACCACTAAAAAAATGCAATGTTTCTAGAACCTTGTGTAAATTTGGATCAAAAAGGTGGCAAGTCTCATTAAGAAGTTCCAGTATCTTTGTCAAGAAAACCCCCAAAATGGGGTCACAAAGAATCAGAATGGACTGAATCAATAACATAACTGTTCTTAAAATTGACAGAAAATTTCTAGTAGAAAACATTTATTTGGACAACTCAGTTATATTAGTCTTCTGCTTTCCCTTCCTTTTTTTTTAAGGTTTTTTCAAGGCAAATAGGGTTAAGTGGCTTGCCCAAGGCCACACAGCTAGGTAATTATTAAGTGTCTGAGACCAGATTTGAACCCAGGTACTCCTGACTCCAGGGCCGGTGCTTTATCCACTACGCCACCTAGCTGCCCTTTTCCCTTCCTTTTTATCTTCTTGTTAGGCAATCATAGATTTAAGGCTGCCACAACAAAAATTAAAAACAACCTCAAATTATCTTTATCTTGGAGACACAGCCCTTGGAAAAGCCATAGTGTGAACCTAAAAACCAAGGTGGGCATTGCTGGAGTAAGGTTTTAAAGCTAGTTTCAATAGCAACAGAAAAGAAAAGGCTACATAATTTTGGCACTCTTAACCTTCCTCTGAGCCAAAGCATCAAAAACATGTTAAATCTTGGGATCTTGCCATCTTAAGGAGTTAGATGTATTCCTAAACAAGGAAGATTTCCAAAATGTGATTCCCAAATTTAGAGATGATTTAGAGGCTGTTTGGGTAACCGTGCAGCTACTTGAGTCAGACTGACAGTTATGCCTCCAAATAAAGCAAAGATGCTTTTTAAATGACATTTTTTGGTTAAGGCAATGGGGTTAAGTGACTTGCCCAAGATCACACAGCTAGGTAATTAAGTGTCTGAGGCCGAATTTGAACTCAGGTCCTCCTCACTCCAGGGCTGGTGCTTTATCCACTGCACCACCTAGGTGTCCCAGAGATGCTTTTTATACTGAGGAATGATCCAATGGATTTATTGAGGAAAAAGGATTCCCATAGGCTTAATTAGTCTAACTTTGGCCTCTGCCTCGAACATGCAGATCGGACAAGTCTCCTTGTTCTTTACATGGGAACATACTTTTCTTCTCAATTTTCCCTTCCTCTTCTTATTACTCTTCCTAAATCTTCTGAAAAGTATTCCTGGCTTCCAGTCTATTTAGGTTCATAGAATTAAAGATGGAAAGAGCATTGGAAGATCATTTATTGCAACAACTTAATTTTCTGAATGAAGAAATGGAGGTTCAGCAAGTCAAAGTTTGGTATAGGTCATACAGATGGGCAGGAAGAAGCAGAACTGGCATTCCAGTTCAGGCTCTTGATTTTAAATCCACTGCTCTTTGCACTAAGCCAAGCTTCATTCCCCAAATATAAGCTCATGAACCTCCACAGCTAAAGACCAAGTAAGAACAGGTACCCAGTTCTCCTAGATCTGTCCTTAGGGCTTTTGCCAAAACTCTGGCTCCCTCTCTGGACACTCCCTAGACACCTGCCAGGTAGGGAACAGCTCCATAGTGCTACATCTTCTTAACTAACCCTTTCCTTGGCCTCTTGTACACTTGGAAGGCAGCTGTCTTGCCTTTACCCCAGACTACCTAATCAGACCACTAGAGCATCCCATATGACAACCTTTATTAATCTAAACTACATAACATAAAAATGTCAATATAATTACATAAAGATGAAAGGGAAAAATTACAACCTATATAACAAAGTAAATGAAGCCCAAGATGGTTAGGAGAAAGATTATTGCTAAGTAAAAATAAGAAAAGAAAAGGAATAAAGGAAGGAAAGAAGCATTTATTAAAGCACCTCACAGATGTTAACTCATTGGATCCATAGGTGTTATGATCATCCTCATTTTATAACTGAGGCAGGAAGGGTAAATGACATGTCTAGGGTCACACAACTAGTAAAGTGTCTGAACTTGGATTTGACCTTGGATCTTCTGATTCCAGATTTAATGCTCTATCCACTGTACTAATTTTTTTCTGTTAATTATTTTTCCAATTGTGTATAAAGATAATTTTTTTAGGCTTTTTTTTTGCAAGGCAAACGGGGTTAAGTGGCTTGCCCAGGGCCACACGGCTAGGTAATTATTAAGTGTCTGAGACCGGATTTGAACCCAGGTACTCCTGACTCCAAGGCCGGTGCTTTATCCACTACGCCACCTAGCCGCCCCTAAAGATAATTTTTAACATTCATTTTTGTAAAGTTTTCTCCCTCTCAACCAGGACAGCAAGAAACATGATATGGGTTATACATATACAATCATGTTACACATATTTCTATATTAGTCACACTGTGAAAGAATCAGAATAAAAGGGGAAACCATGTGAAGGATAAAAGAAAAACCAAATTTTAAAAGGGTACCACCTAATTACAGTCAAAAGAAAATGAGAAAACAGAGTAGCTAGTGTTGAAGGGCAAAAGGATAGATTCCTAAATAGCCTTTTATTCTCTTGAGAGACATTTTCAACCTCTTCACAAGAAAAATATGCTATCAAGGTACTTTTGTCTGACCCTAATGGAAGAAGATATCTTTCTTTTAATATTCTGTGATATCACGTGAAAAAGATTTCATCTGCTTGATTCTATCAGGCAGAACTAGGACCAGGGAGTAGAAGGTATAGAGATGTAGATTTGAATTTAAAGTAAGGAAGAACTTCCTAACAATTAGAACTAGCTAAAAATAGAATGGACTGCCTTCAGAGGCAGATTCTGCCAATGAGGTTCTGTAAAGCAATGGCTAAATGACCCCTTTCTCAAGTATATTGTAGAGGAAATCCATGCTTCGGACAAAGATTTATATTTTTCAAAGAGTTTACACATCTAAAATTCTATATTCTGCTCATGTTTTGTCTCCTCAGCAGCGAAAGTGGGATGTAATTTAATTCCCCTTTATCTAATCACCTTATGACTAATGTGACTAGGTTTTACCCAAACCAACTATAAGAATTAAGAAATTCTGATTTCCCTACATAGAAAATAAAAGCAGACCAAAGATTAACTTTTTGTGCTTAGTTGGTACTATCACTAGAAGAATAGTTTCCTGGAATACCTAGAAACTTATTTTGTCTTGATTACAAAGGCTCATACACATTTTAAAACTCAGATTCCTCAGATATTCTTGATATTAGTGGGATCATGAACATGGGACAATTGGAGTCCCTGGGCATCAGCCTTGAGATGCACATGAAATTGGATTCAAAGGACTAGGGGGCAACCTGATGGTACATAATAACATAGCCATTATAGCTTAAGGAAAGATAAAAAGCTAATGAGTAAAAAGCAAATAACCAGCAAAAGAATGACTTAAGTGAGCAAAGAACATATGCATTTGGGAAAATCTAAAGAATTTTAGCACTTGAAATTAAATAATGTGTTTGAATTCACTAAAAAAAACAGGTTAAAGACTGTGAGAGTACAACTCTTGGATCTACTGACTCATCTACTCTTCTAGCTAGTGAAATGGAAACATCAGAGGTTGGAAAATATATAAATATTGTAGAGCTTCTAGTTTTTAAATAAAGCACGTATTATTTTATTAAATGTAAAGGGCAAAGCATTTGGCAAAATTAACCTCTCAATTATGTCTTTTCAGGTGAATAATAAAATGGCAGAATACTTATTATGTTTAACTACCAGCTCTCTATCCCAAAGAGAAAATAAAAAAGGGAAAAGGAACTACAAGTACAAAAATATTTAAAGCAGCTGTTTTTGTGGTGGCAAAGAAATGGAAATTGAGGGGATGCCCATCATTTGAGGGATGGCTGAACAAATTGTGGGATAAGAATGCAATGGAATACTACTGTTCTATAAGAAATCATGAGCAGGCAGATTTCAGAAAAAGCTTGGAAAGACTTACATGAACTGATGCTCAGTGAAGTGAGCAGAACAGGAGAACATTGTACACATTGTAACACATTAACATTATGTGATGATCAACTATGATAGAGTTACTCATCTCAGCAGAACAGTGAACAAAGACAATTCTAAAAGACTTGTGATTAAAAAATGCCATTCACATCCAGAGAAAGAACTACGGAATTTGAATACAGATTGAAGCATATTATTTTCACTTTTTAAAAATGTTTTTTGCTTTTTCTTATGATTTTTCCCTTTTTGTTGTGATTCTTCTTTCACAACATGACTAATATGGAAATATGTTTAACATGATTGTGCATGTATAACCTATATAAGATTGCTTGCTGTCTTGAGGAAAAGGTAGAGAGGAGAAAATTTCACAAAAATGAATGTTGTAAACTATTTCTTACATGTAATTAGAAAAAATACTAAAATAAAATAGAGTATTTAATAGGTTTAATTAATTCAGAGACTTACAGCAACAACCCACAAAGCCTCTGTTTGAAGAAAATGTAGGGGTGGCTAGGTGGCAAAATGGATAGAGCACTGGATAGAGCACCGGCCCTGGAGTCAGGAGTACCTGAGTTCAAATCCGACATCAGACAATTAATAATTACTTAGCTGTGTGGCCTTGGGCAAGCCACTTAACCCCATTGCCTTGCAAAAAAAAAAAACCACCTAAAAAATGTAAAGTTTGTGTAAAATCTACATGAGCAGTTGACACATGATTATGACAATCTGAATAGTTAAAACAGAATAACTATGCATCTTACTTTAGGTTCTTGCTAACAAATGATTTTTATAATTTTAGAGAATTTGCTGCCTATAAAATGACTTAGAAATAGCAATATTTGTACATTCTGGTTTTCAATATTTAGATAAAATTAATCATTTGAATAAAAGCACTGCCTTACCATAAAAGAAAATTAGTCTAGTAATTTCCTTTCAATATCCTTCCTTTTATGTTAGATTTTTCTTCTGGCTTGTCTGGTAAAGAGAAATTTCTCAAACCCCCATGTTTCATTCGGCTAAACAAACATTAGAGAATTATCTCTACAACATTACTCTGGTGTTTATTTTTGAGAGTGAAAGACAATATTATGTTTGTCTTAGCCTACCTTGTCTTTTGAACAAGAACAAGAAGAGGCTGTTACATAACACAAGGTCATTATAATGGAGTATAATTGAGATAAAGATGAAAAGGAGAAAAAAAATGTAGCACACGAAAATGTTATGTATTGCACGTGAAAATAATGTTATTCTATATAGAAAATCAGAAACTTTCTGACCAGATCCCCCTCCAATTATGGCATTCTCTGATATTTTCACAAAGATGAGATTTTTGCAAAAAGTGTTTGTTTCCATATAAAATACCACAAATAAATGTTCTTGTTAAAGAGCTAGAACAAATGTTTCCAAATTGAGAATGTTTGAGGACAATATGAATGTTTTAAACCAAGTTGCCCAATTTGACCAAGCCATGTCCAAATGAACTGCTTTCTTGTAAAGCAAACTCTTTATTTTTAAAAAGAGGAAACATATGAAATGCAGCATTCAGGTTCAAACAAATCTAACATTTCATTTTTCATTGCTAATAATCCCTCATCATAGGTAAAAAAATGATTCAAATGAAAGCAAAATTAAACATCTAAAATATATCTGTTGTATCATATGCTAATTGTGAGAAATTATTTCTTATTTCTCTGAAGTGCTGAGACCACTTATGAGTAGGAAAGCACTGGCACAAATGTACTCCTGTAGGATTTGATCCTTTCCCCTCTGGGAATCCCAGAAAACTTCAATGTAAGGGGGAAAGTGTTAATTCTCTTGCAATGTCACCAGATGAATCTGGGTAAAACTGAGACCTGCTGGTTGGGGTCACCTCTGTTCTAACATTTCTTAAGCATTTACTATATACAATAATAGTATAAATTAAAGATGAGGGCTGAGAGTCAAGAGGGAAGGGAACCCTGTAATTTCCATAGCGTATTTGAGAATGGACATGAGAATAAAATTAGAAAAATTTGCCAGATTTGATAAGAACCAAAGATCAGTCAATTAATAAGAATGAATTAAATGCTTAATATGCTAAATAATGCAGATATGAAAAAAAGAAAGAATAGTTGTTGCCCTCAAGGAGTTTATAATTTGAGAAATAATATTTTAAGGTTATCAAAGTTCTTTATATTATTATTTTATTTAAAACATTCTTGCAAGTTAGGCACTACAAGAATTATTACTGTTTTTCAGGAAACTGAGGCTTAGCTGAACTAAGTGATATTCCCAGGGTCTCACATTTGCCATGTGTTAGGGCCCAGATTCAAACCATCTTCTTGACTCCTAGCTTAGGACCTAGCATTCACAGGTCAGATAAAGAAGACAGAATTCGTCAGACAGGAAAGGTCTGTGCTTAGTAGGAAAGGGATGGAATAATGGAGGAGAGGGCAAGTCACTGCTGAAGATGTGAAATGAGACTAGATCAAGGGGACAATAACTAATTTATCCTTAGGCATAAAAAAAGTGTTTGCTGAATCTCCAACTTTTGATTTACCTACAACATTCTTTCCCAATCTGATTATTAAAAATCTTTATAGCTGTGTTTATAAACTATATAGTGAAGCAGAAATTTAAAAATTATTCAGTTGACTTGACCAAGGTAAACAAATCAAATGGATAATTTCGTGCTCCTGCCCAACAAGTAGATTTTATTTTGGCTTAAATTTTATAGTTGATCCAGTCACATGGAGCAAATTTACTAAATAATTGCAGATCTCCACTCTGTGCTCGCTAAATTTCACATAATTTCAAAATTGTACTTGTATACATAACCAGAGTATGAAATAAAATGTTAATCAGAATTAAAAATGGTAGCCCTATTTTTTACCCTAATTTTGGAATTAAGACTCCTGCTATCCTTTAAAAAATTACACTGTCAGATAACTAATTGCTTTTTTAAATCATATTGTGTCAATTACCAGGAAAACAATGAGAACTTCGCATCTGGAAAAGGTCAAATGAAAACAAAATTTAAAAATTAATAAGTGAAATTTTTTATAATTTTCCATATATATTTCATATATACAGAACTAGTATTCATTTCACAGTATTATTTGGCTTATATTGTTCTCCAGAAATATTTAGCTCTTATCTACTTACAAAATTCTGTGAGTTCAAGCAATAATGGAGTTATGAGTCAAATGCCAAATCTCTAGGGAAAAAAAAACAGAAAATGAAATCTATCCCTTCATCACTGATTGTCACAGGATGGAGAGTTGCATAGGATCTCTCTAGATGAAGACCACAAGAGAGGGATGAAGATAATCAAGTATGTAAGGCACTAAATATTTTCGGGGGGGGGGATGGCATAGGAAATGGTGGGCTGTGACAAAGGTGGAGGAGCAGAAGAGCAAATGAAGTAGCTACAGACTTAACCACATCCTTCTCAGGAAAACTTGGCCTGAAATGATGGAATCTTTCCATTTTTACTTTGGGGAGATCTTAACCTGTGCTGGTCACTGAGAAGAAAGATAATGAGCTGCAACCCTGTATCTGCTCTTTAATCCCAGAAATTCTTATCTTCAAACATTATACCCAGGAGTCTACATTGGATTGGAAAAGAGTATCACAAGAATTTAATCAGTTACTTAATGATTTGTTAGCAGATGCTGATTATTCAGCATAGATCAAGAGCAGGAGGGGACTTTAAAGGTCACAGAACCGAATCCCTTCATTTCAGATGATGATACTGAAACCTTTATATTAAGATTAAGAGACTTGGCCCAAGGTCACAAAGGTAGGAAGTGACTGTGCTAGGATTAAAATTTAGGTTTTTACACTCTTAGTAAGTTTAGTGTCTTTCCACTGAACTATGTTGCTTCATGCAATTTACTGGTCCATTTGTAGTGCAGCATTCTTAATCTGAGATACTTAGTTGTTAGTAAATATATTCATGTGTGTAACCATGAAAATGAACACTAACCTGGATACTAAAGTTAATAAGATTATAATAAAATGAAGAACTTAAATGAAAATTTAAAATGCAATAAAGAGTTTTGTTACTTAAGGTCTTCAATACAATTCTCTAATTGTTTCCAGCAATGATAGCATCATAAAGGCAATAGTTAATAATGTGTTCTGAGTATATGGAGCAATTTATTTTATTAAGGCTGGTATATATGACTTTAAAAAACAGAAGTTCAACTGCACATACCAAACAGCATAATGCTTCTGTCAACACATTTCACTGATTCATTCAATAAATAACTATAAAGTTTCTATTATATGTCAGGTACTATGGTTCTACAGTTAGCTGTGACTAATTATAAGAAGACATATGATCTACCAGAGGTTATGCCCAGTTCAATTTTTGATCCAGTCATTTCCTGAAGCCTATGGACCGATATCATCCCTGTGGCTCACTATATAGTTTAGATTACATATATAAGCATATGTAGGTACACAGTTGAAAATATATAGTTCTGTATAATTTATCATATATATGTATACATATATACATATTTTATAAATATGTGGTCATATATCACATTTATACACATTTGTAAACATCTTATATTGTATAACTCACAACACATGTATGTGTATAAACACATTTATAAATACATAGCTTTATATTGCATATTTATAACACATATATATGCATATGTACATCTAATCTTATATTGTATAACTCACAACACATGTATATATATGTATATATAAAACATTTGTAAGTAGTCTTATATTGTATATTTATATCACATCTATATACATATTTGTAGTCTTATATTGCATATTTATATCACATATATGTATACATATAAACACATTTGTAAAGTCTTATATTGTATATTTATATCACGTATATAAAACACATTTATAAACAGTCTTAGACTGTATATTTATAGCACATGTATGTACACGTATATACACATTTATAAATATATAGCATATCGTATAATTTGCATTACACCTATACATATACGCATCTGCAAATACCTGGTCTCGTGTTGTATAATTCACATCACATATACACATCTGTAAACAACAGTTTTACATAGCATGACTCACATCACACATGTGTGTACATCCATGCACACTGTCCATATCAAGTTGCCTAATGCACATCACATTTATGTATCCACAGACCTCTTAGAGATCATTTCCTGTACAAGTACACACATACTAAATGCCTATCCACATGGGTTTCTACTAAACTGCAGGCTCTGAGTATTCCTGCATGCACACTTGGCTCGTAACTGAGCCAATTTCCAAATGAAGGCCCTTTATACACAGGCCACACCGAGCACTGTGAGGGTACAAACACTAAGACATCCGGGCGGCCGGGGGCAGGTGCGGGCGTTTGGGTCCCTTCCCCCCGGGGGGCCCTGCCCTGCCCCCTCCCCGCCGGCTCTGTGCGGGCCCACGGACCCGCCGCGCCGCCTCCCGGCACCCCCGGGGATGCGGGGGCCGGCTCCCCTCCACGTCCCGGGCCCGCCGGGGCGCCGGCAGCACGAGGGCCGTCCCCCCAACAGCCCCCGAGGGGCCCACGAGAGGACCCGGTACTCACCCGCCCCCAGCCGGCCGGCCGCGGCGCGCAGGTGAGCCGGGGCTCGCCGCCCTCCTCGTCCGCCCGCGATGACGGGAGCCGGCGCGGGCCCCGGGGAGCCTCGGCTTTCTGTTTACAATCCGCCTGCCTCGGTCCCCGCTGAAAGCCTTCCCTCCGGCGACCCGGGGAACCAGGCCTCCACAAACAAGGTTCCGGGCCTGCAGGAGGCGCCAAAAACCAGGGGACCGCCCCTCCCCCTCCAAGAGAGGCGTGGCCCACGGAAGCCACGCCCCCGAGCCCGGCGGCGGCGGCCTGGCGCGTGCGCAAAACCGCCGCCGGCCGGCCTCGGGCCCTCCTTCCGCCCCGGGAGCACCCGCGTGGGAGGCCCGGAGCCCCCCAGAGGCCGCGGCCCGCCGGGAGGCTCGGCCTGCCTGGGAGGGGCCGCTGCCCGGGTTTGCTGATGTAGTTTTGTATAGAGCTGGTTTCTTAGAGAGTTTATGAAAGTTTAACTTTCAAAAGTTCATGCTTGAATAAGTGGGCTTTGGATAAGCGAGTTTACCAGGCTTTTGTTTTTATTAGTTTTTTTTTTTTTTGCTTTTTCTTTACTATTCGCCTTGGATAAGTAAGTTTACTAGGGTGTTTTTTTTTTTGGTTTTTGTTTTTTAGATTTTTCAAGGCAATGGGGTGAAGTGGCTTGCCCAAGGCCACACAGCTAGGTCTGCGGTCGGATTTGAACCCAGGTACTCCTGACTCCAAGGCCGGTTCTCTATTCACTGTGCTACCTAGCTGCCCCCTAGTTTACTCGCTTTTTGTTTGTTTTTGTTTTTTTTTTGTTTACTATTTTCCTGGATAGATGGGTTCAGTAATTTTTTCATTTTTTGTTTTTATTTGTTTTTTTTTGCTTTTTGTTTACTATTTGCTTTGGATAAGTGAGTTTACTAGATTTTGTTTTTGCTTTTCGTTTACTATTTGTGTGCCTCACCTGATGGTCCTTCTGTTCCCCTCCAGGCAGGACTTGGAGTCTCCTTTGCAAAAAGAGGACTGGAGAGATCCGTCACTGCCTCTCCTTGAACCCTCGACCACCCATGTGGATATATGTCTGTCCAGCTATCTACCCCTCTGTCTATTCATCCATCTATCCATGTCTATAGCTATATCTGAATCTATGTCCATATATCTATCTTATTTGGGCCAGTGAAGAAGATGAAGCCAGATAGGAGAATAATCAAGAGTCAGAAAATCTCAAGAGAGCATGTGTTCCATATCACAAACCACTTGCTGAAAGCCCAAGAAGGATGATCAATAAAAAAGAATTCACTACATTAGATGATTTGGAATTATTGACATAATCCAACTGACCTTTGACATCCAAGCTTCCACTCTTAAATTATTTATCATCAGCTCTTGCATATAACTCTTTATTTACATGTGTTTCTCCCATTAGGATGGGAACTTTATCAGGGTAGGAACTGTTTTACCCCCCTTCATTACCTTTCCCCAAGCACAGCAACAGGCTCTTAGAGATAATAATTTTTTAAAATAAATTTTAATTTATAGCATTAATATTCAATATGAATTTGTAGCATTAACACATAGTTGTTGATTAACTGACACATAGTATCAGTTATTAGTTTCTATTCTACATTTTTACTGTAATAAATCAATGATCACACTTAGGTGGAAGTTTCAGGGCATCTGGAGTGCACAGTCCTAGAACAATGGACCTTAGCTCAAATTCAGCTTCAGACACTTCCTAGCTGTATGACCCTGGCAAGTCACTTAACCCTGTTTGCCTCAATTTCGTCATCTAAAATTAGCTAAAGAAGGAAATAGCAAACCACTCCAGTATCTTTGCCAAAAAAAATCCCAAACGAGACAGAAACAATTGAACAACAATAGCAACAAAACATGAGAATAGCTCCCACAACACAGCAATTAACAAAAAAAAATTTAAGCATTCATTATATGCCAGTCACTATGCTACTAGGGTTACAAAAAAAGAGGAAAAACAAAAACAAAAATAGCCCCTGGTCTCCAGGAGTTGACATTTTACTGTCTTCTAGATCTTAAGAGCAACAGAAAAGGAAACTAAAATCCAATCGAAATCCAATGACTTTAGATGGGACCCCAGGTCCCATAGCTAGGAGCCAGCAAAGTTGGAATTAGGACAAAAAAGTTCCCTGATTTCAAATACTGCAAGTAGATTTGCACTGTCAAGAGAGACATCTGTATTTCTCATCATAGCTTCCAATAAATTTTCCATGTATATATTTAGAACTTAAGGTTCTTTTGATATGTGTGTGTGAGGGAATCCAAAGAGTTAGGTGATACAGAGGGTCCTAGTTTGGGGTCTGAGGACTCAGAAGACCTGAGTTCAAGTGTGAACTTACATGCTAACTAGCTACATGATCTTGGACAAGTCACTTAACCTCTCTCTTCAGTTTCCTCTATAGTAAACCTGTAAAATTCTAAAATATGTAATAGCACCTACCTCACTAGGTTGTTGGGAGGATCAAATGAGATATTTGTAAAGTGCTTAGCACAATGACTCACAGTACTACTTAAAAGCTTGTTTTCTCCCTCCAACCTGTCTTCTTCTTTCCCCCCTTTTTTCCCTTCCTGCTTTCTCTTTCCTTCCTTTTTCCCTTCCTTCCTTCTTCCTTTTGTCTTTCTTTTTTTTTCTTTTTCTCCCCTTCCTCCTTTTCCCTTTTTCCCCCTTTGTCTAGATTATTTTGGGATGACAGGATTCACATTTCTGGCTGTGCTCTGGCCCTACCTTGAGCTGGCTGTGAAACTGGATAAGTCATTCAATCTCTCGTGTCCCAGGCAAATCTCTAAGACTCTAAATTTCAGAAAGGTGTCATTTTTCATTGTTAAAGGAAGTTCTCCACCAGAAGCTCCCTACACTGATAAAATTTCAGGTTGGTCTTAAAAAAAAAAAGTTATTCCTAAAAACTCCACCAGCATAACTAATTAAAAATGGAATAAATTAAATGTCACCCTTCAAAAATCCAGATTATTGAAAAAGGCAAATAAAAGTATAGCTAACAGGTGTGTGGAAGGTAAGCTAATTTCCTTTTTTTTTAAAGAAAGATTTTGAGTTACAATTTTTCCCCAATTCTTGCTTCCATCCCCCTACCCCCCATTAGAAGGCATTCTGTTAGTCTTTACATTGTTTTCATGGTATACATTGATCTCAGTTGAATGTGATGACAGAGAAATCATATCCTTAAGGAAGAAAAATAAAGTATGAGATAGTAAAATTATGTAATATAATGGGCTTTTTTTTCCTAATTTGAAGATAATAGTCTTTGGTCTTTGTTCAAAGTCCATAATTCTTTCTCTGGATACAGATGGTATTCTCCATTACAGATAGCCCAAAATTGTCCCTGGTTGTTGAACTGATGGAATGAGCAAATTCGTCAAGGTTGATCATCACTCCCATATTGCTGTTAGGGTGTACACTGTTTTTCCTGGTTCTGCTCAGCATCAGTTCATACACTAATTTCCTTTTTCAATGACAGGTCTGGTAATATGATAGATTTGAATTTGTCTCAGCATCATTATAGTTTCTCCCAATATTTTGCATAATGTAATTATGCAATCAATGGGATAATTGGCTTAAACAATAAAACTATAATAAGAATATATATATACATATATATATATCAAATAGGAAATGGTTCTCAAAGGGTGTTCATCAATAGGGTATGTTCTAATTCCAAGTTTATAAATGACCTATAGGTATGATGTACTTCAGAAAACCTAGGTTGTAGTCCCTGCCCTGCACTGGATTTGGAGGACTTGGATTTCAATTCCAGGTCTACCACCTAACTGTGACTTTGGGTAAACCAGGGAACCTTTCTAAGCCTCCTGCCTCTTACATATAGTGAAGGGGTTAAATGAGATGACCTTGAAGGTCTCATTCATCTCTAAAATTTCCATCCTTGCAATGCAAGTTACTTAGCCTAGTAGAGTCTCCGTTAATTTAATTTCAAAAAGAGAAAGTTGGACTAGATTTCTAAAGGATCTCCCAACCCTAACATTCAGTGAGAAAATTACAGTAAAAATCTATATCAGTCAGTTATAGAATTTACACCATTGACTATTGGTGTCAATGAATTAATGAACCAACCCAGGAAAAACAAAACCATATCACTTAAGAGTTATATTTGCACTTTTCTTCTGCTTGGCTTGCTATATAATTCAGTTCCTGCAAAGATAACCCCTTTAGTAAAACAGAAAATTCCTGTTTTCTACATACCTCTAATAAGGAGAATAAATGAGATCAAGATCCAAAAGTGAATAAGAATCTTCTCTTTAATACATACCTCCCAAGAATTCATCCAGCCTTCAGAAGACCTTTAATGACAGAGAAGATGCTACTTCCTCAGAGAATCCATTTTATTTTTGAACAATTCTAATAAATTTAGATGCTAAATTTACTTTGCCTCTAAATGAATTCTAGCAATTTTTCCTAGTTTTGTCCTCTGGAACATGTTTAATTCTTCTTTCCTTAAGTCAAATTTTTGAACCTGTTATGTCCTCCTCCTTAATTTTTCTCTTCTCTAGTTGAACATTTTTTATTTCCTTCATACAGTTTTCATATGACATTATCTCCAAGCCATTCGCTGTCTAGTTGCCCTATCCTGGTCATCATCTACTTAACCAATAATCAACATTTATTAAATGCCTACTACCATGTACCAGGTTACTGTGCTAAATCTTGGGGAAACAAAAAGAGACAAAAGATAGTCCCTGCCCCCAAGGGGCTTCAGTTTGACTGGGGAGACAAGATGCAAGCAAATGTATGCGAATTAAGCTCTGTAAGGGATAAATGGAAATAATTATTAGAGGGAAGACTTTAGAACTAAGACTTGGAGCAGACCTCATTTCACACATATCAAGGGCAAAATTTAGAAATAAAAGGTGATAACCTAAGCAAATTAAGGGGAACAGAATATCTTACTTCTCAGATCTGTGGACAAGGGAAGAATTTATATCCAAATGAGATGAGAGAGCATTATAAAACTATAATTTTGTTACATTAAATTTAGAAGGTTTAGCTCAAACAAAATGAATGCAGCCAACATTAAAAGGAAAGCAGGAAACTGAGGGAAATTTTTCTTTGATAGACTTCATTTCTCAAATATGTAGAGAATTGAGTCAAATTTTTAAGAATGTCATACCTTAATCGATACATTGTCAGAGTATGTGAATAGAAGAAATTTTCAGAAGAAATCAAAGCTATCTATAGCCATATGAAAACATTCTAGATCATTCTTGATTAGAATATCAGATTGGTCAATATATCAGAAAAGGAAAATAGAAATGCTCTATTGGTGGAATTATGAACTGGTTCGACCATTTTGGAAAGCAGACTATAAAACTGCGTTTACCTTTGACCCAGCTAGGTACCTCTACTAGGTCTATTATCCCAAAAGATCTAAGATAACGGATCATTTGTACAAAATATAGCAGCTCTTTTTTGTGGTGGCAAAGAATTAGAAACTGAGGGGATACCCATCAATTGGGAAGTGACTGAACAAGTTGTGTTCTGATTATAATAGAATACTCTTGTGCTCTAAGAAATGAGCAGCATGCTTTCAGAAAAACCTGGGTAAGCCTATATGAACTAATGCAAGGTAAAGTGAGAAGAGCCAGGAAAACATTGTATGCAATAATAGCAATATCTTATGATAATCAGCTGTGAATGGCTTAGCTATTTTCAGCAATACAATGATTCCAGACAATTCTAAAGAGCTTATGATGAAAAATGCTGTCCACCTCTAGATAGAGAACTAACAGAGTCTGAATGCAGATCAAAGCATACTTTTTTATTTTATTTTTTCCAGTCTATTCTCTTTGGCAGCATGACTAATATGGAAATATATTTTGCATGTTGGTATATTTATGATCTCAAATATGGAGAAGGGAGAGGAGAGAAGAGGAAGGGAATTTGGAACTCAAAAATTATAAATGTTAAGCCTGTTAAAATTTTAAAAATGGAATTGAGGAAAAAAACAAAATAATGACATTCTTAAAAGGGGGGGGGTCAGCTAGGTCACACAGTGGACAGAACACTGATCCTGAAGTCAGGAACACTGGAGTTCAAATATGGCCTCAGCTACTTACTACTGATCCTGGGCAGGTAATTTAATCCCAATTGCTACAAAAAGGGGAAGAGGAATGAGACAGGCTTCCAGAAGAAGGGAGTTTAGTTAGGACTTAAAGAAGTGTAGGGAAGTCAGTAGGTAGAGCAGAGGAGGAGAGCTTTCAAGGCATAGAGGACAGCCAGAAAAAAATTAGGAGCAGAGAGACACTGCTCATGGAACAACTAAGAGACCACTGTCAAAGATTATATGTCTGAGAAGTAAGGTGTAAAAAGATTGAAAGGTAGGAGGAGGCTATGTTAAGAGTTTGAATGTCAAACACAGAATTTTTTTGATCATGGAAGCAATAGGGAGCCTCTGGATTTTATTGAGTTAAGCAGCTTTAGAAAAATCACTTTAATGGCTTAACGGAGGATGAATTGGAGCAGGGAGAGACTTGAGGGCAGGCCATTACAGTAGTAAAGGAGTAAGAGGATGGAGATCTGCCCTTGACTGATGCCAGTGTTAGAGGAAAGGACGACAAGTTGTTTGAAGATAAAATTGACAGCCTTGGCAACAAATGGATATGGAGGATGAAAGGGTGATGGTCCAGGATGATTCCTAGGGTACTGGTCTGAAGAAATGGGAGGATGCTGTTGCCCTCTACAGCAATAGGAAAGTTCAGGTGATAGTGGGTGGGGGAGGGAGGGAGAGAAAGAGAATGAGTTTTATTTTTGGATATCCAGTTTGAGATATTAGAAAGGCAGTTACAAATGAGAGACTGGAGGTCAGCAGGTTTGGGGCAGTTTAGGTCGATCTGAAAATCATCAGTATAGAGATAGTAATTAAATCCACGGAAGCTGATGTGATCACAAAATGATGTAGTATAGAGGAAGAAGAGAAGAGGGCCCAAGACAGAACCCTGAGGGACACCAAGGTTAGAGGACATGATCTGGAGGATCCAGCAAAGTAGGCTTAAAAGGAATGATCAGAAAGGGAGGAAGAGAATCAGGGGAGTATAATATCCTGAAAATCTCAAAAAATAAAGGGAGAGAGTGATCAACTGTGACAAAGGTTGCATAGAGGCCAAGGAGAATGAGGTTAGAGATTCTTAGCTGATAATGCAATGTGTGCTCTATATTCTCCAGAAGAAAGATAGCTTTCATACAAAAAAAAATTCAGCAGCTTAGGTAGGCTGTGAGAAAATATTTAACAGCCAAGCAAATTTAGAGTTTATAAGTGACATCTACAAAAAAACAGGACTCTAAAGGTAACATAAGCCATATTTCAGGCCGTGAAAAAAAAGACATAGACCTGAAACAATTAGTTGTCAAGATTCCTATTTCTGTCTAAAATCATGGAAAATTATAAAATTATATAGAGGGGAGGATATGTTCTAAACATGAACTGCTTCTTGAGCAGGGAAAAGTATTCATTCTCAAGACAGGAAAGGACTAGAAAAAAAGATTTTGAGTCTTCAGATATTAGACTGAAGAAATGTTGATTCTCAAGTCAGTGGATGAAATTTTGAGTGTACATTGACACTCTTGAAAAAGAAGGCTTAGACTGTACAATGGCTCTCCTGGTGGCAGTAATAGTAGAATGTTGGATGAAATCTTCAGTGCACATTGATACTCATGAAAAAGAATCAATTTGTACAATGGCCTTCACTAGTGGCATGGAGAAGGATGTGGTGGAACTTAACCTGTCAACTTATTTTGTCAATCCTGGCTATAGAGACAAAGGAATAAAAAGGATGATGATAAATTTGAAGAAATATTTATAGTTTTTATTATGTAGCAGACACTATGTTAAATGCTTTACAATTATCTCCTTTGATCTTCACAATAATCCTGAGGGGACAGTGCTATTATTATCCTCATTTTACTGATGAGAAAACTGAGACAAACAGAGGTTAAGTGACTTGTACAAGGTTTCTCAGTTAATAAGCACCTGAGACTAGATTTAGATTTGGGTCTTCCTGATTCTAAGCCTAGTACCCTATCTACAGCACCATCTAAAAAGTCACCAATGGGATTTCCTTAAAGATAACAAAAACAGTTTATGAGGATTTCAAAGGTATTTGTTTATATGTTCATGATGTTTTTTCTCTCCTGTTCTCCAAGAAATCCATGACATCAGGATGATGATGCCAAGATGCAGGGTGACTGAAAAACCTTAATACAGTTTTAAGTTATTAAAGATTAAATAACCTTGAGTAAAATACTGAACTGCTCATTTTCCTCATTTGAAAAATGAGGGGTTGGGATCTTGTTGTATTTTTTAAACCATGACATAGACATTTTTAGTGTACTGCAAATTCAATATGAGTCAATATGTGACATAATTTTCAAAAAATCTAATGTTACCCTGACTGCATTAAAAATAATAGAGGCAGCTCCTCCCTGGCCTCCATGTTTTCTGAAAGGACCTGATTTTGTCTTCTCCCATAAGGAAATGGCCAGGGACCATCCAGGAGCCCTGAGCTAACAAAGCTGGAGGGAGATCGTGGCATCTAGCAGTAACTGGTTTTCCAGGGTGAACATCATGCTGCTAATGGCCTATGGAAACTTGGTATTTGTACTGCTGTTCATTTTTGTGAAGAGGCAGATCTTGTGTTTTGCTATGAAGTCTCAAAGAGGTCTCATGTCCCTGTGGGACACAATGCTCCCAAGGATCTGAAGGAAGAGATTGACATCTGACTATCCAAGGTCCAGGATGTAAAGTATGAACCCCAGCTTCTTCTTCTTCTTCTTTTTTTTGCAAGGCAAATGGGGTTAAGTGGCTTGCCCAAGGCCACACAGCTAGGTAATTAGTAAGTGTCTGAGGCTGGATTTGAACTCAGGGACTCCTGACTCCAGGGCTGGTGCTCTATCCACTTTGCCACCTAGCTGCCCCTAAACCCCATCTTCTTGAAGAGGATGATGCCAGACTTTTATATCTGGAGACACCAGGAAATCAACATTACTACAACTACTTGTACAGAATGAAAGCACTGGATGCCATTCGTGCCTCTTTTATGGGCAAGAATTTCTGCTCTTATCTGCTGGAGCTCTGAAACACAAGTACCCCCTTCAAGGGTGTCTGCAAAGCTCTCATTGATACCCTGCTAAATGGCTATGAAACAGCTCAATATAGAACTGGTGTCTTTGGTCAGGCAACGTCTGCACTGTCAGTAAGCACTGAGTGAACTGGCTGCTGCTGTCAAAGCTCGAAGTGGAAGCTCCCAGCAGACAGCACCAGGCAGCAGTTAAGGACCTAACACAGTCTCCTGAAGTTTCCTCCCCAACAACTATCCAAGTCACCTATGCCTTCCAGCCAGAAGAGTAAAAGAGCTAAGCACTTCCTAAAGCCTTGTGATCAAGCCAAGACTAAGAGGATCTGATGTAATATAGCCACTAATTCCATATTCCCCTTACCCTGTCTCCCCAAGAAGTCACTGCACTAGTCTTTCTTTATAAAATGGTTATTTGATGAAACAGATGAAAAAAAAATAAGCAAAAAAAAAAATAAAAGAGGCACAGGGACCATAAGAAAAATCTTAGAGCAGTTTTATGTTACTATAGCTTAGTCAGCTACTAGTAACTCAGTTTTAAGTTACTCAAGCTGAAAACTCCAAGACTTGTAGGATATTTTGTATAAGCCTTGAGGTCTGTTTTGTACACTGCAATTACTCTGATGTTTTAATAGAATTTTCAAGTCCAGTTTGTGCTTCTACTATACTCATGGTTTTACTAATGCTTCATAGACTCTCAAGAGTTGAGGTGGCTCTTAAAAGTCACACAATGCAATGCATATCCAACTAAGAATTTCCTCTACTAGCTACCCTGCCATTATAGTTGTTTTTAACAGAGCCTATGATAGCCCTGGGGTGAGAGGTGCCTCAGTGGATAAAGTCAGGAAGAGCTGAGATTAAATCCTGTCTCATTCACCTGGGCAAGTCACTTAACCCTGTTTGCCTCAATTTCTACTTCAGTATAACTAGTTAGAGAATATAAATGGCAAAGCACTCCAGCATCTTTGCTGACCCATCAAGGCAATGATGACATGATTCAACAAAAACAATGGATAGCCCTAGCTTTTCTTTTTTCTTTTTTCTTTTTTGCAAGGCAATGGGGTTAAGTGGCTTGCCCAAGGCCACACAGCTAGGTAATTATTAAGTGTCTGAGGCCGGATTTGAACTCAGGTAATCCTGACTCCTCTATCCACTGCACCACCTAGCTGCCCTGATAGCCCTAGCTTTTCTGCACTCCATTAATGTTTGTCTAAGGTCATACAAGTAGCAAGTAAGAGCCAAGATTAAACCAAAGTCTTTTTATTTTAGGTTTTTACAAGGCAAATGGGGTTAAGTGGCTTGCCCAAGGCCACACAGCTAGGTAATTATTAAGTGTCTGAGACCGGATTTGAACCCAGGTACTCCTGACTCCAGGGCCGGTGCTTTATCCACTGTGCCACCTAGCTGCCACAAACCAAGGTCTTTTGCCTTTAAATCTAATGTTCTTTCCACTGAATTTTGCTATCCCTTGAACTTTTATTATTTTTTTTTGAGAGGGGGAAAAAAGTATACTTCAGTCTGTGTTCAGATATCATCAACTATGTCTCTGGGATAAGTTGCATTCTTTATCATAAGACCATCAGAGAAGTTGCTTCTCTCTTGTTAACTGTATTTCCCTCCATTCTATTCCTCCTCACTCCAATTTATTCTATAATATCCTTTCAACCTGTCCCTTCTCTGTTGTCTGTTGTATCTGACTACCCTCTCCCCCACCATCTTCCCTTTCCTCTATCACCTACACTCCTCTTCCCTTCCCCACCCTCTAACTCCTATCCTCTTCCTCTCCTTTTTCCTCTAGGATAAGATAGATTTCTATACCCTATTAAGTGTGTTTGTTACTTCTTCTCTGAGCCATTTCTTTTTTTTTTTTTTTTTAAGATTTTTGTAAGGCAAATGGGGTTAAGTGGCTTGCCCAAGGCCACACAGCTAGGTAATTATTAAGTGTCTGAGACCGGATTTGAACCCAGGTACTCCTGACTCCAGGGCCGGTGCTTTATCCACTACGCCACCTAGCCGCCCCCTCTGAGCCATTTCTGATGAGAATGAAGGTTCACTCAATTCCCCCTTGCCTTCCCTTGTTCCACTCCATTGCAAAAGCTTTTTCTTGACTCTTTTACATGAAATATCTTAGCTCATTCAACCTCTCCTTTCCTTTTCCCCCAGTACATTCTTTTTTCACCCATTGACTCCATCTTTATATTATACCATTATCTTCAGTTCCCTTCTATGCCTCATCTATATATGTTCCTTCTAACTGTTTTTATAAATGAGAAAGTTCATATGAGTTATCAGCATTTGGCAGTCTCTCATGTTATTCTGATAAACAGTTTGGAGAAAGGTGAGGTAAAAGATAAAATTAAATAGATAAAGAAAGAATGGTTAAACTCCAAAGAGTAATCATGAATGTTTCCAAATTCACTTAAAAGGAGATGTCTGGTAGAGTGCACTCTGGGATCCTGGATTGACCCTATTCTATTTAATTTAGGACTATAGATTTAGAATTGTAAGGGATCCTAGAGATCACCTACCTTAACTGCGTCCTCCTATTCCTTTGCTCTTATTAATCCCCCCACCCCACTCCCTGAATAGTCCCATTCCTACCTTTATTGATTTCTTTTCCGTCTTCTCCATCATTCCATTGGTATCTACCTGGATGTCTATCTGAAAGAAGAATGAATATTACATCTTGCTTATATTATCATATGTGATTGGTTGGGCAGTCCATTGAGATGGTCCATTAGCACATAGATATTGGAGAATTATCATAGATGAATAATGAGGTGAGTCTGGAATTGAATGATAGAAAGACTGGATAACATTTAAGAAGTTTTATAGTACTTTTAATGATGCTAAATGATTTCTGATCCTAGTATCTAGATGCTGTCTAGTTTATCTTCCTAAAATGAGAAACCCCAAACTAAACATAATTCTTGAATAATGCTTTGACTAGGACAGAGCCCAACAGAGCTCTTACCTCCTTTGTCTTGGACACCTCCATTCTCTTAATCCAGTCAAGTTTTTTTGGTCACCATATTGATTATTGATAAATATTAACCTTGTAGTCTACCAAAATCTCCAGATAATTTCCATATGAACTTTTGTCTCCTATATCTCTCCTATAATAGACTTGTAAAATTGAATCCAAGTGTGAGATAATCTTGCTTCAAATCCTGCCTTTGATGTTTACCAACTGTGTGACACTGGACAAGTCACTTGACTTCAGTTTCCTTATCTGTAAAATGAAGGGCTTAGATCATGTGGAATATTAAGTTACTTCCAACTATGTATCTATGATTCCATAATTAAATTCCATCTTATTAAATTAGGTCAATAAAATCTCTTAAAATCTTTTTTGGTTCCTAGCTGTCATCTAAAGCTTTAACTATCCTTTTCATAAAATTTGACAAACTTCATCCAAATAACTGATTTTAATAATTAACCTAGGTGCAAGGAAAAAAATCCTAAGGCATTTGACTGGAGACTTCAGGGTGGATACTGATGCATCAATGACCCCTGGGGCATATGGACATTCTACCAGTTCTAAATCCACCTAATTACTTAAGATTAGCTATCCAATATTTAATAGTATAGAAGATAATTTTTTTAATTCTTGCTGAAAATATGATAAAATTGAAGTTAGATAATTCTCTTGGTCTACTGATCTAGTAACCCTATCAAAAAAAAGGAAAAGAGATTTGTTCTTGATAAAAATCATACTCATTCTTTGTGACCACTGCTTCTTTTTCTAAAGGTTCATTAACCCTGACTTGCACAGACACACAAAAATCTGCAGTTTTGTTAGGAATGGAAGTTGAGCTCATTGGTCTAATGTTTGCAGGCTTCAGTCCTTTCTCTTTGCTAAAAATCAGACTATTTCTCCCTCACCAGCTCCATATCACAGCTCCTGTTCTCTTTTCCAAAGATCACTGACTATGGATTGGCAATCAAATTTCCAGTTCTTTCAGTATTCTGAGATGTAATTCATTTATAGGGTACTTTCTTACTAGCTTACTATTTATCATGTGTTTCAGCTTTCTTTTAGGCATTTTGTTCTGTTTTTTAAGATGTTCTCAATAATCTGTACCAACCTATTTACTCTTATAGTATTTTCTAAATATATATCTCTACAGCTATTTTGCAAGTTCCCAGAAATCAAGGCATCTTTTTTATGTCCCTTGACACATTTGACTTAGTGCTATAATTCTAATAGATTATCAGAATGAAAGAGTTGATTATTTGACCCACAGAACTGATACTCTAGAATTATATTGATTTTCATAAACATATTTGGAGAATTGGACTAGGCAACTTTAAAGACCTCTTCAATATTTAAAGTTCTACAAGTTTCCAGATTTTTGAATCTGATTTTATTTATTCTAACATCAAAATACAACACTATTCATGAATACTAAATTATTTTACTTAGCAGCTTAAAATCTGTTTCTTTTTCCTTCTTCCCTCCCCAAGATTATTTCTTTCTCTGAACTTTTATTTATTCTAACATTGGGTCCTTTCACTGAAATAAAAATTGCTGTTATAAAACAGGACAAAATACATTGTGTTCCCATCTCCCTGTATCACAGTTCTCTATTTCAGACATTTTAATTATTAAGTCCCTAAATGGAAGTTATTACCTAACAGACAGGCTATTAATGGTACATTTGCAGGAGTCTGAAATCTTTCTGATAATTGTAAGTTCATGATTATGAAAATAAATAGTATCAGATGATGAAATTAAATTCTACAGAGTAAGTGAAGCATAAAAGTATATAGTGTTCTCAATCATTACATTGAAAGTGAGATCAAAGCTAAAGTTAAAGAGGATGGGATGGAGCCAGTCTCATAGCTTTCTCAAGGACATCATCTCTTTGGACTGTGATTGTCATCATCCAGATGACTTTTTAAAACTGCATTAATGCTGATTCTTTCTGTTTGCTGCAGTATTGATTGTTCCCTATAGAAATCTCCCCAAGGAATCCTCTAACCAATGGAGACTGATTTGCACTTAGCCACACTTCACAGTAGTCTTATATATTTGTATAGTTTGAGTCAATCATTCAATCACCAATCATTTATTAAGCACCTACTATGCTCCAGTCAGTGTGCCAAGTGCTTGGAATATAATAAAAGACAAAAATATGCCTTCAAGGAGCTTGTATGAAAGAGACAACATGAAAAAAATTGTATTAGAAGATATATATGTATGTGTGAGTATAGACATCTCTACATGTATGCAACATATATGTTAAAGAGGTCACCTCAGAAGGAAGGTACCTGTATTCTCATGTGTACCAGAATGCATAAAGACTTGGCTCACAAAATACCATATCTCTAAGGCTTCATGGGCACCTGGAGGAGGTCTCACATCTATTGCAATAAAGGTATGCCTAGAATTTCATTCCAAGTCTCCATAGGATTTAAGATATTTAAAGCTCAGTTTTTTCTTTTCCCTTTTTCTTTAATATATTATTTCCCACACCAATTACATGTAAAACCAATTTTTGTAAAATTTTGAGTTCCAAATTCTCTCCTTCCCTTTTTCTCCTCCTTCCGCATTGAATAGTTAAGTGATTTGGTATGTTATATATGTATAGTCATCAAAACAATCATTAGTGGATTCAGAGCATTTTTACATCTGACTATAAATAACTTTGATTATGCTATCTGAAAACTACTCTTTCATATCCTTTGACCATTTATCAATTGAGGAATACATTGTATTCTTATTAATGTGACTTGGTTCTCTACAGATTTTAAAATGAGATCTTTATCAGAGAAATTTGTTAATTTTTTTGGAGTTATGATTACTAATTGTATTTACATCCTATTTCCCTTCATCCTTTATCCTATTTTTTCTTTCACCCCTCAAAAGTGTTTTACTTCTACCATTTCTCCCAAGTTTCCTTTACTTTTATTCAACCCTCCCCCCTTTATCTCCTTCCCCTTCTATTTTCCTGTAGGGTAAGATAGATTTCTATACCCAACTAAATTCCTTTTCTGATAAGAGAAATGTTTATATGCTCCCTGCCCCCCACCTCTCCCATCTTTTCCTCCTCTGTAAAAGTCTTTTGTGCTTCTTTTATGTGAGATAGTTTACTCTGATTTGTCTGTCCTTTTCCCCTTCTCCCAATGCATTCCTCTTTCTCTCCCTTAATTTTTTTTTAAGGATCATACCATTGGGGCGGCTAGGTGGCTCAGTGGATAGAGCACCGGCCTTGGAGTCAGGAGTACCTGGGTTCAAATCCAACCTCAGACACTTAATAATTACCTAGCCGTGTGGCTTGGGCAAGCCACTTAACCCCATTGCCTTGAAAAATCTTTAAAAAAAAAAGAATCATACCATCATATTCAACTTAAATTCATGCCTTCTGTATATTTCTATATGTATACTTCTTATAACTGCCCTAATAATGATAAAATTCTTAGGAGTTAAAAAGTACCATCTTTCCATATAGGAATATAGTTTAACTTTACTGGATTCCTTATGATTTCTCTTTCCTATACTTCTCTTGAGTCTTATATTTAAAAGTCATATATTCTGTTGAGCTTTTGTATTTTCATCAAGAAATGTTTGAAAGTCCTCTATTTTCATTTAATAATCCATTTATTTTTTCTGGGTAGCTGATACTTGGTTGTAATTCTAGCTCCTTTGCCCTCCAAAATATTATATTCCAAATCCTCAAATCTCTTAATGTAGAAGCTGCTAAATCTTGTGTTATTCTGACTATGGCTCCCTAATATTTGAATTGTTTCTTTCTGGCTGCTTTCAATAGCTTTTCTTTGACTTGGGAACTCTGGAATTTGCCTATCATATTTCTGGGAGTTTTCATTTTTGATCTCTTTTGGGAGGTGATTGGCAGATTCTTTCAATTTCTATCTTTCCCTCTGTTTTTAGAATATCAGGGAAATTTTTCCCTGATAATTTCTTGAAAGAAAACATCTAGGCTCATTTTTGATTGTGCTTTTCAGGTAGTCCAATAATTATTAAATTATCTGTCCTCAATCTACTTTCTAGGCTAATTGTTTCCCTAATATATAGTTTATATTTTCTTCTATTTTTCATTCTTTCTATTCATTCTATTTCTTCTATTTTTTCATCTTTTGATTGTTTTATTGTTCCCTGATGTCTTAATAGCTCACATTATTAGCTTCTACTTGCCTAATTCCAATTGTTAAAACGGTATTTTCTTCATTGAGCTTTTGTACCTCCTTTCCCACTTGACCAATGTTATTTTTAAGTTCTTTTAAAAAAATTTTTCTCTAATTTATTTACACATTACTAAAGTACTTTTGTTTAAGAGTAAACATAATACCCTCTCCCCCGACAAAAATATAAAATCTCATGAGAAATAAAGTAAAAGAAAAAAGAAAAAAATGTGTTGCAGTCTGTGTTCTGAAACCATCAGCTTTGTCTTGGGTGAGTCACTTTAATCACAAGTCCATCATAGAAGTCTGTGAATGACCAACCACAAGTGCACCCCTCTGCCATGGGGCTGTGAGGGGGGGGGGGTCTCTGCTCTAGGTGGGGGGCCTAGACTGCGACTAGGGTCTGAATGTGGGCAAAGCCCCAGAGTCCTGTACCAGGGACAGAGGACAGACCTCGGTAGTCTCCCTCTACTCCCTTACCTTCTGTGGGCTGGGTGCTCAGAGAGCAACTGCCTGGAGGCTCCTGCTGGGTGGCTCCACAGATGTTTCTTGGGATCTGGGTTGCGCTGTGTGTTGCAGCCATGCTGAGGACCTGGGCTTTGTGCTTGCTCTGGCAGAGGTCTCCCTGCTGATCTTCCAAGTTGTACTTGGTGCTCCCTGGGGTGCAGGTCAGGAAACTGCTTCTGTTGCTGGGAGCTGGCACTCCCAGGTGCCTTGGGGCTATTCCCAGGAAGCTAAAGTTCCTTCACTCCAGCATGGTGCTGCTCCTCCAACCCTGGTGGAAAAGAGTCTTCCCACTATTTTCCAGGTTATCTTGGGCTGTAGAATTGCCTCACTGGATCTTTCTGTGGGTTCTGTCTCTCTAAAATTTAGTTAGAGTCATAATTTTAAGGTTTTTGAAATATTTTGGAGAGAACACCTAAGAAAGGCTCTCCTGCTGCCATCTTGGCTCCACCTGGAGTTCTTTTCCTTGTTGATATTTTTTCTATATCTTTTTCCACATGACCAATTTTGATTTTTAAGGTGTCCTCCTATTCATGGGATTTTTAGGTCTTTTTTTTAAATTGGCCCATTCTGTTTTCAAGGTATTTTCTTCAGTATTGTTTTATGCCTCTTTTACCATGCCTTTTCATGATTTCTTGCATCACTGTTATTTGTTTCACTAATTTTTCATCTACTTCTATTATTTGACTTTGTGCCTCTTTTTTTGAGCTCTTTCAGGAATTCTTTTTGGACTTGAGAACAATTTGCATTTTTCTTTGAGGCTTTGGATGTAGCAGTTTGGACTTCCTCTGAGTTTGTTTTAATCTATGGTCAGAATCTTTTGTTATTTGCTCATTTCCCAGCCTTTTTCTTGACTTTATGTTAAAGTTAAGCTCTTCCTCCAAGATGGAGCTTGTTTCAAGCTTCTTTGTTTTTTTCTTTTTTTTGATGGAGTGATTTTCAGGGCTAGTTCTGGAGGGGGAATCTGTAAGTTAAAGCTTTTCTAAAGGGATATAATATAAAGAGAGGTGTGTTTACTGCTTTCCTGGCCTCTATTCTGCCCTGTGAGCACAAGTACTCTTTTCCGCCCTGCAACTGTGACCTTGCTCCCCTGGGGCCACAAGATCTGGTATGCTAGTGCTCCTTTTTCTCACCCTGGATCTGAAACTCAGGATTGCAACATGGACCTGAGTACAAATATCATAACATTGTCCTGCACCTAATGCCAGCAAAGGGATCCTTGTAATCTTTCTTTTTTAAAATTTTGTTTTTATTATGAATAAAATCATTTGAAGACATAAACAGTTCAATGTATATTTAATGTCTATGTATGCCAATGTAATCTCCTTCTTACCAGGTGTCTGACCCCCTTTGAGTCTGGGCTGAGAGCTCCAGAAGCCACTGCTGCCAACTCTCATTGTTACTTATGTTAAATTTCATTTTTAAAATCTTTGCTTGAAAATTTAACCTTCACAAATAAATGGAAAGAAGTAATCTTAGCCTTGCTATGATTTTCATTTTCTAATTTGTTTGGGAAATTGAGTTAATTCTAGTCAACAACATTTTTTAAAATTTGTTTTTGGTTTTTGCAAGGCAATGGGGTTAAGTGACTTGCCCAAGGTCATACAGCTAGGTTAATTATTAAGTGTCTGAGGCTTGATTTGAACTCAGGTCCTCCTGACTCCGGGGCCAGTGTTCTATCCATTGTGTCACCTAGCTGCCCCTAACAACATTTATTAATCAAGCTCTTGCTACATTCAAGCACAGTGCTAAATGCCAGGGTTATAAAGAAAGGCAAAAACTATCCCTGCCCTCAGACCAACGGGTGAGGAAAAACCACTAACAGCTATGTTTATACACATAAGTTAAACATAAAAAAGGTAAATGAGAGAGAATCTCAAGAGTCAAGGCACAAGGGGAAAGGGCTGCAGGATTTGAGCTCACTTTTGAAGAAAGTCAGGGAGGACAAGAGGCTTCCAGGTATGGGGAGTAGCCAGTCTCAGCCATAAAATTAGAGGATTGAGGGTCACATGTAGGTGGGGGGGGGGATGTAGATGGATCACAGTTTGTCCTTCAAAACTATATTAGAGTAGCTAAGTGGTGAAGTGGATTGAATACCACCCCTGGAGTCAGGATCTGAGTTCAAATTTAAGCTCAGTTACTTGATACTAACTGTGTGACAAGTCATTTAAGTCCACTGACTCACCAAAAACCAAACCCCAAAATATAACTGTATATTATGGAAGTTAAGGAAAAATGGAAAAAAAGTAAAAGAGTCAACTTGCAAAAGGCTTTGAAAGTCAAACAGAAGATTTTAGATTTGATTCCGAAATTAATAGGAAAACACTGAAGTTTACTAAATAGAGAAATATGGTCAGAGCTGGTCTTTGGAAAGAGTGGAAAATAGACTGGAGGTTAGGCTGCTACACTTCTCTAGGTAAGAGGCAAGGTGATGAGGACCTGTGTGAAATATGAGAGGAGGAGGGGTAAAAAAATGTTCAAAGACAGAAACAGCATTGGATAAGTGGGGTGAATCATCTTTAAAATATACCTGGGCACAAGGGGCGGCCAGGTGGCGCAGTGGATAGAGCACTGGCCCTGGAATCAGGAATACCTGGGTTCAAATCTGGTCTCAGACATTTAATAATTACCTAGCTGTGTGGCCTTGGGCAAGCCACTTAACCCCATTGCCTTGCAAAAGCTACCAAAAAAAAATATGTATATACATATATATGTCTGGGCATGGTAAGAGTAGGGAAAAGGCATACATACCTACATACATATACATACATATTTTATATATATACACACTTACATAAATGAATTGAGAGGCCTAGAAAGGAAATAAATATATACATATAATGGATTGAGAGGCCTAGAGAAAAAATTTACATAACACACACACATATAAACCTACATAAATGGATTGAGAGGCCTAAAAAAGAAATATATATATATATATATATATATATATATGATATATGATGAATTGAGAGGCCTAAAGATAATATATATATAGAAAATATACATAAACACACACACACACACACACACATATATATATATAAACCTACATAAATGGATTGAGAGGTCTAGAAAAGTATATATATGATAGATTGAGAGGCCTAGAGAAAAAAATATATGCATATAGAAAATATATATGTAGAAAATATACATATATACATAAATAAACATACATACACACATATATAAACCTACATAAATGGATTGAGAAAAGTCTAGAAAAGAAATATATATATATATATATATGTATATATATATATATAAACCTACGTAAATGGTTTGAGAAGTCTAGAAAAGAAATATATATATATATATATATATATATATATATATATATATATATATGATGGATTGGGAGGCGTAGAGAAAAAGTGTATATATGTGTGTATGTGTATGTGTGTGTGTGTGTGTGTGTGTGTGTGTGTGTACTAGATAGATGATATATACACATACAATGCGTTGCTCTGTATTTCCCCATTGTACACTTTCTTTACTTCATTATTCACATTTTCTTGAACCATTTCCAAGTTTTATCTTTTGAGAAGCTGACAATTTGTTCAGTTTTGCATATCCTTTCTGTTTGTCCCAATAAGTGAGGTCCCTAGAGAGTATAGAGTGGTGATGGTAGGAAACTGCATGAATTCCTTTTGTACCAACAGAGATTTCCCCTGTTAATGAGGCTCTTGGTCTGGTACCCACTGCCCGCAGGATCTCTCACAGTTAGATCCTTAATCAATGTCATTTGAAAAGGGGATCTTTCTCTCCCGAGTCAGACCCTTATTAAACAGTGAGTTTTTCCCCCCTTTCCTACAAAGAAGGCATTTTCATCCAAGCCTTTCCCTTCATGGGAAATAGCTCCTTCTGGTTGGGTAGCCAGAGAGGGGCACCTGAGATGGAGAGAGCCCGGCAGACTGCTCCACCCTCACCCAAATCTCACACAACACACACACACACACAGACACACAGATAGATATATGTACAGAAACAGGCACAGACACCCACAGATATATATATACACAGACACAGACACACACAGACACAAACATACACACAAATACAGAAACACAGAGATGCATACCGCACACAGACACAGACTTATACAGCCACACAGATAGATACACAGACACAGACATACACACAGAGATGTGCACTGCACACACAGACACAGATGTATATATGCAGACATACACACAGATGCAGACACCCACATACACACAGATATATACACAGAAACAGACATACACACAGATTCACACCGCACACACAGACTTCTGCAGAAACACAGATAGATAGATACACAGACACAGACATACACACAGATACAGAAACAGAGACGGACACCACACACACAGACTTATACAGAAACACAGGTAGATAGATACACAGACACAGACATACACACAGATACAGACATACAGATACAGAAACAGAGCCGCACACCGCACATACACACACACACGCACACACACAGACACACACGCACACACACAGACACACACAGACACACACGCACACACACGCACACACACACACGCGCGCAGCCCGGCTATTCTCCGGCCGATGGCTTGGCAGAGCTGGCGCGCCGCGCTCCGCGGCCTGTGTCCGCCGGAGGCCACTGAGGGCCGCGAGGCCGGAGCCGCAATCCCCGAGGGCTCTCCATTAGCCGGGCCGCCCGGGCCCTTTGTCTGCCGGGGCTTCATAAGGCTTCCTAATGGGCCGGGGGAGGGGCGCGCTAATGGCTCTTCGACAACCCCTTCCCCCCTCGCTTTCCAGAGGCCGCTTTTCGGGCGCCTGACAGGAGAGGCACCAGTCACGGCATTGCGGGCCGACGCGCGGCTGCTCGGAGGGGCGCGGGGACGCGGGGCCCGGCCGCTTTGTGCGCCGCTCCCCCGGGCCCCCGGGGCTTTCCGCGGGGTCTCTGCCCTTGGCTTCCCTCGGCGCTTGTCATCGGAAGGAGCGGCCCCTCGTGGCGCGAGGGCGCAGCGGCCCGCCGGGGGTTCCCGCCCCCTTCGCGGGGGCGCCTCCGTCTCCGCGGACCCCCCCCCCCCCAGCCTTGGCCTCTTGGGAGGCAGCGCGCCGTTAGCGGGGTGTGAGTGTCACACAACATGCTGTCTACACATAACACCGATGGATTAATTGATTGATGTTTGCCCTCCGTGCTCAAAGACCAGGACACCCGGGAGGTGATGCCGTGACAAGTACATGAGTGGGGGGCGGGGTGCTAAGTCTCCAGCCTCACTTTCTGCTCCAGATTCATCTGGGTTCAGGGACCACATAGGATTTAAAAAAAATTTTTTTTTTGCAAGGCAATTGGGTTAGATGACTGACTCATTTAACAGCTAAGTTATCATTAAATGTCTGAGGAAGGATTTGAACTCAGATTCTCCTGACTCCAGGACCAGATGCTACTGCAAATAAGCTAAAATAATAAAGCTCTTTTAGCTGGAAATCTCTGTCCTGTCTTCCCATACCCTTGCCACTAAGGGACACTTTTTTCCAGTGAGAAAGGCGCACAGGCCTTGGAGCCAGGAGGGTCTGAGTCTGAATCTAACTTCAGAAAATGCAAACTTACTAGCTGTATGACCTTGGGCAAGTCATTTGCCCCTAAATGCCTTGCATCCAGGTCCATCTCCAGTCATCCTGATCATATCTGGCCACTGGACCCAGATGGTCCCAAAAGAGAAAGTGAGGCTGGCAACTTAGTAAAGCCCTCTTCTCACTGATGTTACAGTCTTCTTCAAGAACAAAGGACAAGGGGCGGCTAGGTGACCTAGTGGATAGAGCACCAGCCTTGGAGTCAGGAGTACCTGGGTTCAAATCCAGTCTCAGACGCTTAATAATTACCTAGCTGTGCGGCCTTGGGCAAGCCACTTAACCTCATTTGCCTTGCAAAAACCTAAAAAAAAAAAAAGAACAAAGGACAAAACATCTAACACATAAATAAATACATACATAAACATACACCTGTACAATACATATATAATATATATATATAAATTAGTCTAGATGTTTTCTATAAAAACTAACAGCTGTACCTCACACAAACTTACTTTGTCATTCAAAATTTAAACCACAGACATATAATCATAATGAAAACTTAATAGTCACAGGATAGTTTCATTATTTGACTCTGGAAAGTTATTCAGCATGACAGGATTGCTTTTATACAAAGCAATATCATGAAAAATTCATCTCCAAATGTTGTTACTAAAGATATAGTTTTAATAGCTTCTATAGATATTAATAGAGAGGGAAAAGGTAGTTTTGCACTGGTTGAATGAAAGAATCATCAGCTTATCAATCAATGAGCATTTATTAAATGCCTTTTACATGCCAGACAATGTGTTAGGCACTGGAGATACAAATACAAAAAAAAATGAAACTTTTCTACTCACAATCAAATAGACAGGTGGATGAGTTGATAGATGAATAGTTAGATGGACGGATGGATAGATAGGCAGATAGATGATAGATAGATATAGAGAAATAGATAGAAATAGACAGACACATGGATACATAGATGGTGAGATGTGTGATACCTGGATTGCTAAATAGGTAGCTATTTATTTAATACTATGACTTCATTAATTGTGCAGAACTCCCTCCATAAATGTGGATGATTGTTCTATAATTTGTCGTCTTAGAGAGCTATCTGGGGGAACTGAGAGGTTCAATGACTCTTCTGCCCTCAATTTAGCCAGTTTGTATCAGAGATAGACTTTAACTACATTGCTCACTAACTCAAATGATGGTCCTTAAACCACCACCTCCATGCTGTCTCTTTGGGTTTTGTTTTTGTTTTTTTTTTTGTTTTAGGTTTTTTGCAAGGCAATGGCCTTAAGTGGCTTGCCCAAAGCCGCACAGCTAGGTAATTATTAAGTGTCTGAGGCCGGATTTGAACTCAGGTACTCCTGACTCCAGGGCTGGTGCTCTATCCACTGGGCCACCTAGCAGCCCCCTCTTTGTTTTTATATTAATGGACTAAAGCAATTCACATTTTAACACATTTTCTACTCAACATCCTCCAAGTTCTGGGCTTATTACCTTGGAGAAAGATCTCTGCACATTTTTTTTTTTATCACCTATCTATAGAGATGTAAAGGATCAGATTCATTTCCCTTGTGGCACTCACTTTTCTTCTCCACCTGAACACATTTACTCACCCAAATATTCCAAAACAAGGTACCATAAAAAGAAAGGAGTTCCTAAATAACTAATGGTAGAGGCTACAGCAAGCATGCTGTTTCTAGAATGTTCTATAATTTTACCCTGGGAAACCTGGTTTCAAATCTAAACTCTAGGATTGTAGTACTAGGAGGGTAAACTTGGGCAAATCTCTTAATGTCTCTGGATCTCATTTTTCTTATTTGTTAAACCCAAGGGACTAGATGACTTTGGGATTTTGTCTACTTTTCTGGGTTGTTGTGTGAAAACTTTGTATATCTTTAAGAGTTTTAGAAAAAAATTTTTTAAAGGGGATTGTGTTGGTAAGAAAACTGCCTAGACCTATCTCTAAGCTAGATACATAGAGAATAGCTACAAAGTATGAAGAATAGCAGTAGAGATAACCAGAAATTTACAAGAGGCAAAATAAGTAATTTTCTTTTGGTTTTTGCCAGGCAAATGGGATTAAGTAGTTTGCCCAAGGCCACACAGCTGGGTAATTATTAAGTGTCTGAAGTCAGATTTGAACTCGGGTATTCCTGACTCCAGGGCCGGTGCTCTATCCATTGAGCCACCTAGCTGCCCCCTGTAATTGTTTTTAAAAAAAAGATCATTTGTGTGTAGATGCAAATGCATTAATTACTAAATGAATTAATTACAGGAAATAATCAAGGTGAATTAGAAATCCTAAATTTGACTTCATAAGTAACCTTGAGTTTAGATGAGATGAGATGAAACTTAAAATTGGAATATATAGCTCTGGAACTGTATATGTTGTACAAAAGGAAAAGAGTAAGTTTTTTGAAAATGTGGAGGTTGGTGGGGTGAGTAACATTGTATATTAAGAAGACATACTTATAGGAGGAAATCTGGAATTCAAGTGGGGAAGCATGGTTGAGAACAATTGGGTGAATAAATGGAAATGTACTTTCAATCTATACTTCTTAATTTTTGTAGGACAGAAGCTCAGCTTTCTATGTTCTGATAATGACAGCTTTTTCTCATTGGTGAATTCTTCTTGGAGGCCTCAATTTTGAGAAAGGTAATAGGCCAACCAATCTTTATTACCTTCCTGACTATGCTTCTGATTTTCCATACTATGCTTCATCTGCAGTGTCACTCTGGAACATGCATTAGTCCTATAGCCTTCTCACCCTGGAGCATCCCTCTATTATACTAGCCTCCTTCTCCTATTGATGAGTTCTTCCTGGAGCCTCCATTTTTGGGAGAGCTGCAGACCAATCAAGCATCATTTCCCTTCCTGATTGTGTTTCTCACTTTTTGGACTTAAACACCATGCCCCCATCTATTCTGGGTACTTTCAGCTATCCACCCTTCCCAGTTCCTTTTGTGTGTTGTCTTTCTCCATTAGATTGCAAGCTTTTTGAGGGCAAGGAGTATCTTTCTTTTTTCCTTTTATTTATCTCTATCAGGTAGCAAGTATGTGGCACATAATAAGAATTCAATAATTATTTGTTGCCTTTTTGTGGGAAAAATTAATTCCAATTAAATAAAATTGACAAACATTTATTAAGTTCCTTCTTTGGTCAGAGACATATGCTAGGTATGTCTGTGTGGATTTATGTATGTGTGTGTGTGTGCGTGCACATATTTATGATATATACAATTTAAATATGACATCTATCTCTGCTATTAAGTAGCTTTCAGTCTAGTAGGCAGATTGATAACAAATGAAGTCATAATGCACAAAATTGAATAATAAAGGCATAAGAGTCACAAGATAAAGTGTTATGTGAGATCTAAGGGGAAAAGTAATTAACAACTGGGAATATCAGAGAAACCTTCCTAGAAGAGATATTGTTTGAGTTGGACATTTGAAAACATGCAGAGTTCAGTAGAAGAAAATGGGAAAAGTAGGATATTTAAAATATAGAGAGAAGCTGAAATAAAAGTGTGGAGATACAAGATATGATAAATTTAGAGGACAAAGGACCATTTTAGCTGGAATGTGTTCTATTTTCCATCTCTCTTTTTCATGTAATCCCTTGGGTCCTTCAAAGATAGTTCAAGTGTTATAGTCTACTGAAGGTTTTTCCTGATCTCTTCAAGAATTGGCATTCTCTCTGTCTCTATATCTATCTCTGTCTCTGATTCTCTCTTATTTTGGTCAATAATAATGACAAGGGGATCATTGCAACTACATGTCTCTGACTTCTTACTAGAAGTTGTTAAGTATGGCTAGAGAATGTCTTATTAGTGAAGGGATAATTAAGAAAGGACCTTGCTAGCTTAATACTGGTAGATTAAGTTAATTTTTTTCATTAACTATTTTTTCCCCCAATTACATGTAAAATATTTTTAACATTTGTTTTTAAAATTTTGAGTTCTAAATTCTCTCCCTTCCATCCCCCCTTTAAGAAGGCAAACAGTATAATATAACTATAGTCATGTAAAACATCTTCATATCAGTCATGTTGTAAAAGAAAATATGGATTTCTCCTTCCCCTCCAACCCCCCCCCCCAAGAAGAATAAAGTAAAAAAGGTATTCTTCAATTTGTATTCTGACTCCACCAGTTCTTTCTCTGGGAATGGATAGCATTTTTTATCATAAGTCTTCAGAGTCGTCTTGGATCAGTGTATTGCTGAGAAAAGCTAAGTCATTCACAGTTGATCATCTTACATTTTTGCTGTTACTCTATACAATATTCTCACTTTTCTTTGCATTAGCTCATGTAAGTCTTTTCAGGTTTTTCTTAGAACAACTTGTTCATAATTTCTTTAGTGCAATAGTAGTCCATCACAATTAATAGTTCATCACAAATTTAAAGACTTCTGAAGAATAATGAAAAGCAGAAATATCATTGTTGAACATGGCTGATCACTTCTAGTTATACATTTCTCCAAAATTTTCCAATATTACAAAATTGTGATTGAAAACAAAACTATCAACTTTTTTTTTAAAAAAAAAAGGCTTGGCAAGGGTATATGAAAATCAAAACTCATATGTCTTGCCTTGGCTTCCCCATTATGTTCCCTCTTTGCCTTGCCACATAAGTGAATGGAGGAACCTGACCAGCATTTTCCCATCCTGTTTCTTCCCTATCCATTGCATTGTACACACTGTCTTCAGATTGATCTTCCTTGTTCAAAATGTTTGTCATGGCACTGAACTGTTAGAAACCTTGAATGCTTCCTCATAGCTGATTGAAAAAAAAAACCCTTCTCAATCTGACCTCAAACTATGTGACATTCTAAACAAACTTGCCATATCAATAAAGCATGCAACCTTGTCTCAAGATTTGACTTCTGAGATCCCTTTCATGTCTCATTCTGTGATACTATGTCTCATGTTTTCCTGTTTCCACTCACATTCTTCCCTAAAGCCTTGAATATATTCCATCCATCTCTACCTATTTAAAAAATCCCACCTGTCTACTAGAAATCTAGGTGAAGAGAATTGGACCTGGAATTAGGAAGACCTAAGTTTAAATTTGGCCTCAGACACCAATTGTATGACCTTGAGCTAGTCATTTGACCTTTAAGTCCCTGAAGTTATTCTGTCCAGTAGCATGAAATAGTTGTAAAAGACCTTTAACACTATGATCCTGGTAGAACAATTGCTGAAGAGCACCTACCAAGGGTACCTACCAGCATAAAACATTCCATCAAATGAGGCATGTATTTGTCAGGGTTCTTGTAGGATCAAAAAGATTATATTTGTAAAGTAATTATTATAATACCTAGCACATAAAACTTAATAAATTTTTGTTTTCTTCAAGACTCAAGTAGAAGGCATCTCTTCTATGAAATCTACTTTGATCTTCCCAGTCTTTCCTGCCTCAGAACAGGTCTCACTTTGTTTACACCTCTTTCATCACATCTATTTTGCATTATATTTGTCCATGAAATGTCAATATTTCCCTTATTTGGTTGAAAATTCCTTAAACAAAAAGATCACATCTTATTTAGCTTTGTATCTCCCTCAGGGCCTAGCATCATACTTTGCACAGAATAGATACTTAATAACTTTCAATCTTGTCTAACTGTTTGTGACTCCATTTGGCAAAGATACTGGAGCAGTATGCCATTTCTTTCTCTGGTTCATTTTATAGATAAGGAAATTGAGGCCAACAGTGAAATGACTTGCCTAGGATCACACAGATAGTAAGTACCTGAAGCCAGATTTGAACTCAGGGAGATGAATCTCCTTATCTCCAGGCCCAGTCCTCTATCCACTGAGCCACTTAGCCACCCCTAGGTTGGGTATTTTAAAACACGCCTTCCATTCATCCAATAGAATGTAAGTTCTCTAAGACCGGGTCTTGTTGTGTTTGCCCTTGTGTCCCCCTAAAGTAGCACAGCACCTTGTGTTTAGAACATGCTGAATAAAAGTTTGCTAGATTGAATTCTTTCAGTCAGGTCCCCAAAAATTTATTGGGTAACTGCTAGGCACAAAGTAATACTAGCTCACATGACATAGAACTCCAAGGTTTGGAGAGTCTTTAATACATGTCATCCTATTTGGACCTCATAACAATCTTGTTAGATGGGTGATAGTATTATACGCATTTTGAAGGTTAGAAAACTATATCTCAGAGATTTTCAAATACTTGTTTAAGGTCACACAGTAAATTTTAAATAAGATTTAAATATAGTTCTTTCCCAGATCCAACAATGTCTAATACATTTTGCTACTTTCTCAAAATATTGCATTCACAGCTTTAGGAAAATGCAAAGAATATCTTTTCCACTTGTTGAAAGGGAGATAAATAAGAGAAGGCAATATTGTTGATTGAATAGACGCAATTGAAAAAAATAAAGCCTGAAATGATATTCATGGTGATGAAGTCAAAAAGATAGGAAGTGAGAACAAGAAATTCCTCTCCCTTCAATCAGTCACAGTACTGAGCCATATTACAGCAGTCATCAAATTTCCCTAATAGCCCTATCTTGACTGATATTTTCAGACTGTATTTTCAGACTGAAATTAGAACTATCATTAAATATACTTTTATTTTGAGGGGGGTACTAAAAAAAAGAAGAAAGATCCTCATTAGGAAGTATTAAATAGTGGCAAAAGGGTTTTAAAAATCATCAGTCTTAAAATTTGAATGCTATATCCCAGAGAACAGTATATGTGGAAAACAGTATAAATTATGTGTGTGTGTGTGTTATGATGACTAATGACGGAGTGTTATGATGACTAATGATGGAAGAAATGATCTTTGACTCACAAGGAAGGAATAAAAGCTTCCTTTAAATGTGAAATAGGCCATCCTTCTTTGAAGAACACCTACGAGAATAAAGTAATGGAGTAAATATTCTTGCATCTGAATTGAACTTCTCTTATGAGAACAAGTCATGTAATAACCAAAATAATTTAGCCATATTAAAGAACATCACTCTTCTATTTAAGACTGTGAATGAAAGGTTAATAATAGCTAGAAATGAGGCAACTTAGGTAGCACAGAAGATAGCATACCAGCCCAGGAGGACCTGAGTCAAATTTGACCTCAGATACTTACTAGTTGTATGACCCTGGGCAAGTCACTCAACCCCAATTGTCTCTTTAAAAATAAAAGCAGTGTGTACTTTTTTCCCTTTTTCTCCACTCTCCCATCTAGTTTCCATGACACAGATTTATTTTCACAAAGTAGCCCTAAGTGAAGCTGTAAGATCCACCCTAGCTTTCTTGGAGGAAGTTAGGTTGTAAAAAGAAAAACATGGAGCCAAGAAGATGGTTTAATCCTAAATCTCAGTGGAAAATGCTGAGGAGCACTCAGTTTGGGAACTGGGTAGAAGTTTCTAACCTGTATCTAAGCCCATAGAAAAGCAAGTAAGAGAGCTTCCTTCCCCCTTCCACTTCTGATGTCTTCCTCTTTCTTACCTTAAAGGAGAATCACACAAATGCATTTTTTTCTTCTGGTACACCTTACTTTTTCCAGGGAACTCCTGTAAGGAATGCAAATTAAAAACTCAGTGGAGCAGAGTAGAAAACAGGGTAGGGCTGTGTGAATTGGGGGAAAAGTATAGGGGAAGCAAAATGACCCTAAAGTTATTCTGAACGATTGCTGAAGAGCATCTACCAAGAGTACCTACCAGCATAAAATAATTGCATTCGACACACAGTGGAAACTGGAAGTTGATCCATGTCTGTGGAAATCTTGTCTTGCCTCTCTGATAGAGTATCATATTGATAGTTCTGTGAATTGCAGGAACTTAATGGTTCTCCATTAAGGAAAAAGAGAAAGGGACTCCAAAAATGAGAGAGAGACTTTCTTGATTTTCTATGATCTCAGTGCTTTACTGAGTTTATAAATTCCTTATGTCAATATTATTGTATAAAATAAATCTGTTTTAAATTTGAGATCTTCTGAGCCTGGGCAAGTGATGGCTACTCTTTGGGAGAATTCCATACATTGATATTTCCAGGTTCTATCTGAGGGAAAGCAAAATAGTTAAAAAAGTGAGAGATTCCCCAAATTAGCAAGGTACTTCATATAAGTAATGAGCTATTCTAGATCTTCTGGGTTCATTGGATAAGCAAAAGTTATATATTTTGAAAAGTGAAATAATTTTATATTGTATTTACTATGTTTGTGAGGCCCTGGTTCAGGGTCTCAGCTTCTTGTATGGACTATTGCGATAATTTCCTAACTGGCTTCCCCACTTTACAATTCAGCCTCTACATTACCATCCAACAAATTATAAAATACAACTCTGATCATTTCAATTTCTTGCCCCCAAATCTTCAGTGACTCCCTGTTGCCCCAAAGATAAATTCATTTATGACCCTTCACAAGGTGAGTTCATTCTACTTTTTTAGATTTATTTCATGATTTCCTTCATGTAACCTACATATCTATAGCTCACTAAATACTCTTTTTGAAGATAATGAGGGTCTCTGCTCCAACTTTTCACAAAGGAAGAAATTAATCTTACTTGGAGGAGAGTGGAGGATCAAATCCTAGCAAGATATCTTTCCTTGTCACATGAAAATTAAGTCATAGCCTAACAATATCTATCTTATATTATATATCCTAATCCACTGTAAATGAGAAAAAGGACCAGAGTAACATGACCCATAAAGTGTGTGCTTATGTATGTGTGTGTGTTTGAATAAATCAAATTCATTCAAAAGATATTTTTGAGTGTAATCAACTAACTGACCATGGTTTCATTGTAAAGTTTAGAATGCAAGTACTCCACTTTAGTTTTCTTGTTATGTTTATATATACACCAGAATGGTGAAGTTTCCAATCTTCAAAAGTAATGCACATTTGGCAGTGGTGGAGCAAGGAGGGAGTCTTTGGATCACGCCAACAGTATATTTCCATACCAAATTAACCAAATCAATTCCATTTATCATTTTCCTTTTCTGTCCTATTAGCTAATCTGATAGGTATGAAATTGTGTTGATATGCATTTCTCTAATCAATAGTGACTTATAGCATTTTCCCCTATGACTATAGATAGCTCTGATTTCATTTTCTGAAAACTGCCTGTTCATATCCTTTAATCATTTATCTAGTGGGGATGACTTATGGTCTTATAAATTTGACTTGGTTTTCTACATATTTGAGAAATGAGATCTTTATCAGAGATACTTGCTGAAAAAAATTCAGCTTTCTCTTTCCTTCAAATCTTGATTGCATTAGTTTTATTTGTGCAAACCCTTTTTAATTTAATATAATCAAAAATACCCATATTATAATCTGAAATCTTCTCTATCTCTTGTTTGGTCATAAAGTCTTCCCTTCTCCATAAATTTTGATCTCCTAATTTCTTTATAATATCACCATTGATGCTAAATCTTATACTCATTTTGACAATTTTTTTTGTCCTTCATTCTCAAAGAAGAGCAGGACAACAGGAATGTGATGCCATAACAAGCACATGAACTAGATTTGAATGAGGGGGTACTGTGCTAAGTCACCAGCCTCACTTTCTCCTCCAGAGCCATCTGGGTCCAGTAGCCAGATATGATCAGGATGACTAGAGAAGGCCCTGGATGTGGGGACATCAGGGTTAAGTGACTTGCCCAAGGTCACACAGTTAATAAGTGCCAAATTCCAGATGTTGGCCTCCCATACTGTTTTTTTAGTTTTCCCAGTAGTTTTTGTCAAATAGTGAGTACTTGTCCCAAAAGTTTGGATCTTTGGGTTTAACAAGCATGCTATAGGAGCAGCCCTTTGATATGTATAGGTCTTGTTATCCACAAACATGGAATTATACTGACTAGTCCCAAGATCTGATGGATGGTCTAAATGGTCTCATTTTTATATAATGGAAAGCAGTAATACCGCTGCAGCATTGGTAGAAAACAGATGGCAATTTTAATTTCTGATAAGCCTTTTCTTTCCCTGGGTCCTACAGATATATTTAAGACTTATAGAACCATCTTAAGTTATAACATTCCATCCCTCTTCCCCACCCCCATGCAAGCTAGGGGGCAAACTTGGATTTCTTACAGTGACATCTAGCCCCAACCTGTATGAAGGTAATAACCAAGGAAGGGTCAACGACTCTTTCCTCTAGTCTGTCCCACTTTCCTTACAAGCCTGCATACTCCACATGAATTTCTTTTTTTTAAAATTTTTTTTATTAAAGATATTATCTGAGTTTTACAATTCCCCCCCCAATCTTACTTCCCCCCCACCCCCCCACAGAAAGCAATCTGTCAGTCTTTATTTTGTTTCCATGTTGTACATTGATCCAAATTGAGTGTGATGAGAGAGAAATCATATCCTTAAGGAAGAGATAAGAAGTCTAAAAGGTAACAAGATCAACAATAAGATGTCTGGTTTTTTTCCTAAATTAGAGGGAATAGTCCTTGAACTATGTTCAAACTCCACAGCTCTTTATCCGAATACATATGGTATTCTCCTTTGCAGACAGCCCAAAATTGTTCCCGATTGTTGCACTGAGGGAATGAGTGAGTCCTTCAAGGTTGAACATCACCCCCATGTTGCTGTTAGGTTGTACAGTGTTTTTCTGGTTCTGCTCATCTCACTCAGCATCAGTTCATGCAAATCCTTCCAGGCTTCCCTGAAATCCTGTCCCACCTGGTTTCTAATAGAACAGTAGTGTTCCATGACATACACATACCACGGTTTGCTAAGCCATTCCCCAATTGATGGACATTCACTTAATTTCCAATTTTTTTGCCACCACAAACAGGGCTGCTATGAATATTTTTGTACAAGTGATGTTTTTACCCTTTTTCACCATCTCTTCAGGATATAGACCTAGTAGTGGTATTGCTGGGTCAAAGGGTATGCACATTTTTGTTGCCCTTTGGGCATAGTTCCAAATAGCTCTCCAGAAGGGTTGGATGAGTTCACAGTTCCACCAACAGTGTAATAGTATCCCAGATTTCCCACAACCCTTCCAACAATGATCATTATCCTTTCTGGTCATATTGGCCAATCTGAGAGGTGTGAGGTGGTACCTCAGAGAAGCTTTAATTTGCATTTCTCTAATGATTAATGATTTAGAGCAATTTTTCATATGGCTATGGATTACTTTGATCTCATCTGTAAATTGCCTTTGCATATCCTTTGACCATTTGTCAATTGGGGAATGGCTTTTTGTTTTAAAAATATGACTCGGTTTTCTGTGTATTTTAGAAATGAGTCCTTTGTCAGAATCATTAGTTGTAAAGATTGTTTCCCAATTTACTACATTTCTTTTGATCTTGGCTACAGTGGTTTTATCTGTGCAAAAGCTTTTTAATTTAATGTAATCAAAATCATCTAGTTGGTTTTTGGTGATGTTCTCCAACTCTTCCTTGGTCATAAACTGCTCCCCTTTCCATAGATCTGACAGGTAAACTAGTCCTTGATCTTTTAATTTGCTTATAGTATTGTTTTTTATGTCTAAGTCCTGCAACTATTTTCCATATGACTTTCAATATCAGTGAAGGGAAAGTTTAGATTTGTTTCTCCACACTGGACTTCTTGGCTTGATTACTTCTTGGCCCCTCTACTACTTTTTGGCATGATCCAAAGACTCCCTCCTTGCTCCATAACTGCCAGATGTACACTACTTTTGAAGATTGGAAACTTCACCATTCTGGTGTTGCTACTATTCCATCTCTGTGGCTGCCAGGAGTAGAAACCTAGAATTTGACATTAATTCATCATGATCAACAAGCATTTATTAAACACTTTCTCTGTACTAGCATTGAGATGAGTGTTGGGAATGGAAATTAGAAAATGGGAAAAAGCAAACAAAGCAAAACATGGTCCTGAAGGAGTTCACGTTCTAAAGAGGGAAAACAACCCACAAATAGATATGTATATGCAAGATAAATACAGGTTAATTAGACTGGTGAGTTAGTGTTTCCTTGGCAAATGAAAGATTTCTAAACATCCTACATGGCTTCTCTGAGATGAAAATATTCCTAATTTTTGCCTTCTTTCATTGCTCTTCAAGATTTGTGCTAGTAAAGGGATAATAAGAAGCTTTCTGAGGAAGACATCAGAATTGAGGAAAGGAGGGAAACTGGAAAAGGCAGAAAAAGCATTTTGAGTTTACTCTGGAAAGAAGATAGGAAAGCCAAGGAAGCTGAGGGGAAGAATAAGTGTATTCCAGGAATGGGAGATAGCCAGTATACAGAAAAGGAGTCAGGAGATGGAATGCTACCTATGAAGATTAGTAAGAAGACCAGTGTTGGTGAATTATAGGAAGGAAGTGTGAGGTGTAAAAAATTTGGAAAGAAAGGAATCGTCCAGTGGGTGAAGGACTTTAAAAGTAAAAAAGATTTTTGTATTTGATCCTGGAGATAAAAGGGAATCACTAGAGTTTATTCAAGGGGGGGTCATACTTGCCATTTTAGGAAGATCATTTTTGTCAGTTGAGTAGAAGATAGTCTGGAATAGGGAGATACTTGAGGTAAAGAGACAAGTGGACTATTGCGACAGTTTAGGTGTGAGATGATTTGGGTCTCAGGTTAGGATGGTGTTTGTGTCAATGGATTTTGCAAAGGCAGAAATGACAAGACTTGGCAACAGAGGAGTGAAGGATGGCACTGAGGCTGTGTGGGTGATGGGGGAAATGTTGTTAACCAAAATGGGAGAATCTGAGAGAGCAGATAATGAGTTCAGATTTGGACATGCTGGATTTGTGGTGCTGTAGAACATCTGGTTTGATACTAGATACCCATCTTTCACTAGGTTCTGTCTATTTTGATATCCAAGATAGGATTCCTTGTTTTTGCATTTGCTTTTAAAATCTACTTCAAGATGCTTAAATAGCTTTCATAAGACAGACATACCAGATAAGAACTGACAGGAGATGGATATTCATTGTCATAGACTAGAAATGCTGTTTTTGGTGAGTTAGTGTTTCCTTGGCAAATGAAAGAGTCTGAACTTGGACTTCTAGGCATCCTACATGGCTTCTCTGAGATGGAAATATTCCTAACTTTTGTCTTCTTCCATTGCTCTTCAAGATTTGTGTTAGTAAAGGGATAATAAGAAGCTTTCTGAGGGAAGACATCAGAATTGAGGAAAGGAGGGAAACTGGAAAAGGCAGAAAAAGCAATTTGAGTTTACTCTGGAAAGAAGATAGGAAAGCCAAGGAAGCTGAGGGGAAGAATAAGTGTATTCCAGGAATGGGAGATAGGAGGGATAATCTTTTGTGAACTTTGAGACTGATGGTGGAGAAGGGTCAAGTCACTCTTTTTTTTTTTAGGTTTTTGCAAGGCAATGGAGTTAAGTGACTTGCCCAAGACCACCCAGCTAGGTAATTATTAAGTGTCTGAGGTCAGATTTGAACTCAGGTACTCCTGACTCCAGGGCTAGTGCTCTATCCACTGCTCCACCTAGCTGCCCCCAAGTCACTCTTATTGTTGAGGTGTTGGGAATACTATCTGCACTGTTTGAATGGCCTTATCAGTCCCTCAATGGTTTGGTGGAAGAAAAGAAATTAGATAGCAAATGATTCATTAGGAATATAGACAGACTATCTCCCACACTTTTTATGCCATCAGGAGGCTTCCAGATTGGTTAAAAATGAACCTGAGATAGATAGATAGTCTTATCTAGAGGTCTTGGGGTTCCTTACTACCCGTAAGAGGGTAAAATGGTACCGAGTCTGTGTCATTGTCTACTGATATCTTCCCTCAATTTTACAGGCAGTTCCACTTAACCACTTAACAGTTAGATTAGTATTTATAAAATACATTCACTTCAAAGATATTGTAATGACACACATAAAAATATTCCTCCCTTCCAACTTGAGGACAAAGGACTTGGAGGCAAAGTCCTCCTAGAATATCTCAGTTCCTTGGGGAGTGAAGGGGGAATTACATTCTTGACTACACTTAACTCTTAGGCTGTAGAAGTCCCACCAAGTTCTAAGTCCCACCAAGACCTTTTGAGGATCAGCTCTAATTAAGCACCCCAAATTCTCAGGACTTTCCCTTTGGGTTGGCAATAATATCCAGCTTGGAATCCTGGCTTCAAATTACTATGGTGGGAGCCCCCAGGTCTGGGATGAAATATCCTTTATCTAGAACTGAAAATGATAAATAAAACAGAAGAAAATTCCAAACCTGTTTCTTGGGATCATAAGTTCTAAGGGGGAGGGGAAAGATGAACCTTTTTCCATTCAGCTTATTGTATGGGGTGCATCCTGCTAATAAAGAAGACCTTCACTCTTGGGAAAAGAGAGAGAAAGAATTGCAGTTTTGTGGCCAATGGAAATAGGTTGCCTCTATTTGTGTGGTATAGGAATGCAGACTATCTTCTTCCAGAAGGTCTCTGTTGTCTCCTACTTGGATAACTCCAACTTAGGTGATCCAGACATATATCAATATTCCTTGACATTCATACAATGTTTTCCCTTATAAATAAACCTAAGAAGATGTATCTTGTCATCTATAGTATGTGGAAACAGGATAGAAGGAAAAGAGCAAATTGATAGTGGATTCAGACATTCCGTTATAGTGCAAAAAGTAGAATGGAGTAGATAATATGATCTTGGGGGACAGTCAAAGGCACTCAAACTTTTTCAAGGTCTAGGAAATGTCAGGATACTGGAATTCAGTGACCAAGGAAGATTTAGAAAGTAATAAAAAAAAGTGAAGATCATGAGTCTAAAAACAAGAGGGGAGGAGGGGAACAATAAATAAATATTAAGCTCCTATTCTGAACTAGACACCATGTGAAAAATTTATAAAGATTGTCTCATCTGATCATCACAACAATCCTGGGAGGTAGGTTACTAATATTCCTATTTTATAGTTGAGGAAACTGAGGTAGACAAAATTTAAGTGACTTGCCCAGTGCCATCCAGTGAACAAAAGTCTGAAGATAGACCAGAGCCCCCATCAAAGTTGTTGATTAGCAGGACCTAAAGCCCAGGGCTTCACATTTTAATGTATTAACAAAATTTTTCTTCATTCTACATCACTAGAGATTAGAAAAGATGGGAAAGTTACTTGAAAGTCCATTTAGTTTTAATACATTTTTATCACATTTCACCTCCACCACATACAATGCATTTTGAAAAAATTTTCAAAATGATCCTTGAACTTTGAATTAGTTTTCTAATTTTGTAGTTGGGCTAGCTTATATTACACCCAGGGACAATCAGTAAATGAATAAGTCATTTATTAAGCACTTAATATGAGCCAGACTATGCATACAAGAGAGTCACATAGTAATATAAACTTAGATTTATAGAGTACTTCACATTTTACAAAATATCTTTCTAAACAGTCCCGGTAATGGGATCATGTATATAGGATAATCTCTATTTTACAGATGAAGAAAATGAACTTTAGAACCATAAGGGATAGAGACAGGATTCAAACTCAGATTAAGTTCTTTCATTTTTTGAATACAGTCTGGGCTAAGCTAAGTTCTCTAGCTTCCAAAAAAACTATCCATCCTTAAATGATGTAGGTTTCTTTTCCCCTAAGGATGAAAGACTGATTTTAAATTCTTTCCAGCTATCAGGAACCCACTTTAATTTTGATAAGAGTAAAAAGAATAATATATGAGGTTAATAGAAAGTACATGCAAAAGTCTAATTGACAGCTACTTGATTTTTACATGAATAACCTTATGTAACCTTGATTCTTATCAGACAATCAACATGATGCTGACATTGTCTAGGTTATGAAAAAGAAAAAACCCACTGTCATTCATTCATTCTCTCCAATCTCTTGATTTTGAACAGTTTCTTTGGAGTACATCTTGAAATGAAAGGTTATGCTCTTGCAATTTTCCTCTTCCTAAATATTTGGTCATCACGAGTGGGTGATGAAACAGTCAGAATCTGCCTCGAGGACAGACAATCTGGGAAACAAGACCAAGAACAGTGAGAGTAGCACTGGGAGTCCATCCCTTGCAACCTGGAAATTACACCTGGCTGCCAGCAACCTTTTGTGCTTCTTTGTTGTACATATTTTCTAGCTGTGGGCTTTCAAGAGTACCTTTATTTCCCTGATGACTAAATTAGTGTTGGGTTTAATGAGAGAGATCTGTCCTTTTATTTGTGTCTTTTTTTTTCTTCTTCCTACTTAAAAAAAATAGATCAGCATCACAAAAGCTTTGTACATCTCTAGTTTGCTTTTGATGGTGTGATCATTTGCTTCCATCTATCTCCATGGTAATATGCTTTCCTCCACTGCCCTCCCCTCCAACCCCAATTTTTCCAAGCCTCCAAGCCTCCTGTAATGCTGTGGGCCTGAACGGGGCTACATTCTCAATAATGCAGAGAAACAAATTGGTCTCTGTAAATAGGATCTAGTCTTCAAAGCACTCAGATTTTCTTCTAATTCTGGTCCATTTGTCTTAGCCTGAAAACTGTGGCACATTTTAGATAAGATAATTTGGAAGCAAAAATATGCATCTCAGCATATACTTCTCAGTTTACAGTACTTGCGTGCAAATAGAGACCAAGGTTATAGGATATAAGACCTGGAAAGGACTTTAGGGCTCATCTAATTCAACCCCCTCATTTTAGGGATGTGGAAACAGACCCACAGAAGGGAAGTGACTTGCTTTGCATTTACATTTCCTCTTTTTTTTTTTTTTAGGGTTTTTTTGCAAGGCAAATGGGGTTAAGTGGCTTGTCCAAAGTCACACAGCTAGGTAATTATTAAGTGTCTGAGATCGGATTTGAACCCCGGTACTCCTGACTCCAGGGCCAGTGCTTTATCCACTGCGCCACTAGCCGCCCCCATTACATTTCCTCTTTATAGTTACTTGGTACCAAAAATAATTTGGGGAATATCTAGGTGGCTAGAGCACTAGACCTGAATTCTGACTTCGGATACTTATAAGCTGTGTGACCAGGGCAAAACATTTAACCCCGTTTGCCTCATTTTGTTCCTCTTTAAGAAGAGCTAGAGAAGGAAATGGTAAAAAACAAACAAGCAAACCAAAAAAAAAACAAAACCCAAATGGAGTCATGTAGAGTTAGACACATAACTGAAATGACTGAATGATGACAAATGAAAATAATTATCAAGAGTGTTTTATAAACTCTAAAGTAAGATATACATGTTGGACATTTTCTCTGTGTTCATTGAATCATTGATCTGGCTCATATAATTTGACAGTTTTCTCAAAATGATTTTTGAAAAAATTTAAACAATTCAAAACTTTCAAATCAGGTTCCCCTTTTTGAAATACACTCAAAGTGTATTTCACTCAAGTGAATCAAGGTTCCTCATTGAAAAATAGTTCCTACATCTTTTTTTTTTAGTTTTTTTTGCAAGGCAAATGGGGTTAAGTGGCTCGTCCAAGGCCACACAGCTAGGTAATTATTAAGTGCCCGAGATAGGATTTGAACCCAGGTACTACTGACTCCAGGGCTGGTACTTTATCCATTGTGCCACCTAGCAGCCCCTACATCTGCTTTTAAGGAATAAAATCTTCTCACACACAAATTCCCGTCATAATTTTCCTATTAGAATTAACTTGCTGACTTTATAAATGAAAATGGAAAGTTTTCCTTTAAATTTGGCCTTTTGTGATTAAGCCTTAGAATGCAGAATAGTCAATTCATTGCCAATCTCAGAACAGCCCAAGTTCCAAGGAATGTAATAAGTTAACTGCAAGGTTCAAGGTTTCCAGGTAGAATATGCTCTCCTCAGCATTACTGTCCTCATATTTTACTTACTATTTTACATGTGTTATTTATGATGAAGATAATATTAATTCCTAACTGACTTTCTTACAAAATACTCAAAACACTTCCCAAATATTATTCAATGTACGTTTTTATTAGGATATGTGGTTGACCTTTCTTAGTTTCCCAGGCAAAACATAGAGACTCCATTGCTTCTACCCTTCTCTAATCAAATAAGCTCTGAACATTTAAATCTCCAAAGATAATAACAACAGGGCTACAGCAACACCTATTGAGTGATAGTGCTTGCACAAAGCAGATTTCTGGTAAATTGATTAATTAATTTTGACTCAAAGGCACAGAATATAGAGTTATTTTCTTGGTAAATAGATAATAGAACTATCACAATGATAGGTCAAGCCCAGAATGGAGCCAGTTACTGTACCGTAGCCAAGGTCACCTCTGCTACTAAATATAAGAAACACTATATAGAAAAATCTCACAAACCCCCACTCATTTGCTTTTGCTCAACTATATTGATTCAGAATTACTTGGACTAAGATTATTTACAATTTTAACTTTTAAAAAATTAATACTTTTATTTTCTCTTCTTCCCATCTTTCCACTCCTCAAAAGAAGAAAAACAAACCCTTGTAAAAAAAATGTACATAATCAAGTGATAATGACCATGTCAGGAAAATATGCATCTCATTCTGCATATTTATTTCAATAGCTCACTGTCAAAGGAAAAGTAGCATTCTCTATCATTTTTCCACTGAAATAATTTTTGTTTGTTTCATTGATCTGAGGGAATACTACCCCTTAATAGTCTATAAATAAGGTAGTAGTTTCTCTGATAATAACCTCCTCGAGGAATGATATAGTAGTGGAAAAAAAATCGAGGGGTTAACTCTTCATCTTACCATCTTTCTTGTTGCAGTTACCCATATAAGTCATTTGAAGCCTCTGAGATCAACTCTGAGAGACAGAGAAAAAGGGACAAAGAAAAAAAGGGGATGACAAGTAAGGTATTTTCTGTGAATATTAAAAACAGGTGGGGTAGATCTAAAAAAAGTTGCCAAAATGATATTTGATCTCAGTTCTCCAACTCAAATGGACTCCAACTCAAACACAAATGGAATTTACCATCTGCCCTTAAGGCACAATGATGCTGAAATTGTATGGAAGAAATGAGACTCCATCCTTGTAGGAATTTCCAAAGACAGTACTGATCTTAGCAATCGACTGGCATTCTTAATAACTTTATTGTTCCTATGTTCTTCCTTTCTAAAGGGGTTGTGTTTGCACAAACAGAACCTGCAGCAAACAAGACCAAGGGTTCAGTATTGAGAAATAACAGGAAATATGAGATTATTTTGCTGACTAGGGGAACTGGAGTTTACGTCTTGTTGCTGTCTATTGAGCTGGGTGGTGTTGGGTAACAGTTCAGAAATTTCCCTTCAAATCTCAGTGAGATGTGACCCTTCAAGGTTGTGAATGATCTAACAGCAAAGAGATAATAGCCTATGATACTAGTCTATTATCAGGGCTATAGAATCATGTTAGTTGAATGGCCTCAGGGTATGTCCTTGAGGCAGGAATAATCAGGCTGCAATCTGACCTGAAAATGCTCACCATCTGTTCCCTTTGGGAAAATGGACAGATGTTCCAAGATGGTTTAGGAACAGTCCCTTTTAGTCTAAAACATCTTTCTAAGTCTTTATGGTCCTGAAATTATCTTTAAATCTTATAATTCTTCTTCATCTCAATTCAACATACATTTATTAAGAACCTAATGCTTTGAAAGAATGGTCCTTGGCAAATTAAAATCAAACTGGGAGAACATGATTGATACTTCTACTTTACAAGCTATGAAAGCTAATTCAATGTTTGGAGCTTGACTGAAAGTTTGGGTGATACAATTGAATTCAGGGAAGCAACCAGCTGTTTATTCAATTCCTTGCTATTTATATTTTTTTAATTTTAAAAAATTATGTTTCAAGAGATAGAAAGAGAAATTCCATTTAAAGCACTGGTAGACAATATAAAATACTTGGGAATCTACCTCCCAAGACAAACCCAATTACAAAATAATTTTTCACACAAGTAAAGTCAGATCTAAACAACTGGAAAAAAATGTCAAACTATCACGGGTAGGCTGGACTAATATAATAAAAATGAGAATTCTATTTAAATAAAATTACTTATTCAGTGCCAGACAAATCAAATAAAATAGTTAATTTACAGAACTAGAAAAAATAGTAAAAGAAATTCATCTGGAGGACCAAAAGATCAAGAATATAAAAGGAAATAATGGAAAAAATGCAAAGGAAGGTGCCCTAGCCATACCACATTTAAAACCTTATTACTAAAGTCATTAAAACTATCTGGCACCGGCTAAGAAATAGAGAAGTGAATCAGTAGAATAGATTAAGTACAAAAGAAACAGAACTATAATAACCTACTGTTTGATAAAATTGAAGACTCCAACTTCTGGGATACGATCTGACTATTGGACAAAATTGCTGGGAAAATTGAAAAATTGATTGGCAAAAACTAGTCCATAGACCAATATCTCATATTCTATACTAAAATAAAGTTGAAATGGGTACAGGATTTAGACATAAAGGGTGATACCATAAGTCAAGGAGAACAGAAAATAATCTATATGTCAGATCTATGGAGAAGGGAAGAATTTATGACCAAACAAGAGACAGAGAACATTATAAATTGCAAAACAGATAATTTTGACTGTATTAAATTAAAAAGGTTTTGCACAAATAAAATCAACACAACTAAGATTAAAGGTATGCAGAAAACCAGGAAAGAATTTTCTGATAAAGGACTCATTTCTAAAATATATAGAGAATTGATTCAAATTTATAAGAATACAAGTTATTCCTTCAACTGATAAATGGTCAAAAGATATGAACAAGCAATTTTCAGATGAAAAAATTAAAGCTGTCTATAGTCATATAAAAATGCTCCAAATCATTATTAAATAAAAAATTCAAATTAAAACAACTCTGAGGAACCACCTCACCCTGATCAGATTGACTAAAATAACAAAATAGGAAATGAACAGTGTTGGAGAGGATGGGGAAAAATTAGGATGCTAATATGCTGATTGAGTTGTGAACTGATCCAACCATTCTGGAGATCAATTTGGAACTAAAATCAAGGGGCAACAAAACTGTCTATACTCTTTGATCCAGAAGTACCACTATTAGGTCTATATATACCAAAGAGAACATAAAAAAGGGGAAAAGACCCACATGTACAAAAATATTTATAGCAGCTCTTTTTGTAGTGGCAAAGCATGAAAAATTGAGGGATGCGCATCAATTGGCATATGAATGTGATGAAGTATTATTGTTCTGTAAGAAATCATGAATCAGAAAAACTTGGAAAGACTTGCATGAATTGATGTTGAGTGAAATGAGGAGAACCAAGAGTTCACATTAACAGCGACATTGTGCAAAGGATGAATCACAGTTCTGTGATCAAGGAAGATCCTGAGGGGCTGTGTTAAGGAAAATGCCCCACATCCAGAGAAAAATCTATGGAGTATGACTGCAGAGCAAAGCATACTTTTTTCCTTTCTCATGTTTCCCCCCCCCCATTTCTTTTTTTTAAGAGACTTTATTTGAGTTTTACCATTTTTCTCCCAATTTTACTCCCCCGCCCATGGAAAGCAATCTGTCAGTCTTTATTTTGTTTTCATGTTGTACATTGATCCAAATTGAGTGTGATGAGAGAGAAATCATATCCTTAAGGAAGAAACAAAAAGTATAAGAGATAACAAGATCAGGCAATAAGATACCTGTTTTTTTTCTAAATTAAAGGGAATAGTCCTTGAAATTTGTTCAAACTCCACGGCTTTTTATCTGGATTCAGATGGTATTCTCCATTGCAGACAGCCCAAAATTGTCCTTGGTTGTTGCACTGATGGAACCAGCAAGTCCATAAAAGTTGAACATCACCCCCATGTTGCTGATAGGGTATACAGTGTTTTTCTGGTTCTGCTCATCTCACTCAGCTCCCCCCTTAGTTATAATTCTTTTTTCATCACATAGCTAATATGAAAACATGTTAAACATAATTGTACTTGTATAACCTATATCTGATTGCTTGTTGCCATGGGGATGGGAAAGGGCAGAGGGGGAAGAAAAATGTGGAACTCAAAAGTTTGCAGAAGCATGAAAGTTGAAAATTATCTTTGAATGTAATTTGAAAAAAATAAAAAATACAGACCATAGGAAAAATAATGTTTCATTTTCCCTATTTACATGTAAAAAAATTTAAACATTTGTTTTTTTGTTTTATTGCTATTTTATTTTTCTATTTACATGCTATGAAAGTTTTTTCAACATTCATCCATAATCATATGCATATTTTTAAGTTTCATAATTTCCTTCCACTCTCCCTTCCCACCCCCCCCTCCCCTCAGCAGCAAGTAGTCAGGTGAATATTGTCCATACACATTTGTGTTTAACATGTTTACAGATTAGTCATTTTTGGTATGAGGAATTAGGATCAAGGGTGAAGAAAGAAAACCATGAGATAGTAAAGAAAAACATGAGACATTTTAAAAAAGTCAATGTAGTGTTCATTCAGATTCTGTAGGGTTTTGTTTTGTTTTATTTTGTTTTTTCTTCATCTGGATGGGGATAGCATTGTCCATAGCTGGTCTCCTAGGATTATCCTGGCTCTCTGAAGTGCTGAGAGGAGCTACATCCATCAAGGCTGATCATCTCACAATGTGTACGATGTGTACAGTGTTCTTTTGCTTCTGCTCCCTTCTCTCAACATCAGTTCCTATAATTCATTGCATGCTTTTCTAGAGTCCAACCATTTAAGTAAACATTTGTTTTTATAATTATGAATTTCAAATCTTCCCCTGCCTTTTTCTTGAGATGGTAAGCAATTTGATATAGGTTATACATATACAATCTTGCAAAACATATTTCTATATTAGTCTTTTTTTTGTTTTTTTTGCAAGGCAAATGGGGTTAAGTGGCTTGCTCAAGGCCACAACAGCTAAGTAATTATTAAGTGTCTGAGACCGGATTTGAACCCTGGTACTCCTGACTCCAGGGCCAGTGCTTTATCCACTGCACCACCTAGCTGCCCTATATTAGTCTTGTTGTGAAAGAAAACAGATCAAAAAGAAAACAAAAATGAAAGTGAAAAGTGTACTTTGCTCTGTGTTCAGATTCCATCAGTTCTTTCTCTGGAGTGGAGAGCAATTTTTATCATGGGGGAATTATCTTATATCATCAGTACATGACTGAGAAAGCTAGTCATTCGCAGTTGATTATCATACAGTATTACTGGTATTGTATATAATATCCTCTTGCTTCTGCTCACTTCACTTTGCATCAGTCACTTCATATAAGTCCTTCCAGGTTTTTCTGAAATCATTCTGCTTGTCATTTTTCATAGTACAATGATATTCTGTCAAAATCATATCCACAACATGTTCAGTCATTCCTCAATTGATGGGCATCCCTTCAATTTCCAATTCTTTGCCCCCATAAAAAAGCAACTGTAAATATTTTGTAGAAATAAACCTCTCTTTTAAAAAAATCTCCTTGGGATATAGATTGGGTATTGATTTTGCTGGGTCAATGTGTATGCACAGTTTTATAGTACTTAAGGAATAGTTCTGAATTATTTTCCAGAATGATTGGATAAGTTCACAACTCAATCAACAGTGCATTAATGTCCCAATTTTCTCATATCCTATTAAATTCTTAACATTTTCCTTTGCTGTTCTATTAGTTAGATGTGAGGTGATCTGATCTGAAAGGTGTGAGGTGAATTGTTTTAATTTGCACATCTCTAATCAATGGTGATTTAGAACTCTTTTTTTCTTAAAGCAAATCTAATTGTATCAAATTTTCAGGTTTGGGTTATTATTGGGGTGGATTCAGGTATCTCTTCCAGTATGAGATTAAGGCTAGGACTAGAAACAAGGATTGTTAACCTGGATCCTCTACATCCCAAAAGATCTTATTAAATGGGTTTAGTTGAAAATATTCCCAAAGGGGATCTATTCTAAGCTGGGTTCAGAGATTCATTCTTGGTGTGACCTTTCTAGAAGCTCTTATCCCTGACTTCTGAAGGATGTGAATACTTTCTTTGAATCTCTTCCTATTAATTTTTGTCTTTGTATCCCTAGCATCTATATGGTGTCTTGCATATAGTAAGTGCTTACTGTATAAATGCTTACTAAATTGATTGAACTATAGAATGACTCCAGCCAACTGAGGTTCCTTGATTTCCATTTACTTTCTTGGGTTGATTTATTGGGTTTGTTCCATTTCAGACTCATAAGCCAGTTCCATTTTTAGATTGTGACTGTTTCCTGAAGCATGGTTCACAGGTTATCAGAAAACAAGTGAATAAAAGAATAGGTAGAGTTGGTTTCATCATATGCCAACAAGAAATATCATTTCATGGAATATTTGTTCACTCACTTTTATCATTGACATAAACAAAAAGTCTATAATGAAAGTAGTTGCATCTTATCTATTCAGATATTGATGAAGCAGAAAAAAAGTTTATGAGGAATTTGACAAGATTCTTCAAACCAAGGCAACATATATCCAGATACTATGTGATGTCAATGAGAAAGTTGAACAAAGAAAGATGGTAAAAAAAATAAAATACTGGAAAATGGTTAAAACTCTCTACTAACAGGTTCTGACCTACCTCTCTAAATTGGTTTCACATTATCTCCTCATTAATTTCCAGCCAAACTGACCCACTTGTTATTGAAAAAAGTACAATCCTTCTCTAGCTTCTGTACCTTTTTTTTTTTGGTAAGGCCATGGGGTTATGTGACTTGCCCAAGGTCACACAGCTGATTATGTATCAACTATCTGAGTCAGGATTTGAACCCAGGACTTCCTGACTCTAGAGCTAGTGCTATATCTACTGTACCACCTAATGTCCCTGATTCTGTACCTTTCTACTACATGTCTCCCATACTTGGAATGCTTTCTTTTCTCACAGGTAACTCATGGAATAGCTCACTCTCTTCAAGATTCATCTCCTTCATGAAGTCTGTAGGATTTAGCTAGTTCTTAGTGCTCTCACTCTCTCCCCTCCAAAACATGTATTTTATGCTATTTATCTTTATACATGCAGTTTCCTCCAAAATAGAATGTAAGCTACTTGAGGGAGAGGGCTCTTTCTCCTTCTGTTATTTTATCCACAGAGCACATAGAATTCTTGCTGAATTGAATTGAATAAATGAAGGAGATCAAAGGAGATCAGATTACTGATGTAACAGACCCATATATACCTGGGGACCTGCTAGCTTTTCCCCAAGGGCTATACATATCCCACAAGACTTTCCAAAAGGATTTAGTAATCCTGAAAGCTACTTCCAAGGGGTCCATGTCCAGTAGGGAGCCAGTGTTGCATAGATTTGGCTGACATTGATTTTGAAAGTAAAGGGTAGGGGCGGCTAGGTGGCGCAGTGGATAAAGCACCGGCCCTGGAGTCAGGAGTACCTGGGTTCAAATCCGGTCTCAGACACTTAATAATTACCTAGCTGTGTGGCCTTGGGCAAGCCACTTAACCCCATTTGCCTTACAAAAACCTAAAAAAAAAAAAGAAAGTAAAGGGTAGAGAGAATGAGAGAGATGGAGGATGGGACAAATTTGCTGTTATGGATATGATCTTTTCTCCAGATTTGGGACAGGGTAATAAATAGCCCCACCTGTATCTATAGTACTGAGCAAACATGAACTAGATATGAATAGTGTTGACTATATTGGAACGATGTAAGGCTGCTGAGTGAACATCATACAGAACCAGCAGGTGCAGTTTAAGCAGCTCTTGAGTTAGATGATCTGCAGTTAGATGATCCAGGGAGAAAAGTCCAAGGCAGGTGATGACTTTCAGGAAGGATTGACACTACTTCTTCCTTTAGCTAAGAGTCCAGAGATTTGCTTTAAGTATATACATTTTATATTGTTTTCTTCCTTGCAGTGGAAGCCACCCTTGGGGGTGGGAAAGGAGAATTGCATGGTTGTCAAATCTGAGATACATGTCTGTTGCTGCCATTTATTATATTTTTATCAGTTTTTTAATTGGTAAGGTAAGAAAAGGAGTGGAAAGGAAAGACCTATTTGTAAAGGGACATGAGCCCTAAACTAAATGAGTCATTTTCTTGGATGAAATTAATTTAAGGAAGAGGTTGTATTGAATATTAGGTGGAGACATTGGATTGATTGATAACATCACTTTCCATGGTATTAATTTTGTAGACCAACAGCTATTTGTTATACATAGAAGTCACACACACACAAAATGAAAACTTTTTTGAGGAGAGATGGAAGTTATTGGACATAGCAAGCACTAGATATCATCCTGAAGATGAAACTGACTACATATACGGATATGGATGTGTTTATATTAGACACACACATAAAATATATTATTTATTTTTAGCAATCTTTTAAACAATTTTGAGTTTCAAATTCTCTCTGACTGTTTTGCCCCTTCCCCACAAACTGAGAAGGCAAGCATTATGATAACAATTATACATGTGAAATCATGCAAAACATATTTCCACATTGGCCATGTGACACAAAAATAAAGAAAGCTAAAGTGAGAAAACTGTATTTCAATTTATACTCAAAGTTTTCCCCCTGGAGATGGAGTCCTTTGGGATTGTATTGGATTATTTTATTGATCAGAATAGTTAAGTCTTTCACAGCTGATCGTTATTGCAATATTGCTGTTACTATGTACAAGGATCTCCTAGTTTTGCTCACTTCACTTTGTGTAGGTCTTTCTATGATTTTCAGAAATGATTTTCTTCATCATTTCTTATGGTATAATAGAACTTCAGTAGAATCATGTGTCACATCTTGTTCAGTTATTTCCCAATTGATTTTCAATTCTTTGCAACTACAAAAATAAATATTTGTGATAAATATTTTTTGCAAATACAGGCCATTTTCTTTTTTCTTTGATCTCATTGGGACATACTCCTGGTGGTGGTATTGTTGAGTCAAAGGATCACAATTTTATAGCCCTTTGGGTATGGTTCCAATTTGTTCTCCAGAATTGGTTGGACCATGTCACAACTCCACTATTTCTTATTTTCCCTCATCAATTTTGTCATTTGCATGATAATTGTGAAGTGGTATCTCAGAGTTGTTTTAATTCACCTGTCTCTAATCAATAGCAACTTGGAACATTTTTAAATGACATTTGTAGCTTTGATTTCTTCTTCTAAATACTGCCTTTCATATCTCTTGATAATTTATCAATTAGGAAATGGCTTTTACTTTTTATTAATTTGACTCAGTTCCCAGTATATTTGAAAAAAGGACTGTCAGAGAAACTTGCTATAAATTTGGTTTTGATATTACTTCATTATCTATGACACCTTTTTATCAAAATGTAATTTCCCTAATTATCTCTTTTAATTCGATCTATTTTTCTTTTACTTTATCTGAGATCATGATAATTATCCCTATTTTTTTTATTTTAGCTGAAGCATAATAGATTCTGCTCCACCTCTTCATTTCAACTCTGTATGTTTTTCTATCTCAAGCGTGTCTCTTGAAGACATCATATTGTTGGATTCTGCTTCTAATCTATTCTGTTATCTAATTCTGTTTTATAGGTGAACTCATTCCATTCCCATTCCTGTTCACAGTTATGATTATTAGTTGTTCATTTCCTTTTATCTTATTTCTTTTTTGTGTCATTTCCTTCACTTGGTTGCAAATGCTTCTCTAAAAGATTATGTGGCAAATCTTCATGCACACTGAGGAAGGAAGAAAGAAATCCATGTAAAAAAATTAGTGTCCAAAATAAAATTGCTAAAGGATAGAATGTACATCTGATTGGGCCTGGCATTAAAATGCTATAGTCCTCTGTCCATGTCCATTTGTGGGAGATATGGCAGATTCTCAGAACTGGGTGCAGAGGCTATACCAGTTAACCACTTTTCCATTTTTATACAGGTATCATCTTTGATATATATATGTATATATATATATATATATATATATATATATATATACATATATATATATATATATATATATATATATATATCCTTTATGGAGGTTCCAAGGCTTGGTGAGGAGCAGCAAGGTACACACTGTTACCTCCTCCTTTAGATTGATGCTTAGGAATCTACTGTGATTGGAAGAGAATGTTGAAAGTGTATGAGAATCAAAGACAGCTTACAAGGGAGGTAGAAAGAATCATGTCTTTGCCAAGTGCTATGGGACAATATAGATTCAGATAGAGAAATTATATAAAAAATTATTATTGAGAAAAGAGAGGTAAAGTTTCTTGGCTTATTTAAGGGATAAAAGGAAAAAGAAAAGAACAATTGATATGTGATATAGTTGTCTGGAAAATGACAAGAGAATGATTTTGGTTCATTCCTATTAGTGAGGAGTAAAAGGTTTTCCAGAAACCATATCCAGAAAGAGAGATGGTTTGTTTTAAAATTTCCCCTCCAGGGCCAGCTAGGTGGCACAGTGAATAGAGCACTGGAGGACCTGAGTTCAAATGTGACTTCAGATGCTTGATAATTACCAAGCTGTGTGACCTTGGGCAAGTCACTTAACCCCATTGCCTTGCTAAAACCAAAAAAGAAAAAAAAGAAAAGAAAAGAAAAAAGAGAATTCTTCTTGGATTTTTGTCCAATTAGCATTTTTCTGAGGCTTTGGTTGAAGAGGTTTCCACATTGTTGTCTTCTGGGTTTGGGGATTGCTCTTCCCTGCCATTCAGGTAGTCTTTTATGATCAAATTCTTTTTTGTTTTGCTTTATTTGCTCATTTGACTTTGAATTTTATGGTAAAGTTAGGTTCTGCCTACTTGGACATGGGGAAGCACTGTTTCAGGCTTCAGGCTTTTTGTGTGGAGTTAATTCTTGGGATTTGCAAGTTTTTGGTGCTTTCAAGGTGGTATAATCCATGGAGAGATATGGTCATTGTTCTCTTAGTGTGTTCTGATCTTTATTCAGCAAGGGCCCCTGGTTCCCTACAAATGCTAACATTGCTCTTGGTCCTGTAACTGTGACTAGACTTCTTGGTCTCCTGTAGCCACAAGTTTGTGCTCCCTTCTGACCTGGAACTCTGTCCCAGATCGGCTTATGGACAATAGAGTTGCCAATCAACACTAGTTGCACATAGTCTCAGCAAAGAGACCCCTGTAATCTCTTTCTGATACATTATCTGAGCCCCTTACCATCTCTTGGCTGAAGTCTCCTGAAGCTGCTGCTGCTACTGCTATCGTGGCTGCCTTCAAGGACCATTACTAGTCTTGTGCCAAAAGCACTCTGGGCCATGACCTACTGTCATAGACTTCTCCTGCCAACTTCCTGAGTTATCATAGATTGGAAAAATTTCTAATCTTGAACTTTTATTGTCTCAGTCTCTTCAAAATTCTATTTGTGGTGTTATTTTAAAGTTGTTTTGAGGGGAATGTTGGAAGAGCTTGGCTGAGTTGCAGCCTCTAATCTGCCAATTTGTCTCTACTTTCTAAAGCTGACTATATTTTACCTGATAGTATGTAGACTAATTACCAAAGTGGAAATCATTTCAGAATCAGCTAGTTGCCCCTATTTGGCAACAATGTGAAATTTAACAACAATTTAGAAGAAAGTTTAAATATAAGAAGACTATGCATCAAACTACAACTCTTCTAATCTAAATTATTTAAGCAAACTCTAAAGAATAGGAAATGGGAAAAAAAACCCTAAGATATAGAGTCAGATTATTACAGTCTCTTATAGAAAATTAAACATTATTAAATTGGCACAAGGAGACAAAAATATCCTCATCTATAAAACATTTGATTTTGCCAAGTAGAGGACATAAAAATATATACTGTACAAATCACAACAGAATGGACAGACTATTTTACAAGTTACATTAGTCTTGGACAGGAATTATTAGTGTATAATAACTTTAGCCTCAAAAGAATGGATATATAATCTCATAATTTATTGATTGAGAGCAACCTAGTTGATGTTGTGGGTAGAATGGGCATTAATAAAACAAATAAAATTCTTGGAGCATCAAACAATCTGTACATTCAGGATTAGAGGAAGGACTAGAGAAGTTTCGAAAGTAGAGCAGCTTAGAGGAGCAGATCCTGGGGTTAGGCACCCAGGAAAGAATGAGGAAATTATCTTCTTCCTTTTCTTACACAGCATGATCCTTTGACCTTGTTCCTGGAACTTGGACTGCCATTCTCTTCCATTTTGGCTCTTGCCACAATTTACAGAGAAAATGTGACTTAAATCTCTCATAACATTTCATCCTGTTAATTTTACTATCAATATGAATTCTAGTAGGAAAAAAAACCCAACCCAGCTCTGGTACTATCTTTATCATGGTCAAGTGATGTCCCCTGATGTACTTTGTGAACAAATAACATGTAGAACAGATTTTGTTTGGCCAAAAAGAACGAATTCTTTCCCACAATATCTTCTAGTCATTTCCTATTTTTCCTCTTATGTGATTAATTAAGATCACAGCAGCATGAATGGAGTTATATCTTATATGTTTAGTTATTATAGTTTCTTGTATATTATCATTAGTGCAATAAAATGTGTTATTCTTTATATTTAAATAATACATTATTGGCACATATCATTAGAAAGCACCAGTAAATCAGCAAGTATTTATTTGAGTACCTAAAATAGTCATTATTTCTAACAATGTGAAAGATAAGGCTGCATTAGGTGTAATTTATGTAAGCTCTTTGAGGATAGGCAGCTTCTTGTTTCATTTTTGCTTTTATCCACCAGAACTGGCACAGTGTTTTGCATATGGAATATGCATAACAAATGTTTGTTGAGTTAAATTAAATAGTCCTTGCCCTCCAAGTTAAACAAGGAAAATGACACATACATGAAACAATTAGTGAATAATACATAATAGTATATAATTAGTGTTATATTATATATAATAGTATATAATTGTGTGGTAAGAATTTTAATTCCTGAAGACTTCAGGAAAAGCATCAATGAATGATAAGACTTATTCAAGGCAGCTAGGTTATATCTATGTGGAGAAGACAGAGAAGGACATTCTAGGCAGAGAGAGAACATAATTAGCAGATAAGGAAGTAAATATACAGAATGTACACAAGGCAGAGAAAAAGCTGACCTGAAACTTTGACATAGAATGAGATTTGAACCATCTAGTCACTCTGTGTCCTTGTGACTGATACCATGACTTTGTGAAATGGTCTACTAGCTTTGCCATCTTAAGAAAGTTATTTAACCTCTCTGACACTGTTCTTCCCCATAAAAATGGGAATCACAATATTTTCCCTGCTTGCCTTGGTTGTGGGAAGTAAAAGAGATAGTGTGTAAGGCAATATATTTTCCACTAAAAGGTAGAGATGGTCATTTGCCTGGAAAATAAGGTGGCTGAGAGGGATCCAGTTGTAACTAGAAGAAGCTGGAAGGTAGAGAGAACCATGTACAACCAAATATAAGAATATGAATAAATATATCCACAAGAAAGCTAACTGAATCAAATTGAACTCCTATTATCCCAATATTAAACTTTTCAATCCATTGCCTGGACCATCACATAGATGAAAGAATAATAGATGAAATATAATAGATAAAAGATAACCTAAAGGAGGAGGCATTAGCCATTGGGAGAACCTTGTGGAAGGTAAAATTTATCCTAAGTGCTGAAGCAATGAGGAGAGCATTTCAGGCTTAAGTCTAGTTCTGGTCAGACATTGAAGATGCCAAGGTCATTCCCTGCATCCAGAGCCATTGCCAGATATCTTCACTTATGTCTTGTCATTGGACTTTGATTACTTTGGAAGAGAGTGAAACTCTCAGGCCAAGACTGGTAGATAGGAGATAGAGTATCTTGAGAAAATAGGGCAGTGGAGCAATATCATAGAACATATGGAGGAGTAAGAGTAAAAAAGTGAAGTGAGCATAGTGAAGCACCTAGAAAAGTAGGGAAGGGCCAAGTGGGGAAGAGTTTTCAGTGAGAAAGAGAGAATTTTCTATATGATCTGGCAGGTAATATGGATCTGATGGAACTCACTGAGCAGGGTGATGATGTGGTCTGACCTATGCTTTAGAAAGTCACCAGGGTAGCTAAATAGAAGATGGATTGCAGTAGGGGAAAGCTGAGTCACAAAGGGGTAGTTAGAAGATTATTGCAAAAGAACTAGCAAGGGCTCATGAGGGTATGACCTAGGGTTAGGACTATGGGAGTGGAGAGGAACCTACTCAGTTCTTGGCTCTCCAGATTCCTCCACTGGCTTTACTCTGTCCTCCCCCAATCTGGGTCCCTCCCTCTCCTAGGACAGAGATCTTCCAGTTGCGAACAGAATAAAATTTATATTTATATCTCTCAAGTATGATACCACTTTCTAGAATTTAAGATAAAGAATTCAATTTTGTGAGGCAGACTAAAGGAAATTTCAATCTCAGAAATAACATCAAATAATCTGACCTCTTGGGTATTGTCCAGTATTGTGCTATCACTGGTATAGGTATGGGAGGTTTTGTTAAACCTTTGGGGAATCAGCTTTCAATTCTTTCAGTCTATAAATATCAGAAAATATGCTACAACATGAAAAAAAAGCAAAAGAGCTATCTGAACTCAAAGCATAAATAAACAGAGCATAACACTATCTTTACTTTGCCTTCTTTTTGAAAAAAAGAGAAATTTCTCTACATGAGGATTAGTGGTAGAAATGGATGAGATCATTACCAAAAAACTGTTTTTGGAAACTCCTGACTTTATCATATGGTACACAATCCATTTAATGGTAATTGATTTTCTTATTGTTATTCAGTCATTCTGTCATAGCTGACTCTTTGTGATCTTATGAACCATAGCTCTTCTATTTTTCATTTTCTCCTTAAGTCTGTCCAAGTTCATGTTTTCAGCTTCCATATCACTGTGTATCCATCTCATCCTCTGCTCTCCTCTTTTCCTTTTGCCTTTAATCCTTCCCAACATCCGAATGAAAAGTAGTCAATAGGGGTTTCAAAACTATTCAGCAAACAATTTTCTGTTTATTTTCATTTTAAAATATTTTGTTGAAGCTCTTTATACTATATTTCTTAGCTTTTTCCTTCCATCCTGTAAGAGAACATTCCCTTATACAAGTATGAATAGTCAAACAAAATGAGTCAACACATTGGCTATGTCTGAAAAGGTATGCGTCACTGGTAGTTTGCTAGTTCTTTACCTTTATATCTAGAAAGGAAGCATCCTTTGCCCTTGAGTCATAATTGTCTATAATTGATTAGACTAAATCAGCAACTCTCCTAATCCTAAACATTTTAAACACATAAATAGCAGTCCTATTTCTAGCTACCTTATTACAAATTGTAGAGGTTAATGCACTGGGGGGAATCAGTTTTAGAAAAATTAATATTAAAGATTATGATTCTTTGATTCTTTAGTATATAAGTATTTGTGACTGAAATTGAGTGACAAATGACTGGAGGGGGAAACAATTAAATCCACAACTAGACTTGGTTGAGTTATCTGAAGACTAAATATCCCATGAAGTTACATTCTGTATTGTCTGTCATTGTTATTCATAGTGAAAACAATTGTCAACTTTTTCCATTCCTCAGGACATCCTGTGAGCCATCCTTCCATCTGACTGCAATTCCATTTTTATTTATGACAACTAAAATTGTATTTTGTTTTTATTTATTTATGACAATAATACTAATAGGGTTATATTTCAGTTTCTTTTGCGGCATGTGACTTCATTAGTTCTTAGACAGGCCAAGAAAACAAATGATTAATGCAATGCTTGCAAATCATCTAAGAAGCTTGGCATGGTAGAAGGACCACATGCCCTGGACTCAGAGGACCTGAGGTAAATTTGCCTCTTACGTTTACTGTTTGTGTAACCTTTGACAAAGCACTTAAATGCCCTGTCTCTCAGTTTCCTTATCCATAAAATGGTGGAGGTGGTAGTGGTAGGTGTGACTAGTTGGCTTCTCGGGTATCTTCCAGCTCTAGATCTATGATTCTTTGATCTCAAATGATTATTTCAATTTTGTTAGCTCTTAATAAATAAAAATAATTAATATAACAAATATGAATAAATTATCAAAAATAATAAGTATAATAAATATGAAATTTATCTAAAATGATATTTACAGGTACAGATTTTATAAATCAATAGATAAATCAAATGACACTCAAACATTGCCTTTCCTTGGTGCTTCTAGTATCCTTTTAGATTCTAAAAGCATACCTGATAACTATAATGAATATTTATATAGACCTTTACATATAGTCCCTCAATGGAGTCTCATAACAACTCTCCAAGATGATTATAGTATCATCCCCATTTTACAGATGAGAAGACTGGGGCACAGAGAGAGTAAATGACTTATTCAAAATTACTAAGTTTCACACCAAGTCCAGCTTTCTATCCACTGTTTCACATTGCTTCTCAGACACATAGTTAACCTAGGTTTTAGACTTGACTTTATTATTAGGGTGAATTATATATCTTCTCTCTGCCACCAAAGAATTATTCTGTGCCCTGAACCTATCTCCTAATAAAACATACTCTCTTTACATGCAAAGGATAGGACTTTGAGACTCCAGTCTCTTGAACTGGTTAACAGAAAGTGGTGTTATATATTTGTCTATGATTGCCCTCTTGTGGTCCACTAGAGAATACTTTGGAAAAGCAAACCTATAAATAAATTTATTTTCGAACAATTAGAAGGTCTCATTTGCTTATGGGAAATTTTGATGTTCACTTCAAATATATGGTAGAAGTGACTATTCAGTCTTAGAAATAATATTATTAACTATTATGAATTCATATTAAAAAATTTTAGACCAGGTTGCTGTTTGCTTGTTTTTTTGTTTTGTTTTTTTTTTGCTAAAAAGAAATGTAGAATCTATTTTAGATAGGGAGTCATTTAGAATTCTAAAATTCAAGTAGTTTAGAATGGTCTTAAATTATAAATTGACGAGGTACAGTGGTATCAAAATAGTATCAGCATAATTTCTTCTCCACTCTCCCTGCTTTTTGACAAGTAATAAAACTATGGAAAGAGGGGAAATAATAATAGCATTTACAGAGTACTTTGAGATGTGCATAGCACTTCATAAACAGTGTCCTATTCATCCTCAGAAGAACCTGTGAGGTAGATATTATTATAATCCCATTTTACAGATGAGGGAACTGAGGCAGGAAAAGGTTAATGATTTGCCTAATGTCACATAATTGGTACATATCTGAAGCCAGATTTGAACTTAATTCTTTCTGATTCTAGGTCACTGCAATATCTTGCTGATGTAGGAGAAGGCATAAGAATAAAGAGGGAAATTGCCTATGGCAACTTCTTTTCATGTTCTACTAGTTCTATAGAGAAGAAATATTTTAAAAACAAAGAAATTTAATGTACACTAGCTCCCTTGGGTAATTTTTACTTGAAAAAACTATAATTTGGTATTTATAAGTAAAACAATATTAAAAATTTCATGGAATCTTATTGTTTCTTCATAGCAATGACTACCATAATCATATTCTCATATCATTCTGTACAATCTAGAATAAGAAAAGTTTTAGGATCATGGACTTGAAAATGGAAGGGAACACAATGTCACTGGGTTCAATTTCTAGTTCTCTATCTCCCATCTTATAGGGGAGAAAACAAAGATTCTTGGAGGTTAAGTATAACTTAGTCTTCAAAATTCAATTAATCTATGGGGTTTTTCTAGAATATTAGAGGGGTTTATGTAGTTTGAACGTTTCTGTTTGACAAATCCTTCACAATCTTGCAACTTTTTTTTTCAGAAGACTGTGAAAGATGGTGTCAAATTCTGTTCCTCCATACAAACAATCGATGTCCCATCTCCTTTCAATGTGTAGTCAGTCTGGAGAGAGGGGCTATAAAGGATTTTTTTTAAATAACACGCGGAGAATTTTTAATTGCATGAATAGCTATGTTGTCAGATCTTCTTAAAAAGTCATAATTTGAAAGAATTCTAATGATTAAGTTACATTTAACTTCTTTTTGAATCAAAGACCCATTTTTTTGGTCGTGTGCTATTGTTATTTGTTTTTTACAAAGTCCCATTTTGTAATACTAAGGTTCTGTCTGTGTTGTTATGGACTGAATGTCATAGAACACTACCATCTCAGAATAATTGAAAATCATTATTAACCAACAGGTGATGCAAAGGTATATGGTAGGTAAGGAAGCTACAACATATTACAAAAGAAGAATTATGAGGAAGAACTTGAGGAAAATATATAAAATTGTATGATTGAAACAAATTATTATGTATGTAAGAAACAAATTATTATGTATGTATGAAACAAATTATTATGTAAATATACACATATGTAAGATGGGGAGAATGAGGGATGGTTAGCTCATGTATACCAGTGGTTTCCTTAAGGGGAAACCAGGGAAGGTTAGTGTTGAACTTATGAGTTGCAATGGAAAAGAATTGTATTACATGATTAGAAATAGATTGGTTGTGATTTGTATCACTGGAAGAAACATTCTAATTGATGAACTCAGTTTAACTTGAATACATCCTGTTTTAACTTATTTGTGTAATGTTGTTTTCTCTAAGGAAAAGTCCTCTTTGAGAGCAAAGGCTGATCCAGTTTTGTCTTTTTAACATCTGTCTAGCACAATGTCTAGCATAGAAATGATTTTGAATGAACAATCCAGTCTTGATAGTGATTTGACATGAGTATATAGGAAAACATAGAGAGGTTGCGTTTTTCAATAGAGCTTGAACTAACTGTGGACAATCACTTAATGTCTCAAAGGGAATGCACTTAGTTTGGATTTAATTTGAATATCTACTTTTCTCTTTACCAAAAATCTGATATATCCAACCTTTTTTTATTTTATATTTCATTGGAATGTACTTAATTTGATTACATTTGAATATCTACTTTTCCATTTACCAGTCCCTGATATAGCCAACTCTTTGTATTTTAGATTTCGTTCATCCAGTATTACTTATACGTTGTCTAAGTGCAAAGGCATTGAAATAATAAAAGAATTCTTCCTAGAAAGAGAGCTCACTTTTATTTATTTAAACCCCAGTGAGAAACATGATTGGTATGTGAAATTGATTTTAAAAGTTTAAAGTGCTGCATACATTCATGCTATCATTTCTCAAATGTTATTTTTTGTAGCATGCACAAAACATCCATTTATTATTGTTCAGGGTTATCTCTCTCTGTGTCATGAACTATTGCTCATATATCAAGCTCCCAGCAGAACACACTCAAACTATCCCAGACAAGCACAGAGCCACTATCACTGGGTGAAATCAGCTAAATCAATCTTCTTCACTGTTAACCTTCCCATGAACCACCCAGAGTCACTAAAATGGACAAGAAAGAATATGTGGTACAAAGGTCATTTTTTGTCAAATGATAAAACCCTGGGTTGTTGAGTAAACATTGTATATATAGAAATTCTAGCTATATTATAGGAAAGTATACTGAATAGTCTTTATGTGATTGAGACAAAAAGACCTGAAGAAGAAAAACAAAGAAGAGTTTGATATTGGCTGAGCTATAACAAAGACAATTTTTCCTTTTTAAAGTGATTTTTGAAAGATGACAAATCCACAAATATAGAAAACCCATTTTAAAATATGAAAGTTTACCATAGAAGACAATACAGACTATGAAGATGTTCTTACTATCAGTTATTGCTGTAGCCAATTCTCCTATATATTTTAGTTTTGGGGGTGGGGGGGAAGTCATTTACTTTTAAGTAGTAAATTACAGTAGCTTAATGTACTGTAGTGCTTGGAGAACATCTTTACCAAAACAGCAACAACAACAAAAACAAAACGACCAAAAAACAAAAAACCTTGATGAGGTGATGAAGAGTTCGCCATAACTGAAAATCAGCTCAACAGTAATTCTGAACAAACTGTCCAAAATTAATCAACAATTAATATTGACTCTTTGTGCCTTTTAAAAAAATGAATTTGATTAAATCTTTTTTTTAAGATTATGTTTCTCTTATTGATAAAAATCCATGTCAGAGAAGCTAGCAGGCTATATTTTGTGGTGATTAAAGCAACAGTTCCTATGAACACACAAACACACACACACATACATACATATATATGTACAGGTATATGGTCTATGATTGAGGAAAGGTGCAGTGGATAGGCACTGGCCTTGGATTCAGGAGGATGAGAGTTCAAATCCAACCTCAGACATTTGACTTATTAGCGGTGTGACTTTGGATAAGTCACTTAACTCTGATTCATAACTGAACACTGGACCTGGATGTCTCTGGAAGAGAAAGAGGTTGGTGACTTAGCACAGTACCCCCCCACACACACACACACACTCAAATCCAGTTCATGTTTGTGTCATGGATCTTCTTTGAGAATGAAAGGCAAACATTAATTGAGGAAAATTTAGACAGACCTGCATTAAATTAATAACCTTTTTAACAGTTCAATTTTAGCCTGACCCCTGAATTTCTGCATTCTATGGATGTAGTTCAATTACTGCTAAAAATATTAAAATGTCTTAAGAGAAAAAGCTGCTTCTGTGGACTCAAATATCTTCCCCCCCTTCCTCTTTTGCATTTTATTTATTTTTTAAATTTTTTTTTGATTTTCATTCATGTACATGGATATTTTCCAACTTACAACATTTCCCTCCACCCTTCCTTCCCACCATCCCCCTCCTCTCAGTAGGGAACATTCAGGTTAGCATTTTACATTAATAGTTTGTTAAACATATTTACAAATTAGTAATTTTTGGCATGAGGAATTAGGATTAAGGGAAAGAGATCTGTAGGGAGATAATTTTTATAAAGTGTTCATAAGATTTGGTAGTGTTTTTTTTTTTATTTCTGTATGTTTTGTTTTGTTTTGTTTTGTTTTTCTTCCTCTGGTTGGGGATAATATAGACCATTACCAGTCTAATACGGTTGTCCTAGCTCTATTCTGTCGAGAGGAGTTTGCTTCCATCAAGGTTGTTGATCTCATAATGCTGCTGATGTGAACATTGTTCTCTTGGCTCTATCCCTTCTCTTAGCATCCAATCCTGTAAGTCATTCTATGTTTCTCTAGAGTTTGACCAGTTATGGTTTCTTATAGAACAGTAATATTCCATAGTATTCATGTATCATAACTTGTTTGTCCATTCCCCAATTGATGGGCATTTCCTCAATTTCCAATTCTTTGCATTACAAAAAGAACTGCCATGAATATTTTGGAATGTATAGGACTTTCCCCATTTTTTTGTTTCTTTTGAATATAGTTCTACAATTAGAATTGCTAGGTCAAGAGGGATGAACAGGCATAGTTCCACATTGCTTTCCCCAAAAAAGATTGGTCTGCTCACAACTTCATCGATGTTCCAATCCTCCTACAACCTCTCCAACATTGATCATCTTCCCTTTTTCTCATTTGGGCTAATCTAATAGGTGTGAGATGATACCTCATTGTTGTTTCAATTTGCATTTCTCTAATCAATAGTGATTTGGAGCATTTTTTTCAGATGATTATATATAGCTTTAATTTCTTCATTTGAAAACTGTCTGTTCATATCCTTTGACCATTTATCACTTGGGGCATGACTTGTGACCCTATAAATTTGATAACAATACTTTATATATTTTAGAATTGAAGCTTTTATCAGAACTTCTGGTTGAGAAGATCATTTCTCAGATTTCTGCTTTTCTTCTAATTTTGGAAGCATTGATTTTATTAGTGCAAACCCTTTATAATTTAATATAGTCAAAATCATTTATTTTGCAGTTTATAATGTGCTTTAATTCTTGTTGGATCATAAATTTATCCCTTTTCCATAGATCAGATAGATAGAGTAATTTTTGGCTATTAATTTATCTTGGTATCGCTCTTTATGTCTAAATCCTTTATGTCAAAATCCATTTTGACTTTATTTTGGTGTAGGGTGTGAGATGTGGATCTATGCCTAGTTTTTGCCATACTGTTTTCCAGTTTTCCCAACAATTTTTGTCAAATAGTGAGTTCTTATCCCAGAGGCTGATGTCTTCGGCTTGTCAAATAGTAGACTGCTGTATTCATTTATTGTGATTTCTTTTGACCCTATCCTAATCCACTGATCCATTACTGTATTTCTTAACCAGTACCAGGCAATTTTGATGACTGCTGCTTTGTAGTATAGTTTTAGAGCTAGACCACCTTCCTTTACATTTTTTTTATCCCAGGTCCTTTGCTATTGTTGCTCTTTTGTTGCTACAGATGAATTTTGTAACTATTTTTTTCTAGCTTGTTAAAGTAGTTATTTGGTAGTTTGATTGGTATGGCCCTGAATAAGTAATTTAATTTGGGTAGAATTGTCATTTTTATATTAGCTCGACCTAACCATGAGCATTTGACATTTTTCCAATTATTTAGATGTGACTTTATTTGGGTGAAAAGAGATTTATGATTGTGTTCATACAATTTCTGGGTTTGTCTTGGGAGGTAGATTCTCAAATATTTAATGTTATCTACAGTTATTTTAAATGGAATTTCTCTTTTTATCTCTTGTTCTTGGGCTTTGTTGTTCATATATAGAAATGCTGATGATTTATGTGGGTTTGTTTTATATCCTGCTACTTTGCTGAATTTGTTAATTGATTCAAGGAATTTTTCAGATGATTTTTTTCAGGTTCTCTAGGTATACCATTATATCATCTGCAAATAGTGAAAGTTTTTCTTCTTCATTGCCTATTCTGATGTCTTCAATTTCTTTTTCTTCTCTTACTGCTGCTACTAGCATTTGCAATACTATATTGAATAGTAATGGTAATAATGGGCATCCTTGTTTCACCCCTGAATTTATTGGAAATGCTCTGAGTCTATTCCCATTAAATATAATATTTAGAAAATTTGGACAGACCTGCATTAAATCAACAACCTTTTTTTTAACAGTTCAATTTCAGCCTGACTCCCAAATTTCTGCATTCTGGGTGGATATAGTTCAATTACTGTTAAGAAAAAATAAAAATGTTTTTAAAGAAAAATCTGCTTCTGTGGACTCAAAGATCTTGTAACTCAGTATTCTGTCTCCATTTCTGTATCTCTGTTTCACTGTCCTCCTCTTTGGCTCCATCTATGTGTCTGTCTATCTTTCTGTGTTTGTATCTGTCTCTCTAAAAAACAAATCACTTAAGTATGCAGGGTCTAGCAACAAGCCCAATTGAGTGGACCACAGGATCACAGGATCATTAGGTGAGAATTACAACAACAGTTCTTGTCTGGATCATTGTTGGAGCCAGAGCTTCTGAGAGAGGGTTAACATAGTCATGACATGGTCATAGGAATCAAGAAACCCAGGATTCACTCTCAGTATGGCTAGAAATCTGTGAACTTTAAAAATACTCTGGTATTGTGGAAGCCCTGAATTTAATCAGGAGGAAGTGAACTGTGACTTGGAATTAAAATATTCTTTATTTCTTTTTCACACACTTAGCTTCCCAGGGGACAAGGTACAAAAACCACAGTAAAAGTAGAAGGAGGATGAAAGACTACGTTGGTGATAGACATATAATTTTCCGTTATATCTAACAATTCTATTTGGCATTTCTACCTGTCTAGACTTAACCATACTTGAATGGTTCAGAAGTCATGTAGTTAACCTAACATTCCCAAAGGCATGTAAAATAGACTATAACCTGCCAAATTTAGGACTAGAAAGATCTGAGCCCCAGCCATGTCCTGGCTGTGTGATCTTGGGCAAATTATTTTACCTCTCTAAGTCTCAGTTTCCTTATCTGTAAAATTAGAAGATTGGACTGGCTTCTAAGGACTCTTTTAGTTTTAAATCTTTTACTTAATAAGAATAGGATTCAATGCTGAATTTAAAGAAGGGGCAAAAATAAACTTCAGCCCCTCAATAAAGTTTAATGTGTGGGATCCAAATTAATTAGATTTTTTTCTATAGTTGTCATTTATTCAGGGAGCATTTACTTTATTTTATTTGGTTTTTGCAAGGCAAATGAGGTTAAGTGGCTTGCTCAAGGCCACACAGCTAGGTAATTATTAAGTGTCTGAGGTTGAATTTGAACTCAGGTCCTCCTAACACCAGGTCTGGTGCTCTATCCACTGTACCACCTAGCTACCCCAGGGACCATTTATTAAACAGTACTGTATACCTACTAAAATTAAGATAAAACTTATGTAAAAAAATAAATAAATACATATCTATTGTAGTTACTATATTCTGGAGCTTATATATTTTGGACAGGGAAGTCATAGGTTTGGTGTAATAGAGTGATTGGTCAATAAATTAATTCATCCTTGCCAGGAATGGATTGAGTTTCAAGAGTTAGAGGTGGAAGCAGGAGAGGAAGCTGAGTCTCAGAGAGGTCTGTGTGTGTGTGTGTGTGTGTGCGTGTGTGTGTGTGTATGCATGTGTGTGTGTGTTTCTCTCTGCCTCTTTCTGTCACTTTAACTTTCTCTCTCTCTCTGCCTCTCTCTACCTCTCTGTCTCTGTCTCTCTCTCTGTCTCTCTGTCTGTCTTTCCGTCTTTCTGTCTCCCTGTCTCTCTTTTTCTCTCTCTCTCTCTCCCTTCTTTCCTTCCTTTCTTCCTGAAGTGTATGAACCCGATGAAAAACACTGAGATCAGAAGGAACTAAGTGCATGCATAGCTGTGTGACCTTGAGCAAGTAATTGCAATTCTGAGTACTCTATGAGTCAATGGCCCCAGTCCTTCTGGGTACAGCCTAAAAGAAATTAAAATGTAATTTAGAAATAATTTTTAAAATAAATAAAAATACAATAAAAAAGACATGATATTAATATATACTTTATTAAGTCAATATATGGCTTATAGGGATCCTTATGTATAATTTAGTGACCCATTTCTACTTCAGTTTGGCACCATGAGTGCTCTATTCAATTCTTTAATTTGTAGAGAAAATCAAGACTTGAATTGACAGTTTCCTCTTGTGAGAGATACCTGCATTAAAAAAATGAAGGAAGGAAGGAGGGAAGGAAGGAAGGAAGGAAGGAAGGAGTGAATGAACGACAGGGTCAGTCTCTTTTCTCTAGCATTTTTTTGGCAATGTCTTTGGAAATTTGTTAAAACCAAAAATCATTCAATCAATAGATATTTGCCATTCTTAGTGTGGAGATATATATTTTTAAAAAGTATCCTTACTAATGTTTAAATAAATAAACTTACAATGCCAACAAATAGTTTTCATGGGTGCTAAAAATATATTAAACTATCACAAGTAAATGTGTGTATGTGTGTGTGTGTGTGTGTGTGTGTGTGAGAGAGAGAGAGAGAGAGAGAGAGAGAGAGAGAGAGAGAGAGAGAGACATTGAGTATCCCTAACTTGGAGGTTTGAATTTGTTATGTATTGACATTTAAAGCAAATATTTCTACAAATGCTCAAAAATTTGTCCTGTTTCATCAGTTTTCATAAAATTCTTTAAAATATACTGCATAGTCAATTCATTTAAGAAAGAAAACATGTTATATATGGAAGATTACTAGTTAACACAAAATAAAGCTTGTGATGAATTAATCATTCAATTAATGGTTCATTTGGGGGAAAATGAATTTGACTATTATTGATTATTATTCTAGGGGAAATTATTTTAGAGCACATATTGGTGATTATGATCACCAATCCGTATAATATTCTAAAATGGCAACTGGAGCACAAGTAAAAAAATATATAATTTGCAGGTGAACAAAGATTTAGAGAAGAAATTATTTTTCTCAGGATCATCCAGAATAATTTATGTAATTTTTTTTATATTCAGAATAATTTAGTGAAAAGATGTTCTCTCTCTCAGAGTTGGAAGGTTTTGCTTCTTTTGACCAACGTTATACTTCCCTGAAAGATAGGGAGTGAGGGAAAGGAAGTACTACCCACAGTGACTAGGGACTGGATTTGAGATTCCCTAATCCAGTCCCTTCCAAATTGCAAATGATTACCTAAAATATCCAATTCTGTACTGTTAGAGACAGTTTGAAATATACTAAGCCAGTGCTTTCATTCCTTAGTGGATTTAGGCAATTTAAAAGATGAGTCTCAGGCAGCTAGGTGGTGCACTGGATAGAGCACCAGCCCTTGAGTTAGGAGTACCTGAGTTCAAATCCAACCACAGGGAATAATTGCCTGTGTGACCTTGGGAAAGTCACTTTAACCCCATTGCCTTGCCAAAAAAAAAAAAAAAAAAGATGAGTCTCTTTGGAATGACTAAAGAGTTCACATTTTAGAAAACAGAGGCCTTTGTGGTAAGACATTTGTTTCAGAAATTCTGAGGGACTGGGTAAAAATCAAATAACTCAGCTGACACAGGAAAACATTCTTTCAGCCTTGCCTTGCTGCAACTAAGACTTTATAATGGCACTGAATAAAAAAACGAGAGCTTATAATTGCAGGAAACACACAAGAAATATTTTATTAATCTCCAGATTGAGATAGGCAGAGAATAAACATATTTTAGAAATAGTCCATCACTCTCCTCACAGAGCCCACTTTGGGGTTCATGGCTCCCCAGTCTAGGTATCTCCTGTACTCCCCCGGTCTCAGCAAATACTGCCTTCCTCGGTAGTTGGGCAATTCATAGAGGATCCAACAACCCTCCAGGACATTGAAGGAGTGCATCTCCTGAAAGTGGAATCGATCTTGGAGAGAAGAGCAATCATCAGTAAGTTCCACCATCTGGCCTCTATAGTCTTCTCTCTCATAGATCCGAAGCCGATGTGAGTGGGTCTGTTGAAACAGGACAGAAGATGGAAATTCATAAGAGAGTTGCCTATTTTGGCAAAAAAATTCAATAAACAGGCAAATTCAAGGGATTGTTAAAGGTCTACTACTTTCAAGACCATGTGCTAGATGCTGGAATGCTAACAAAATGGAAAACTGGTATGTATGCTCAAGGAAAACATGTTCCACGGTGGGTGGAGGGGGTGGGGGTGGGGATTTGACATGTCAACAGAGGCCCATGATCTTTTGAATGAAAGAATACTGACAACTGCTTCAGGGAAGGGGAGAGGCGGAGGTAATGTGATCTGAACCTTAAGGATTTAAGAGGCAGAGGCGATGAAGGAAAAAGGGACAGACTGGTGAAGATGGAATGGCAAGTTCTGGGAAAAGCAAATAAACTAATTTGTCTGGAAAACAGAGTTCATGAAGAGGAGAAATGTGAAATAAGACTGGAAAACTTAGGCTAGAGTCAGATAGTAAAGGGTTTTAAATGCAAAATGGGGGGAGTTTTTTTATTCTAGGGGCAAATGATAGGCATAGAAATCACTTGAACAAGTGAGTGACACAGTGTGACTTGTACTTTAGGAAGATGATATTGATAGCCAATTGGAAGATATTAGGGGAATATGGAAATAGGGAGAATGATTGGAAGCCCAGAATCCAACTATAAGGATCACGCACCCAACTCTTCTTTGTCTTTCTGAGATTTAAGGAAATCGAATTAAAAGCAAGAAACATTCAATAAATGTTAGTAATCATTATTTTCATATTTTAAAGTCTCATATCTGTAGTGATCTCTCTATGTAACTCTGGGCCTCAGTTTCCTCATCTGTAAAATGAGATTTGGGCTAGATGATCTTTAAGGGTGGGAATCTCTATTGCTATAAATCAAAGCTATAAATTCTAGGATCCCAAGACTTTCATTGTATAGAATTGGAATCATTAAACCTTATGCACTCTAGAGAAGTATTCCAATATCTCTCTTTGATTCTCTATTCTATTAAATGAACCTGAAGGAGAGCAAGACTAGTTATTTCCCCATTCTCAGGCCACATATTATTAATGGCTTCAGAAAGATAGGTTGGTACATATACTCTCTGTTTTGTTGTTTTAAGTCTTACATTCTGTTGCCCCAAAGCAAGTCATCTTGCAACAGTTCCTATTTCATTTCTTGCTCCAGCTCACATTCCTGCAAATCTTTTCTAAAGATTGAGCAAAAATAGAAGCTCAGCCCTCAGGCTAGTGCTGAGGGAGTGCAGTAGAATCAGATGGAATAAAGAGGGTCCATGGGGGATGGGGCAGAGGGCTGTTTGCTTTTTGAATTTTCCTAGTTATTTCTATAGCTTTCCACTTCTGAGTATTAGTCCCTTCACACTCCCAAACCCCAACAGTCTTCTAGTGGTCTCTTCTCCCTTTTTTCCCCTTCCAAAACTTATTCCTGGGAAAAGATCTGCTAATGGATTCACACTGAGATGTAAATGACTGATAAAGCCCACTTATCACTTCTTCGTGGGGGGGGCGTATATTATAATAAAAACTTTAGCAAAAGCATATACATTCTAAAAGATGAAGTCAAAGGAATGAATCTCCAGTTGTTGATTTTCACGTATCTGTAGGTCGACACTTTGGGGATAATTCACCACTACAATTAGTATATCATATAAACAGTTGACTAACAACTCTGTGTTCTTATTGTAGATGTTGGAAGCCACTGGTATTAACATGGTTGCTTATTCTTTCTCAATCCATCAGAGGTTCATTAATTTTTAAATAACTTCTACATGATGAAGAAAAAGAGAATGTACTCTCAGCTAGACTCACAATTAGATACTTGTTGGGATTAATACTGAAATTTTGTTTGTAAAGATTATTTGGTCCATTATTGACCTAACTTCTCCTATGGTGAGATAAAGATAATACTGAACTTACAGGAGGGATGATCCGGCAGGATCTGATGGAATCATTGTAACCCATCCATTCTTGGTAGTCACGATATTCACCCCTCCGCAGATAGTACTGGCAGCCTGAATAATTGGGGTGTTCATAGAGCATCCAATTACCACTATCAATTCTTACAGAGTTGCAGCGGCTGAAGTAGGATTGGAGATTGGGGTGGTCACTACTGCACTCATAGTAACGGCCCTGGAAGTTCCGGTCCTCATAAAAGGTGATCTGAAATGGAAGAAAGAAGCTTCAAAGATCCGATCTTGCCCCAACCACAGAGTCCATTTTCCTCAAAGACTCTCTAGAAAACATCCCTGCTTGGCTTACCTTCCCCATGGTTGGTCAATGGATGATGGTACTAACAATTCAGTATTATAGGCTACAACCGCAGCAGCCCGCATATATATAGTAGGTTTGCTGCTGCATTGACAAAAATAACACAAAAGGGGCCCAGGGGGCTGTGTTGCTTTTTTTCTTTATATATCATGATCATGAGGGTTCATTGTATGTTTTGCTCTCATTCTCTCCAGAGCCTTCGAATTGCTGCTCCTGCTAATGCTGTGTTGACTTCTAATGAAGACTTTAAAGTAAGTATGATTTGGGGATACAAGCATTGAATACAACCTAGTCCATTATTGTCACAGAATATTTATCTTCCTTAATTTCAGATTCAAATTTGAAAAGACAATGTGGAGAAGTTGAGAGAGTACTGAGCTTGGAGTCAGGAAGACATAGGTTCAATCAATCAGTATCAAAGAATATTTATTTCACATGAACTGATGCAAAGTGAAGTGGGCAGAGACATCTAGAAAAAAGGTAGATGGGGAGAAGACAATCACAAGACCATTAAAAATCATGGTTGCAAAGAATGAGCAAGACTCCAAAGAAGAATAATGAGAGAATATTATCAATCTGCTCCTTCACAGAGATAGGAGGTCCACAGGAGTTACATATTGCACATTTTTGGGTTTTTTTCAGTATATTCAAGGATAGTGTGGTTATGTTTTCTTCCTTTTCTTTTTTTTTGTCTTTAAAGAATACTATTTGTCATCTAGGATGATTCTTTAGAATAGGGAAGAAGAGGGATATTGGAGAAACCATGATGATATTAAAAAATCAATAAAAATATATTTTAAAAATTCAATGTTACAAAATTGCAAAGAATAAATTTGGTATCCAAGAAAAGATATGAGGATAAAACTTCCCTCCATTCTTTTACAGAGATGGTGCCTGTGAGAGGGTCCCTGGGTACGGACTTTGTATATAATGCTAAGTTGCTTTTTTATGTATTGATTGGTTTTACCTATTCTACCCCCCTTCTTCTTCCACTAAAATTTTTTTTAAAACATCTTTGTTATAAGAGATGTTTGTTATAAGGGATAAAGTAGAGATTAAGGGTTCAAGAGGAAATATAGTCTATGTAAAAGTAAGTAGAAATCTATTTTTAAAAGGGGAAATCTAGATTATGTAAAAACAATAGAAATATATTTTAAAAAACCAAATATTTTTAAAGGCAGTATGATATATACTGTATGACATAAAGTACAGGCACTATGCTGATTGCTGGGAATACAAGGACAAAGGTGAAAGTCTCTCAGTGATCTTACATTCCATTAGGAAAGTACAATGTACTCACAGATAAATATATAGAGGATAGATACTACAAAACTCATGCACAACAGAAGGGCACTGACTACCAGGAGCATTATGAAAATTTTAAAAGAGATGGTATTTGAATTGAATTTTGCAGTGTTCTGGAAAGTACAGGTGAGGAGTAATAACATTCTAGACATGTGATTTGCTTCATTGTAAGACATGGAAGTAAGAGATGAAATATGGATCATTTTGTAGTTTATCAGGGAGGGGGGCAACTAGGTGGCACAGAGCAATGACCCTGGAATCAGGAGGACAGGAGTTCAAATCCGACCTCAGACACTTAATAATTACCTAGCTGTGTGACCTTGGGCAAGTCACTTAACTCCATTGTCTTGCTAAAAAAAAAACCCCAAACAAATAAGCAGACAAGTTTATCAGGGAGAGTGATATATGATCAGTTTGCAAAGTATGACTGGAGAATAATTGTAAAGGGATCCAAGTGCCAACAGAGGAGTTTGTATTTTAACTTAAAGGCAATGGTGAGTCATTAAAACTTCTTGAGCAAAGGAATGATGTGATCAGATGTGTACCTTGGAAAAACCAATTTTTCAGCTTTGGATGCTGGGAAACAATTAGGAGGCATTTATATAATCCAGAAGAAAAATTATGACAATTTGAACTAAAGTAGTTGTAAAGAAAAGATAGATATGAGAGGTTGAGAAATAATAAACATTCCTGGTTACAGACTAGAAGTGAATATATTGATATGGATATATTGAACTGAAGATTTAAAAATCTGAAATGGGGTCCTTGGGTGGAAATTTGGCTGGCTGGAAGAATGGGTGGTGCCCTCAACAAAAACAGGGAAGTCAGGAACAGGGGGAAGGTCAAGGAACTTGGTAATTATTTATTTTGGACATGTTGAGTTTAAGAATATATCAAGTATCCAGGTGAAGGGGCCCAATGTGTAGTTGCAAAGCAGAACCAGAGCTCAGTAGAGATGAGAATCATCTATTTAAAAATGATCTTTGAATGAGATCATTAATGAGAAAATATTTAAAAAGAGAAGTAAGGTCCCAAGAAAGAGTACTGTCATACACTAACACACAGCAGGTAGGGCTCATGTGCTGATTGTAGAAAGGATACTTTACAAAGGTTAGTCAGATGACTAGGAAGAGATCTTTGTCAGAGAAAAGTCACAAAAACAGGGATAACAGTGTCCAGCAGTAGAGGATAGTCAATAGTGCTAATGTCTGTGGAGATCATTATTAACTACAGCAATTTCTATCAGATTTGAGAACCAGGTTGCCAGGGTTCAAATTTTGCTCCCTAATGTGACCTTGATCCTCTGGCAACTTTCTAGGTCTTTTCTACAATGTTATAGATAGATTTCCATGTGGAGTTCACCATCCTAATAAAGTCAAAGAACCTTTGTGTAATTTCAAATTTAACTCTTTAGTTTTTAAAAAAAAAATTTCAAATTCCATGTAAAGATATCTTTAACATGAATTTTAAAAAATTTTGAGTAGTAAATTTTCTCCCTCCTTCCTTCTCCTTCCCCTCCCTAAAATAGTAAGCAATTTAATATAGATTATAAATGCTCAATTAGGTAAGACAAAATTTCTATATTCATCATTTTGTAAAATAAAAAAAATTGATCAAAAGAACAAACTCATCAAAAATAAAGTGAAAAAAGTATGCTTCAATCTGCATTCAGACTCCATCAGTTTTTTTTCCTAGATGTAAATAGCATTTTCTATCACAAGGCTTTTGGAATTACTTTGCATTGTATTTATGAGAAGAGATAAATTGTTTATAGTTGATCATTGCAGAATGTTGCTGTTACCTACTGTGTACAATATTCTCCTTGTTATTCTTACTTCACTTTGTATCAGTTCATTCAAGTCTTTCCAGGGTTTTTTGAAATTTGCCTGCTCATCATTTTTTTTAACACAATGGAATTCCATTACATTCATATGCAACAACTTGTTCAGCCATTCCTCAACTGATAGGCATACCCTTAATTTCCAATTCTTTGTCTTCACAAAAAATCAATTCTCTTTTTCTTGAAAGTAAGATTATTCTTTACCCATAGGTGTGATGGAGGGTTGATTGTTAAATTTTTGTGGTAAGCATTTACACCAGAAATTCACAAATGCCATTAAAAGGGTTTAATTTATCTGAATTTCAGAGAGTGATGGAGAAAAATGTTAATAAAGGATTTAGATTAAAGAGAATTAAATGAAAGAAATTATGTAGAACATTAGGAAAAATCACTCAGTGGAAGAAATTTGTGATTACTCTAGGATAGCGTATCTATACCTATGCCATGCCCATTACCTTTGCATTCAGACTTCCTATGTATCATTTGATTCATAAGAATTTTACCGAATCCTGAAAATAATCATGAACTTCTACATTGCTCTCTCCTATTAGTGTCCCCTTTTTCCTGACATCTTCACTTTAGAACTAAAAAAAAAAATCACAAAAATTTACCAGTGGTAAAACCTGAATTTCTTCATACACAGCATACCATTATAAATTACAAAATATTGGACCAGAAAGTCATGGTGGCATATTTGCAATTATTAATAAACCCAATTTCTGACTTTTATTAGTTACTCTAATTGATTTCCTTACATTTGTACACAAATTGGTGGTGTGTTTATTTCCATGGACTAGTTTATCTTTTCAGGTACTTTTACCATCCATTACACCTATGATTTCATTATTTATTATTTTATTTAAGGCAATGGGGTTAAGTGACTTTCCCAAGCTCACACAGCTAGGTAAAGTGGAATGAATATAGTGTTCTGATTTGAAAAGTATTTAATTTATATTGTCTTATTTTCATCCTTACTGCAACCCCATGAAACATGTATTAAAAGGACTTTTATCCCCATTTTACCTTATGAGAGAACTGAGTACCAAGGAGTTTAAGTGACTTCAATGGTAACATAACTTGTAAGTATGAGAGGGAAGAGTAGAACATAGGTGTCTCTTGACAGCAAGCCAAACTATCTACCCTACCATGCTGCCTCTTTTCATTTTGCCTTCCCCTTCTCCCAGTGGCTCTATAGATTAAAACAAAACAAAACAAAACAAAAAAAAACCTTAGATCTGCCAAAAAATGCCTCCTGAGTTGTAGTCCTAGTAAGATTAGTTTGGAATTATGTCCCCTAAGACACTAACCTGAGTATAACTTTTTTATCTAGCAATACCACAAATAGACCTACACTCCAAAGAGATTAAAGAAAATGGAAAAGGACCAATAGTCACAAAAACATTTATAACAGGTTTATTTCTTTTTCCTTTTGGTAATGGTAAAGAACTGGAAATCAAGTGAGTATTCATCAATTGGGAAGTCCTTGAACAACTTATGGTATGTGAATATGAGAGAATGTTATTGTACTCAAGAACAAAAGGGACCACTTTAGAGAAATTTTAAAAATGTGTATGAACTGATGCAGTGAAGAGAGTAGGACCAATAGCAGAATTTATACAGTAACAACAGCCTTGTGAAGAAAAACAACTTTGAGAGATTTAAGAACACTGGTTAATGAATTGAACCACCATAATTTCAGAGTACTTATGATGAAGCATGCTACTCATCTCCTGACCATGAAGTGATGGACTTGATATAGAATAAAACATATTTTTTTAGGTTTGTTGCAAGGTAAATGGGGTTAAGTGGCTTGCCCAAGGCCACACAGCTAGGTAATTATTAAGTGTCTGAGACTGGATTTGAACCCGGGTACTCCTGACTCCAGGGCCGGTGCTTTACCCACTGTGCCACCTAGCCGCCCCATAAAACATATTTTTGGACACAACCAGTGTGGAAATTTATTTTTTCCTTGATTATATATATTTGTTATAAGGGTCTTGTTTTTCTTTTCCTTTTTTTAATTGGAGGAAAGAAGGAGGGAGCAGGAGGGCTGTAATGGTGGGTTTTTGGGTTGTTTTTTTTTTGCAAGGCAGTGGGGTTAAGTGACTTGCCCAATGTCACACAGCTAGGTTATTATTAAGTGTCTGAGGTCAAATTTGAACTCAGGTCCTCACGACTCCAGGGCAGGTGCTCTACCCACTTCGCCACCTAGTTGCATCACTGTAATGGTATTTTACCCCTTCCTACAAATATTGAGAAGCAACAGAAGGAAGGCCAAAAAGAATCAGAAACAAACAGGGAAAGTTTTAAAGATTACATGTTGAATTTATTATATACTTTAAAAAGAAGGACAAGATCTACATAGTGGCATAGTTTCATGTACGATCTTCTCATGTTCTTTAAGGTATGTGAAAATATTAATTTTTTGAGTGTTAAATTTAGAATAAAAACAATTAAAAAGAGAAACTCTTTGGAAATGGAAAAGGACAGCAATGACTATTACTTGGGTGGCTGTGGGGGCAGCATGGAACAATACTAACATCATATTAAATTTTGCCCAGTGGTGTATTAGAATTAGCTTGAACCAAGTTATGAGGGCCAATTGTTAAATTTTCAGATATGCATTACCACCTTGTAAATCAACAAGTTCTATACATCAGGGCTTAATTTATTATTTTTTCAATTGCCTAAGCTTAAGAAAGTGATGGAGAAAAGGTTAATAAAGAAAATGTTAAAGGTGTATCTTGCTGAAATTTTTTTCCCCAGAGACTAATGTTATAACAACACACCTCCGGTTTCATCTTTGTTTTTTTTTTTTAATTTTTTCAAGGCAGTGGTGTTAAGTGGCTTGCCCAAGGTAACTCAGCTAGGTAATTATTAAGTGTCTGAGGTCACATTTGAACTCAGGTCCTCATGACTCCAGAGTCAGGGCTCTATCCCTGCCATTCCCATTGCTTTTCTTTTCCAACTCTCAACTTTGTCAATAGTGTATAGCTCTCAAAATTGTTTCCACTACACATACAGGCACACATGCACACAAACACAATTCCACACACAGGTGAGGACATTTTACAGAACAATGGGGAATGCTCAGAAAAAGTCAGTTCTTCTACAAGTATTTTTTTAATGGAAACAATTGGCAAAATATCAAGAGAAAAGGAGTTAATGAATGGGCATAGTCAGGAAAAGGGGAGGTGTCTATAGTCATGGAATTGGGGAAGGTGATTTCTCAGCTGATACTTCTTAGGGTAGTATTGAGTTTATAAGCAGGAATGTTCTGATTGTGACAATCTGCTTTGGTCATTTGTCTCTACTTTAATAGGATAAGTTATCATTGAATTAAATGTGTTATGGGTCTAAGCTGATGGCTGTACAAGGAAAGTTTTTAGAGTCCTGGGTCATTCACAGAAAGGAACAGAGATGATGAACTAGAATGAAAATCAGGGTCAGTCTGCTGTTTTCGAGACTGAGATAGGAAGAGGATAGCATGATCAGCAGCAACAAACAAAGCTGGATCTGGTACACAAAGAGAATTCCCAGATGTCAGAGCAGGGTTCAGTGGAGCTTACAATCAAGTTGTATTGGGTTTTGCTTGCTCAGTGGTTTCTAGACCCACACAAGCTTTTACTTATGCTTGTTTGTATTTTCTAGTACCTTCTGGGGATCTTTTTACCTAACAGCTAGAAGTCTGATAGATCTTCCTCCATGGCTGAAAAACCTGTAGAACTATGTGAACTGAAGAATGCTTCTGTTGCAACACTGAGCTACTCTCCTCTTGTTCAGTTGTGTATTTATTAGTATATCTCCATATAACCTGATTATTTAAATTTGGTTTTGGAAAGTGAGTCCTGTCTGTGTACTCCTGCAAGAACAGAGAGACTTATTTGTCTATCAGTAGAAAGTAGAAGGGAAGTGAGGGAATTGGTATGAACTAATCTGATAACAACTAATCTGATAATCTGATAATTAGTAACAACTAATTTGAAAGTTACCTATGATAAAAAGCAAAACCAAAACCATCACAAAAAAAAACCAAACCAAAACTGTACTGTAGATTTGATATAGTCCATTCTTGTCTGAAGGCATAGCTCTGAGAAGCCCCCCATGCTTATTTTTCTCCTGGCAAATAAGTAAGAATGCTCATACCTTTTAAATATTCTTTTTACCTTCCTTCTCTCCATCTTTCAACCTTAGGCTTTCTATCCTTTCCCAAAACTTGCTTCCATAAAAAAAAAACCTCTTACAATTCCAAAAGACTCAGATGAAAAATGCTAACTATATCTAGAGAAATAACTATGGAGACTGAATGCAGATCAAAGCACATTATTTTCACTTGTTTTGGTTTTTCCTTTCTTGTGGTTTTTCCATTTTCTTTTGATTCTTCTTTCACAATGTGGCCTATGTGGAAATGTTTAGCATGACTATACATGCATAACTTAGATCAGATTGCTTCTTGTCTTAGGAAAGGAGAAGAGAAGGGAGGGAGGGAGAAAAAAAAGTTGGAACTTAAAATCTTACAAAAATTAATGATGAGGGGGGTGGAGTCAAGATGGGGGTGTGGAGGTAAGAATTGCCCAGAAGTTCTTCCCCCCCCCAAACTGCAAATGTTGGAAAATTATGATTAACCAAATTCTAGAAGGGCAGAGTCCACAAAAAGACTGAGTTGAAACAATTTTCCAGTCTCAGACAACTTGGTAGATCTGCAGAAAAGTTCTATTCTACCAGAACTGGATTTGGAAAGAACCACAGTGTAGCTTTGTCAGTAGTTGCACCTTGCCAGAACAAACCAGTTTTTCCAGGGCCAGCCTGGGTTCCTGAGGTATCTGAGTCCATGGCAGTTTCCAGACCTTTAGGCCCAGAGATTGCCTGGATGTCTTAAATGGTCTATGGGAGAACTCTGCCACACCAGAGTGAGCTTGGAACCAAGGCCAGGCAGTGGTCTCGGGCAACTGCAGGAACTTGTGGAGCCACCCAGAAGCAGCTTTCAGAGGGGGTGGGGAGAGACTGCAGAGGTCTCTCTGCTATCCCTGGGGCAGGGCTCTGCTGATGTGCCCATACTCAGATCCAGGTCACAGTCTGCCCCTATACCATCATAGCAGAGTAGGACCCTTCTCAGGGCTCCAGGGCAGAGCAGAGTGCCTGTGGTCATCTACAGACTAGAACAAGGACTAGGAGAGCAGTCAGAGCCTCTCAGAAGACATTGGAGTAATTAAAGTCCCTGGGATAGTCTACCACATACCCCAAAGTTTCTGTTCAGCTCTGGTCATTTCAACAGGAAAGTTTGAAAGTCCAGTTTCATTGAATGTTCATCTTTTGCCCTGAAAGAGGATGCTCAGTTTTGCTGAAACTTTGGAAGTACAGTAAATCAGATCATAGACTAAGGTAATGAACAGACAACAGAAAAGAAGAATATAACTACAGAAAATTACCTTGGTCCCATGGAGGATCAAAATAAACACTCAGCAGATGACAAAGTCAAAGCTTCTGTATCCAAAGCCTCCAAGAAAAATAGGAATTGATCTCAGGCTATGAAAGAACTCAGAAAAGACTGAAAAGCAAGTAAAGAAGGTAAAGGAAAAATTGGGAAGAGAAATGAGAGAGGTGAAGAAAATCGTGAAAACCAAGTCAGCAGCTTGGTGAAGGAGATACAAAAAGCACCAAAGGAAACAACATATAAAAAAACCAGTTTAAATCAAATGGAAAAAGCAGTTCAAAAGGCCAATGAGAAGAAGAATGCCTTTAAAAGCAGAATTGGCCAGCTGGAAAAGAAGATAAAAAATCTCTATGAAGAAAATAACTCCTTCAAATGTAGAACGGAGCTAAAGGAAGCTGAAGACTTCGTGAGAAATCAAGAAACAATAAAACAAAACCAAAAGAATGAAAAAAACTAGAAGAAAATGTGAAATATCTCACTGGAAAAACAATTGACTTAGAAATCAGATCCAAGAGAGATAATTTAAAAATGATTGGGCTACTGAAAGTCAGTTTTACTTCAAGAAATAATCCAGCAAAATGGCTCTAGATCCTAGAAGCAGAGAAACTGAGGGAACAGAAATTGAGGGAATCCACTGATCATCTCCTGAAAGAGATCCTCTCCAAAATACTCCCAGGAATATTATAGCCAAATTCCAGAACTCCAGAGTCAAAGAGAAAAAAAAAACATTTCAAGCTACCAGAAAGAAACAATTCAATTACTGTGGTGCTGTGGTCAGGGTTTCACAGGATTCAGCAGTGTCTGCATTAAGGGCTCATGGAGCTTGGAATATGATATTCTAGAAGACAAAAGGGCCTGGATTACAACTGAGAATCAACTACCCAGCAAAACTGAACATCCTTTTTCAGGGGAAAAATTGGGCTTTCAATGAAATAGGGACTTTCAAACTTTCCTGTCAAAAATGACTGAACCTGACTTGTCCAGCCAAGATGGTAGAGAGGACAGGCACAGTTATAAAGTCTCCTGACCTTTCCCCATCTATCAAACGAAATAAACCTCTTAACAGAAATCTGACCCACAAACCCAGAAAGAAAAGCCAGGAGAAAGAACATCTACCTCAGGATTTGTCTCCCCCAGAAGCACTGGATGAATTTGGGAGGGTGAGTCTGGGCTCAGAGGGAGTATCAGCCCTGGATCATCCAGATTAGCAGCTGAATTGGAGCCTGGGAGTCTGAGGGCCTGAGAGCCAGACCTGCTGGATCAGTGGTGCCGCTAGATGGCAGGGGCTTGAGTCAACTGGGAAGCAGAGGGACTGGTGTTGGTGCTGTCCCTCTGGAGCTTGCGACAGGGCTGGGGGGGAGAGTTCCACTGCAGGAGAGCTGCGGACACCATCCCTGGGCTCCTCTGATCTGAGGAACTCAGAGTCTACTCCTCCATTACAGCTCAGACCTCATCCCAGAACAGACAAATGCAGACTATCTCTGCCTCAGGGCCAGGTGTGTGAGCTGAAGAGCCAGCCCAGCTGAGGGATAACTTCAGGCCAGGGTAAAGAGCACCATTGATTGAAGGCAAAAGAATTCAATAGCTCCAACTCCTCCCTTCAAGCAAGGGGAGAAGGCCTCAATCAAGGTCACAGACACTCCAGAGAAAGCAACAACACCTCCTACTGGCCAGCCAGAGAAATTGCACTCATTGAGCAAAGCGTCTAGTGATCCCAAGCCCCTGTGAACCAGCCCCTCTTCAACTCAAGGTCTTAGCAAAATGAAGAAGGGTCAGCAGAAAGCTGGATCCATAGAAAAATTCTTGGAAGGGAAAGACCCTAACTCAGAAAGACCTAGAACCTCTGAGGAGAATATGATCTGGTCTTGAGCACAGAAAGACTTCCTTGAAGAAATAAGGAAGGAGCTTAAAAATCAACTGGAAAATTTGGGAGAGACAATTAATACCTTGCAACAAGAAAACAAATCCTTAGAAAGTACAATTGGACAAATACAAAAGGAGAATAAATCTCTCAGATCATCAATTAGACAATTACAAAATGAGAATAAATCTCTCACATCTTTATTTGGACAAATACAAAATGAGAATAAATCTCTCACATAAATTGGACAAATACAAAATGAGAATAATTCTCTCAGATCCTTAATTTGGCAAATGCAAAAAGAAAATAACTCTCTCAAAACCTCAATTGGTCAAATGGAAAGCTCTTTCAAAAGTAGAATTGACCAATTGGAAAAGGAGTTGCAAAAGATTAATGAAGAAAATTCCTCCCTAAAAAAAGAATGGAGTCTGCAGAAACTAATGACTCCATGAGACAGCAAGAGCCAGTTAAACAAAATCAAAAAATAGAAAAAATAGAAGAAAATGTAAAATACCTCATCAACAAAACCACTGACTTCAAGAATAGATCAACGAGGGGCAACCTGAGAATTATAGGACTTCCTGAAAACACTGAAGAGAAAAAAAAGCCTGGAATTAATAGTACAGGATGTAGTGATGGAAAATTGCCCTGATATCATGGAAGCAGAAGCCAAAGTAGTTATTGAAAAAATATTGATCCCCTCCAGAAAGAGATCCTAAAATGAAAACACCAAGGAATGCTGGGGCCAAATTCCAGAACTATTAGATAAAAGAGAAAATCCTGCAAGCATCCAGAAAGAAACAATTTAAATATCAAGGAGCCACAGTAAAGATTATGCAGGACCTGGTTGCATCAAAATTAAGGGATCAAAGGGCCTGGAATGAGGTATTTTGAAGAACAAGGGAACTTGGAATGCAGCCAAGAATCTACTATCCCACAAAGTTGAGCCTTCTCTTTCAGGGAAAAAGATGGACATTTAATGAAATGGAAGAATTCTGAAAATTCCAGATGAAAAGACTAGAGCTAAATAGAAAATTTGGACATTAAACAGGAAGTTCAAGAGAAATATGAAAAAGGTAAAAAAAAGGGGGGGCAGTAAAAGGAAAAAACTGCTATCCAGTAAGTTGAACCTAGCTATATCCTAGCATGGGGAAAAAGATTCTCATAAATTTTGAGAACTGTAACTCTAACAGAGAGAATATACCTAGCCAGAAATGATGGACATTCATGATCTATCCATGAGACTGCTATCTAAAGCAATGTAACTGGCTTTAACCCCACTTGGGAGAAAGACTCTAATAACTCTCAAGATTTTTAATGCTATTAGATAGAATATACTGAACTAGAAGTGACAGACACTCAGAATTTTCTATGACTCAAATAGCATGATCTAAAAAACACTACCTCCTTAAAAAGGGGGACAGGAAAGAGATGGGAGAATGGAGGGGATTGAATGGGGTAAATCTCAGTACATTAAGAGGTACAAAAAAACCTATGGTAATAGAGCGGAAGAAGGAAGCAGATGAGAAACACCTGAATCTTCTTCTCATCAGACTTGGCTTAAAGTCAACCTACACATACTCAGTTAACTTATAAAACATCTAACCTTTCAAGTATTAAAAGGGGAAAGGGGGGAAGGGGAAATAACAAGAGGAAGGGAAGGGAAAAGGGGAAAAGGGAAAGGGGAAAGAAAGGGGAGGGGGTGATATAGGAGGGCAAACACACTGAAGGGGGTGGTATTCAAAAACAAAAGACTGGGGAATATAAATAAAGAGGGGGAAAGGGGGAAAATACAAACAGAGGGAAGATAGCATGGAGGGTAATAAAGAATTAGTAATCATAACTTTGAATGTAAATGGGATGAACTCTCCCCTAAAACGTAAGCAAATAGCAGAGTGGATTAAAAACCAGAATCCTGCAATATGCTGCTTACAAGAAACTCATTTGAAGCAGAGAGATACATATAAAATAAAGGTAAAAGGTTGGAGCAAAATATATTTTGCTTCAGCTGAAGTAAAAAAGGCAGGGGTAGCAATCCTTATCTCAGACAAAGCAGCAGCAAAAATAGATAGCGTTAAAAGAGATAAGGAAGGAAACTTTATTCTCCTAAAAGGTACCATAGACAATAAAGTTATTTCAATACTGAGTATATATGCACCCAATGGGACAGCATCCAAATTCTTAGAGGAGAAGCTGAAAGAACTACAGGAAGACATAGATAGCAAAACTCTACTAGTGGGAGACCTCAACCTCCTGCTCTCAGATCTAGATAAATCAAATCATAAAATAAACAAGAAAGAAGTTAAGGAGGTAAATAGATTGTTAGAAAAATTAGATATGGTAGACTTATGGAGGAAACTGAATGGGGATAGAAAGGAATATACCTTTTTCTCTGCAGTACATGGAGCTTATACAAAATTTACCATGTACTAGGACATAAACACCTAATGATAAACTGCAGAAAGGCAGAAATAGTGAATACATCTTTCTCACATCACAATGCAATAAAAGTCATATGCAATTTTGGGCCAAGGAGATATAGGCCCAGAACAAATTGGAAACTGAATAACCTCATTTTAAAAAATGAGTGGACCAAAAAACAAATTATAGAAAGAATTAACCATTTTATCCTAGATAATGATAATAATGAAACAACATACCAAAACCTATGGGATTCATTCAAAGCTACTCTGAGGGGATATATAATAGCTTTAAATGCTTACATGAATAAATTAGAGAAAGAGGAAATCAATGAACTAAACATGCAACTAAAAACATTAGAGAAAGAACAAATCAAAATCCCCAATTAAATGCCAAATTAGAAATTCTAAAAATTAAAGGAGAAATTAATAAAATCGAAAGCAAAAAACTATTGAATTAATAAATAAAACCAAAAGTTGGTATTATGAAAAAACCAATAAAACTGATAAACCTCTGGTCAAATTGATTTAAAAAAAGAAAGAATAAGACCAAAGCTAGTATCATAAAGGAAAAAGGTGAACTTGCCACCAATGAGGAGGAAATTAAAGTAATAATTCAAAATTATTTTGCCCAACTCTATGGCAATAAATTTGATAATCTAAGTGAAATGTATGAATATTTATAAAAATAAAAGTTGCCCAGGTTAAATGAAGAAGAGATTAAATACCTAAATAACCCTATCTCAGAAAAAGAGATTCAACAAGTCATCATTGAACTCCCTAAGAAAAAATCTCCAGGGTCTGATGGATTCACAAGCTAATTCTATCAAACATTTAAGGAACAATTGGTTCCAATTCTATATAAACTCTTTGGAAAAATAGGGAAAGATGGAACTCTGCCTAACTTTTTCTATGAAACCAATATGGTGCTGTTACCTAAACCAGGAAGAGTTAAAAGAGAGAATGAAAATTATAGACCAATTTCCCTGATGAATATAGATGCAAAAATCTTAAATAAAATCTTAGCAAAATGATTACAACAAGTTATCACTAGGATAATACATTATGATCAAGTAGGATTTATTCCGGGAATGCAGGGTTGGTTCAATATTAAGAAAACTGTTAGTATACTCAATTATATCAACAACAAACCTATCAGAAATCATATGATCATATCAATAGAAGCTGAAAAAGCTTTTGACAAAATACAGCATCCATTCCTACTAAAAACACTAGAGCGTGTAGGAATAAATGGACAGTTCCTTAAAATAATTAGCAGTATCTATCTGAAACCATCAACAAGCCTTATATTCAATGGGGAGAAGCTAGAGGCATTCCCAATAAGATCAGGGGTCATCACTACTATTCAATATTGTATTAGAAATGTTAGTGTCAGTAATTAGAGGGAAAAAAAAGAAATTGAAGGAATTAGAATTGGGAAGGAAGAGACAAAACTCTCACTCTTTGCAGATGACATGATGGTCTACCTAGAGAATCCCAAGAAATCATCCAAAAAACTACTGGAAACAATTAGCAATTTTAGCAAAAGTTGCAGGTTATAAAATAAACCCTCATAAATCCTCAACTTTTCTATATATGTCTAGCAAGATACAGCAGGAAGAGCTAGAAAGAGAAATCCCATTCAAAGTAACCTCAGGGAGTGGCTAGGTGGCATAGTGGATAAAGCACCAGCCTTGGAGTCAGGAGTACCTGAGTTCAAATCTGGTCTCAGACACTTAATAATTACCTAGCTGTGTGGCCTTTGGCAAGCCGCTTAACCCCATTTGCCTTGCAAAAACATAAAAAGAAAAAAAAATAGAGTGGTGGACCAGTGGGATAGACTAGGTATAAAAGCAGGAGATGATTATAGTAATCTGCTGTTTGATAAACCCAAAGAGTCCAGCCATTGGGATAAAAACTCCCTCTTTGGTAAAAACTGCTGGAATAATTGGAAGTTAGTATGGAAGAAACTTAGATTAGACCAACACCTAACACCCTTTAACAAGATAAGATGGAAATGGTTACAAGACTTAGACATAAAAAAACAATACTATAAGCAAATTAGAAGATCAAGGACTAGTTTACCTGTCAGATCTATGGAAAGGGGAGCAGTTTATGACTAAGGAAGAGTTGGAGAACATCACCAAAAATCAATTAGATGATTTCGATTACATTAAATTAAAAAGCTTTTGCACAGATAAAACTACTGTAACCAAGATCAAAAGAAATGTAGTAGGGGCGGCTAGGTGGCATAGTGGATAAAGCACCGGCCTTGGAGTCAGGAATACCTGGGTTCAAATCTGGTCTCAGACACTTAATAATTACCTAGCTGTGTGGCCTTGGGCAAGCCACTTAACCCCGTTTGCCTTGCAAAAAGCTAAAAAGAAAATAATGAATAAACAAATAAATAATTTTAAAAAAAGAAATGTAGTAAATTGGGAAACAATCCTTACAACTAATGATTCTGACAAAGGACTCATTTCTAAAACATATAGAGCACTGAGTCATACTTTTAAGACAAAAAACCATTCCCCAATTGACAAATGGTCAAAGGATATGCAAAGGCAATTTACAGATGAGGAGATAAAAGCAATACATAGCCATATGAAAAAATGCTCTAAATCATTAATTATTAGAGAAATGCAAATTAAAGCTTCTCTGAGGTACCACCTCACACCTCTCAGATTGGCCAATATGACCAGAAAGGATAATGATCATTGTTGGAAGGGTTGTGGGAAATCTGGGACACTATTATACTGTTGGTGGAGCTGTGAACTCATCCAACCCTTCTAGAGAGCTATTTGGAACTAAGCCCAAAAGGCAACAAATATGTGCATACCCTGACCCAACAATACCACTACTCGGTCTATATCCTGAAGAGATGATGAAAAAGGGTAAAAACATCACTTGTACAAAAATATTTATAGCAGCCCTGTTTGTGGTGGCAAAGAATTGGAAATCAAGTAAATGTCCTTCAGTTGGGGAATGGCTTAGCAAACTGTGATATATGTATGTCATGGAACACTATTGTTCTATTAGAAACCAGGAGGGACAGGATTTCAGGGAAGCCTGGAGGGATTTGAATGAACTGATGCTGAGTGAGATGAGCAGAACCAGAAAAACATTGTATTCCCTAACAGCAACATGGGGGTGATATTCAACCTTGAAGGACTTGCTCATTCCATCAGTGCAACAATCGGGAACAATTTTGGGCTGTCTGCAAAGGAGAGTGCCATCTGCATCCAGATAAGGAGATGTGGAGTTTGAACAAAGTTCAAGGAGTATTCCCTTTAATTTAGAAAAAAAACAGATATCTTATTGTCTGATCTTGTTACCTCTTAGACTTCTTGTCTCTTCTTTAAGGATATGATTTCTCTCTCATCACACCCAATTTGGATCAAGGTACAACATGGAAACAAAGTAAAGACTGACAGATTGCTTTCTGTGGGGGGGGGGGAAGTAAGATTGGGGGGAAAATTGTAAAACTCAAATAATATCTTTAATAAAAATAAATTTAAAAAATGACTGAACCTGGACAGAAAGTTTGATCTTCAAGTACAGGACTCCAATGAAACATAGAGAGGGTGAATGGGAAGGGCTGAATGAGGGATTTAATGATGTTGAACTGTGTGTGTTCTTGCATGGGAAGAAGATACTGTTAACTCATATGAACCTTCTCATTTATTGGAACAGTTAGAAGGATCATATATAGACAAGACATAGGAGGGAACTGAATATAATGGTACAATATAGTATAAAGATGGAGTCAATGGGTGAAAAAGGAATGTTTTGGGAGAGAAAGAAAATAGAGTTAGAATGGGCTAAGATATTTCACCTTTAAGAGTCAAGAAAAAGCTTTTGCAATGGAGTGGAAAGAGAAAGGTGAGAGGGAATGATTTAGCCTTCATTCTCATCAGAAATGGCTCAGAGAGAAAATATTATTCACATTTAATAGGGTATAGAGAACTGTCTTACCTCAGAGGAAAAATGAAAGGAAAGGGTTGGGAGAAAGTGGACAAGGGGGAAAGGAAGGGGGTTGTAGGAGATGGAGGAGAGGGAAGATTGTGGGAGTGGGTAGTCAAATACAGCATACTTCTGAGGAGGGACAAGGTGAAAGGACAGAGAGAAAACAGAATAAATAGAAGTGGGGAGGAATAGAATGGAAAAAAATAGTTAGCAATTGCAACTATGAAAAACATAGTGAAGCAACTTCTCTGATGAACTTATGATAAAGAATGCAACCCATTCCAGAGACAAGAATCGATGAAGACAGAATGAAGTACACAGTTTTTTTTCCCACCTTATTTCTCTTGAAGTTTCTCTTGAGGAGAGGGGAGTTTAGGTTTACTGTTACAATAAGGCTATTGTAGTAATGTGAAAATAAATGTCATCAAAAAATTAATGTTGAAAATATCTTTACAACAACAATAACAACAAAGAGAACTAGTATTTAGATCCTATTTTAAGGTTTGCAAAGTACTTTACAAGTATTACCTCATTTAAAATCACAGTAATCCAGAGATATTATTTTCCTTATTTACAGGACACTGAGGCAAACAGAGATTAAGTGATTTGCCCAGAGAAAGTCTCCCAGCTGGTGGTTTGCATGGTGCCTAGGACATAGTCCTTAATAAATTTTATTGTTGCATGTATGTATATATAATCTACATCTACAATTATCTAGTCACTATAGTTGAACAATCAATTGGGCACAGAATTGAAAAGGAATAGAAAAGTGGGCTAATTTTGGAAATTATGCAGGGGATTTAATGATCCTAGGCTGCTATTTCACACAAAACTTTTGTTGTTTTTGAACACCAATGTTATAATCTAATAACCTTTGAAGTGAGAAAATATGTAATGCTCCTTGAATCCATCTTCTTCTGGCCATTCCCATTGTTGCCATCCTGTTTATTGTCTCTCCTGGATTATTATCTCAGTAGCCTTCAATTTTTGTTCCCTATCACCACTAGAAAAACTGTATGTCTCTTTACCTGTAAAATAGCCTTTTATAGATTTTACTAAATTGCTGACTATCAGTGGTTATAGCTGTCAGTAGTATGGATTTGAAATAAGAAGAGGTTTGAATCCACTTATTATCTATGTGACCTCTTTGAACCTCATTTTCCTCATCTGTTAAATGAGGGGGTTGAATTAGATGACCTCTAAGGTCCCTTCTACTTCTAAATCTACAATCCTATAATCCTATGAATGGGCAAAGAATCACCAGTTGGTGACTTTGGAGGGAGGAGAAAAGAGAAGCAAAGAGGGAAAGGGAAAACTTTGATCGGCAATATGAAGTGACAGGTAAGAGAGGGTAGAATGCGAGGAGGAGCATTGGTTGTCCAACCAATAACCAGTGGTGCAGAATATAATGCTTGATGGGCCCAGTGGTAGGGTAAATGCTTGTTACAAAGTGGATTTACATGTGATATGATAGTTACGGATTCTTCAGGGTTGAAGTCCCTCAATGCCCCATTCTGTGACCAATTATAGAACTACTTTAAAGGAGTTATTTTCATCCTAACTGAGGCTCTTTAGCAATTGTTATGTTTTTCTTTTTGAAGAAGAGTATAAATTTATCAGACTAAAAAATTGAATGGGGGGGTATAGTGAAAATAAGTTTTATTACCTTAATAAAAGAGAAGGAATGTTTGTCAACTTAGCATAACTGATTCCATTTTGTTTTATGCCTACATTTTATGAATGAGTCATTTTGAGTAATTTATCTTCTACAAGATATTTTTCAATAATAAAATAAATGCTTGTGTGGTGTGATTTAGTAAATAATATGCATGTACTCTTAAACAGTGATATGAGGATCCTCTGATAAGACAGATCAATGAAAACATATTAAAACAACTTTTTCACATAATTCATAGAGTAATTACCAATTATATTATGTGGTAAAAAATTTAGGAACCCTACATTAAAGATTAAAAAAATCAACCTGTGATTCCACCCATCATTCTGTTCTTGGGGCTTGAGTGGGTTGGTTTATTTCCACTTGAGACTTGAGCAGTTTATATTTACTAGGGGACACATTGATTGATGGAGAATTGCTAGGTGACCACCTCAGAAAGACACAAAAGGCCGTTGGCTGGGCAGAAATGAACCTTGTAGTGAGTGCTCTATATTAAAAAACTTATTGGAACCTCCAAGACTCAAGATAGTGTTTTGCTTTTAGGGGAGAGAACTTTTCCCTGGTTTGATTGCATTATTAGCCATTCTCTCACACTAGTTAGCATATGTAATGATAAATCATCTGTGTCCAATGATGAATTATGGAGACACCACCTTTCTAATAGTTAGAGAGCTGATTAGAATCAGAATAGTCTGGGTTTGAGATATGCCTCTGATAACCAACATTTGAATATTCCCCAAGCAACCTTCTATGTCTATAAAGCACACAATAATTTTTGACCTAAAAAATATTGATAGATGGAGTTTTATCACAAGGGAGATCTCTGCATTAACAAATTCCCTGGTCAGGAAAAACATACAGAGACTAAAAGGGGAGGGAGAGAGGGAGAAGTATGGGTCATAGTTTAATCTGACCCTGGAGCTGAAAGTAACTTGAAAGGTACATGTATGTGCATGTGTATGTGTCACAGATATGATTCCTTTATTCATATCAAAAAGGAGTAATAGCCTTTTGGAGGAGAGGAACATATTCTTCTCTTCTTCAGGACCAGGAGTGATCTAACCCATCATAGACATCTGGGATTGTGAGGTTTTTCCCTTCTCTTTCCTGGTCAAGGAATTATCACATGATGTAAATAGTAAATTGGGAGTTGAATTGTTCCCAGAAAAACAAAACAAACAAAAAGAATAGAGGGAGCTAGAAGATGAAGGACTAGGGAGACTCAGAGCCTAATAGAAAAAGGATGAAGAAACTATGAGGAAGCATTCTCAACAGTAAGCAATGGCAAGGGCAGAGACTCAGATGTTTTCCCCTCCCAGGGGAAAGAATCACAGGGAGAAGAACTGAAAATAGGGAAAGTTAGAGAAGGAAAAAAAAATTTTTAATCATTGAAGCTTATCCATTTGTTTGGATAAAAAATAGACAATGAGCAAGGGGAACATGGAGGAATCCCTTCTCCCTCTCCCCTTTCCTTATTTTAGCTACCTGCAACTGGTGTCCATTTTGGGGATTTTTCCCTTCGTCAGGTTGTTTTTTTTTCCCTAACCCAGTTTTACTTCTCATAAACATCTGTGGTCCATTCAGCCTTGTATTTCTTTATGTCCACTCATTTGTGATAGGATAGCTCTCATAGCTCTAACCTTACAAAAAGGAATTAAGAAAGAAGCTTCCTAGATTAAGGCTTGGGGTAATAACTTCTGGTCCATTGTTAAAGAACTTCTCTAAATAGGACCATATTTTACATACTTTTATCTTGAAATTTTGTTATTTTTTTTAAAAAGACACTTCCTAAAAGTGGAATTGAAATGAGATAAGATTTGAGGATTCTATCTCATTCTACAAATTTAGTATTCTTTTAAAGAACATAAGGAGTTAGAAACTCTTTCTTTGGTTTCTGACCAGAGTATCAAGTATGTCCAACTGAATTAATGATATAACCTTTGTTTATGATGTATATGTATGTAACCTCCTTTTTGTTAACCTTTCTGATCTAAGATAATCTCATTTCAATCCAATCCAAAACTTCAGACCATTCTTAGACAGACCTGCTTCCATCAAAAGAGTCAAATAAAAAAAGAGGAATCAGTTAATGCTAGGAACACACAGAAAATATTTTATTAATTTCCATATTGAGAAATGATAAGGATAAACATTTTTTAGTATAAATCCATGACTCTCCTCAAAGAGCCCACTTTAGCATTCATAGCACCCCAGTCTTGGAATCGCCTGTACTCTCCAGGTCTCAGCAGATACTGTCTTCCTCTGTAGTTGGGCAGCTCATAAAGGATCCAGCAACCCTCTAACACGTTGAGGGAGTAAATCTCATGTAAATGGAGACGATCTTGAAGGGAAGAACAGTCTTCAGTAAACTCCACCATCTTGCCTCGGTAGTCTTCCCTCTCATACATTCTAATTCTGTGAGATACAGTCTGGTGGTCCAATCAAGAGAAAAGACAGAAAAAAGGGAAATGAGAGCTTCTCCGCATTTAATTAATAGTCATAGACTGGGTAAGTTAATTCCATCTTTTCAAAAGACCTAATATTTAATATTCATTCAATTTACTTCACTGAACAAAGTAGAATTTGTAAAATACTTGTTTCATTGATAGAGATTTGGAGGAACACAAAATAGTAACATTTTTCATATGATGTGATTTATTATCAGAAAAACCAAAAGGGTATTCAACTGATTAAAAGGATCAGAAATAATAAGCAAATGTTTTAAACATGATTGTATATATACATATATATATATATATATATATATATATATATATGTAAACTACAAAACTACATCAGATTACTCACTGTCAAGGGGAAGGGGGAAAGAAGGGAGGGAGGCAGAAAAAATGTGAACTCAAGACTTGCAAAAGAATGAATGTTGAAAATAATCTTTACATGTAATTGAAAAAATAAAATTAAAAAATCAAAATATCAGAAAGCCCCTGAGAATGACATTCCATGAAAACTATGTCATTTTCAGTCTATTAATTTTGGTCCCTGGCTTAGTTTGGAGGAAGATAATTTTTCTTGCAAATAAAGATAAGTTTAACGTATTAAGTCCATTTACAAAATGAATGACCCAACATTGATCTGAAACTTGAAACTTAGAAAATGTTTAGAATATTTATATTTGCTAGGAGCGCAGGATTCTCTGGTATCCTGGTAGTGTATTTTTAGTACTTTTCCCCCTATCACCAGGATATCTCACACCCCAAACATAGATCTCCATGAGTTTAAATATAAATTTTTGAGAATATCAATGTATAAGTACAATGTATTTTAGTGTACACATTGCCTAAAGGAAAGCAGGTGAATGAGTTTAAGGCAAAAGCACCCATATTTGATTTCTTCCTTCTGATTTTTCTGTTATTCTTGTGGTGACTACCTTGTTAAGCACTTTTTTGGTTTCATGTGCCTTAGTCTTTCCTCTTGAGTACCTTGTAAATTCTTTGAGACTAATGATCAAATCATATATTTTATCTACTATAATATCTTTTGTGTATGGGACACATACTATGTATTTTTTAAAATTTCATTTATTTAAGGCAATGGGATTAAGTGACTTGCCCAGAGTCACACATCTAGGCAATTATTAAGTGTTTGAGGCTGTATTTGAACTCAGATTCTCTTGACTCCAGGGCCAGTGCTCTATCCACTATGCCACCTAGCTGCTCCCATACTACATATTTTTTTAATCAATACTTGTTAATATATTAGCTGTTCATCATTCTTTATATTAATTGGCATACCTTTATTAAATTTGAATAAAATGTACCTTCTTTTTTTAACTTTGTCTGAATTCTGCCAGCTACTTTGAATATTTGCCTGTCAAATTCCCATACATTTTCACATAGCTTGAATATTCTAATTTGAAGTTCACTGACTTTAAGTTTTTATTATAGTATCATAGATTTACATCTGAAAGCTACCTTTGAGGGCATTAAATCTCATTTACAAGTGAAAACACTGAGGACTGTGGAGGTTAAACGAATTGCCCAATATTAAAAAAAAAAATGACAGATCTGTAATTTGAACCCTTTGAGTCCAAATCCACCAAACTGAACTCACATGAGGGATGATGCGGCAGGACCTGATGGAGTCATTGAAACCCATCCACTCATGGTAGTCTGGATACTCGCCCCTACGCAGGTAGTACTGGCAGCCTAAATAATTGGGTTGCTCATAGATCATCCAGTTGCCACTATCAACTCGTACAGAGTTGCAGCGATTGAAATAGGACTGAAGGTTGGAGTGGTCACTACTGCACTCATAGTAACGACCCTGGAAGCCACGGTCCTCGTAGAAGGTGATCTGAAATAGAAGAAAATGGATCATGGTCCTGATTTCCTAACAAACTACATGTAGCTCAAATCCCCCAAGAAATATTGTGGAATCTTCATGCATTACTCACCTTTCCCATGTCTGTGCGATGTTGAGTCCTGTCCTAGAGGCAATAGCAGTGACAGCCCCTATATATATAGCAGGTTTGCTGCTGCGTTGGCAAGAACAACACAAAAGAGGCCTAGCGTGACTAGTAAGGGGATTTTCACATTCTCTTTTTTCTGTTCTGTATCATCGTTAATAGGTGTTCATTGTATGTTTTGTTCTCATTCTCTCTCGTATATTCGAGTTGCTGTCCTTGGTCAATACAGGGATTCCTATTGAGGCCTTCTGAAGAACTATAATTTGGAACATTGTTTACTTAATAATAGAGGTAGAGCTTTGGATATTTCATACAATGTCTGTCTTTGGAGAATGGCCTTGCAATATAAGAAAGGAAGAATGGAATTTGTGTTAATTGGGAGGAATATAAAAAGTCATATAACATGAAAATATGGACTAACCAGGGAAAATTATCCAATTACCTCTATACATTAATATTTAAAAATGTAATTTTTACATATTGAGGGATTTAGGTTAACAATAAGAAAGTGCAAAGTTATAGAAGACATTGGAATATATCTCAAAAGAAGTCTGTGGAATTTCCTTCTTTTAAAAAACTAAAGAGTAGAACAAACATCTACCTATCTGCCTGATGTAAGATTGCTTGAGTACAATCTTACTGAGAATTCAGATGAAAGGACAAAGTAAGTTTTCAACTTCTCTTGTCTTTCAACAGCCCTAGGATTAAAAGTGAAGAAGATTTAAATCTACAAGTCACGTAGAAATGATGTATTTGCTTATTTCCTTAAAGGGAGCAATAATCTATGCAGGTCAAGTCAATAACAATGTTGATTCATTCATTTAACTTTGCTATATTTGACTTTACACTATTCAACTGTAATGAACTCAGTGCTCATTTCAATCTCAGAGAATCTCTCTTCCTTCAAAATTCAACCCAAGCATCCATCTTCTACATGAAACCTTCTCTGACCTCCCCTCAATCACTAATGCCTTCCCTCTAGAGCTACCTCGGTTTTATGCATTTATTCTCTTTATATTTATTCACTTTATATTTCTATATATTTCTATTTCTTTATATTTCTATATGTATTCATTTCCCTGGTTAAAATGTAAGCTCCTCAAGAGTAGGGATTATTTCATTCTTTGTATTTGTATCTTTAGTGCTTACCATTGTGTCTGGCATGATGTAGGTATTAAATCAATACTTACTGATTGATTGATCATGGTATAATTATCATTCTTTATGCCTGAAATATATTCCCTGCTTACTCAGTTTCACAGAATCCATATACTTTTTAGTACTGCTGTAGATGACCTTATTGTAGTAGCATATATGGTTCTCTTAGCTCTATTTTCTTCCCTCTGCATTACTTTATACAAGTCCTCCTATGTAATAATAAATAGCTAGGATTTGCATAGTGTCTTGGTGCTTGCAAAGTGCTTAACAAATATTACCTTGTTTTAGCCTAGGTTAATGGACATACTTAAGTGTCTGCAGTCAAGTTTGAACTCATCTTCCTGACTCTAGGTCCAGTGGACCAACTGGTCACTTGTGTTTCTTTGTATTTCTTTGTATATGGAGCAAAAATATTCTGCTATACTCAGATGTTATAATTTATCAGCTATTCTTCAATCATTAGGTTGCCATTTTGTTTCTAGTTTCTTTGTTACTATGAAATAGTGTTACAATGAATATTTTGTTATAAAAATGTAGATCTTTAATTCTGTCTTACTGATAGGCATATGGTATGAACTCAGGATATGAACAGTCTGGGATGCATTTAAAACTGAGATGTGAAGTTTCTAAATTGATCAGGTTATAAAAACAAAATACTTTTATGTGGTAAGCCCAATAAAAAGCTTGTTCCTGGTTGATTGTATATTTGCCACAGCTCTTATGCCTGGTTAGAGTCCATATAAACCTCAAGGATTTTGACTGAACATGAAATGAAATGGGGTTATTTAAATCCAAGAAAGGAAAGAAGTAATAATTAGAAGCTGGGTATTCAATTATATCAGATTCATCAGACCGGAAGAAAAGCGGACAGAGAACAGCCTGAAAGTTAGCAGATCTATGTTCTAGCACTGTCTCTATTATCAACTAACTATGTGATAGGGTAAAATAGCTTGTGCTCTTAGTTCTTCTCCTCATGTGCAAAATGAAGAACTTAGATCAAAGCTCTAAGATCTATTTTAGCTCTAAAATAATATCCTTCCCATCTTGAGAGATCATTTAATTTATTGGGGGAGAGAAAAAGGGAATAAGTATTTATGAAACACCTACCAAGTACTTTATAAGTATTATTTCATTTGGTCTTCACATCAACCCTTGTAGGTAAGTTTTATTATTTTTCCTATTTTACAATTGAAGAAACTGAGGCAGTTAAGTGATTTGCCCAGGATCATATAGCTCTTAGAAAATAGACTACCTGACTCTAGACCTAGAATGATCTAGCTACTCTGACATTTAGTAGCTTTCAAAGTATGGATCATTTGGGAGTCCATGGAAGTCTTTCAACATGTTTATAAAAAGTCTCTTATCATAATATACAAGATTTGATTCAATGGACTATTTGCAATGTTTATTTCTTTTGTTTATGTCTCTGTGAAAAATAGTGATGACAAAAAATGTCCCAGTGTATAATGTCCTTAGATATTTTATAGACAGGATATCACTGTTTGTATATTCCAAGTATATGGTAAAGATGTTAATTTTGTATCAGCTGAGACAATAGTCAGCAGACTCCTTGGAATAATACTGAATAATGGATGAGAGATAGATTGGAGACCAGGTATGGGGGTAGGAGAAGAATGAATAATAGCTAGAGAAGAGGAATAAGAACCTAGTGTGTCTAAGTCAGAGGCATAGTGGGCAGAATTTCTCAGTGAATGTGGAGCTGGTGGAAATGTACCAGGAATTTCTGAGTAGACTGGCAAAGTGTTTTATGTAGCCCAGATTGTCATCAGATTGGGAGTCAATTTATCCTGAATCTGAGAATAAATCCTGTAGGGTTGTGAAGATAGGCCTTAAGGACTATAGACACTTGTTGACAGGACTCCTATTGAGTTGGAACCTAGGAAGAGAAAGTCAACTCCTCAGAGAGTACAGAATGGGGAAGACCAGGCAACAGAGCAGAGGAATTTGATACTAAGAAATCTCTAAACCACTCCTGGACAAAATTAGACTCTGTGACTATAATATGTATCTGAGTCCTAGGCAAGGTGGTATTTTGGAGCTACCGGTAGTTAATCTGTAAGGATTTATTAAGTGCTTACTGGGTTAAGTACTGGGGATACAAATAAAGGGAAAAGCAGGTCTCTGCCCTCAAGGAATTTACATTCTAATGAGAGATAAAAACAAAAAAATAACTAGGTACATACTACCTATATAAACTCTATCTATGTATCTATGTATCTATGTATCTATGTATCTATGTATGTATGTATCTATCTATGTATCTATGTATCTATGTATCTATCTATGTATGTATCTATCTATCTATCTATGTATGTATCTATGTATCTATGTATCTATCTATCTATGTATGTATCTATCTATCTATGTATGTATCTATGTACCTATCTATCTATGTATCTATGTATCTATGTATCTATCTATGTATCTATGTATCTATCTATCTATCTATCTATCTATCTATCTATCTATCTATGTATCTATGTATCTATCTATGTATCTATCTATCTATCTATCTATCTATCTATCTATGTATCTATCTATCTATCTATGTATCTATGTATCTATGTATGTATGTATCTATCTATCTATGTATCTATGTATGTATGTGTGTATGTATGTATGTATGTATGTATCTATCTATCTATCCATCTCTTTATGGAGAGAGAGAGAGAGAGAAAGAGAGAATAGTTGTCCCCAAAACCTTAGTGCACTTCTAAACTACTAAAAGCTTAAGGAAAGGCACTAGTAGCTAGAAGGGTTGGGAAAAGTCCCTCAAAGGTAGAATTCTAGTTGAGTCTTTAAAGAACCAAGGGAACAATGCTATTTAAAATAAGGAACAAGTGGGGTAAAGCCATTGATCACCCTAGTTGTCTATTTCCACCATTCACTAGATGATGCTATGCCATGACTACCAAGCTTTTCCATATCAAGAGAATCTGCTCCTCTCTCCTTAGTTTCTTCCCTTTATAGATGGCAATGCTCATCTCAGTCTCATTAGCTTAAAGAGTTTGGTGTGGAATCTTATCTAATCAGATTCCTTATGGATCCAACTCCAATCCTGCTTAAAAATAACTCTACCCCCCATCTCATTCTCTTTGGATGGATATATCATTGATTTACTACCTCCAAATCTACCTTTTCCTCTCTCCTCTGCCAAAGGATAAGAGAGATTTGAGTTAAAAGAGAATTTCACTCTCATCTCTGTAGTAACTGATGTTTGACTTTCCATTGGTATAGAGAAAACTCAATCCTCTACAAGTCATTCCCAGGCTAGCTTGAGCAAGTAGAACAGTCACTCATTTAGTCAATCAATAAGCATTCATCTCCATACTCCCACACAAGAGAACTTGGACTTGGGATTCTGGACTCTGAGAAGGCCTCCAAGTCATCTCTATCCTGACTTCTCCTATTCAGTCAGCTGGACAATAAATATTTGTTAAGTGCCTACTTTGAACAAGGTATTGGTATATAAAGAAAGGCAAAAAATAGCTCCTGCCAATTGAGAAGCTCTCAATCTAAGAGGGGAGATGATATGCAAATCACTATGTAGAAACTAGCTACATATGCAATTAGAAAAAAATTGATAGAGGGAAGACACTAGAATTAAGAGGGCTTGAGAAAGGCTTCCTGGAGAAGATAAGAGAGGGAAACAAAGAGAGAGAGAGAGAGAGAGAGAGAGAGAGAGATAGAGAGATGAGCAAGGAGAACATTTCAGGCATTGAGGACAGACAGTAAAAATGCTCAGTTCTGTTGAATGAATGTTTAAAAGATAAATGGCAAAGACTTTTTTGTCTGAACAATTCAGCCCAGAAAGAAAATCATCTTACATCCTCTGGTGACAGAAGCAACAGCAAAAGAGTCAATTTGAGATTGGGCCACATAGATGAATTAATTTGCCTTCATTTATTTTTATTACTAGTAAAATCAGTACTCTGGAGAAGGACATGATAAACCTTTCCTGTATCTTTGCCAAGAAATGACTCCAAAGGAGATCACAAAGTGTTAGACTTAATCCTGTTTGCCTCAGTTTCCTCATCTGTAAAATGAGCTGGAGAAGGAAATATCAGACCACTCAAATATCTTTGCCAAGAAATGATCCTAAATGGGGTCACAAATAGTTAGACATGATGAAAAATTGATTGAACAACAAAATCAGGTTTCACCTTCCCATTTGTCCTAGTGAAGTTTGTTCGTTTCAAGTAAAAACAGGTAGAGTAAGGGTTTTTTACTTTCTTGAGGAAGACGGAACAAATTAGATAACCATTGATCGTCTCTTTTTCTCTGTCTTTAGATAAAAATGTTAACAGTCTAGACAGATAAGAATCTGTCTGGTTTTAAAGGTCTTCCAAGAGCAATTGTCCCATCCTATCCTGCTATGCCTTTTCAATGTGTTAAAGCTCACAATGTAAGGGGATATGTTCCTATTTATAATTCAAATTCTTGTTGCAACTTAAGCACGTTTGCTACTATTTAGGCTTCAAGGAAAAATGGATTATTGCTGACATATCTTTTTTCTTTATTTTTCAGACATTCAAATAATGTTTCTAAGTCAACTAGAAGCTTTGGTTCTTTCTATAAGTGAAATAGTATCATTTCCTCTAAGCTTTTTAAAGCTTTTTACATTTTAGCAATTATTTTCTTGATTTTTTTCTCTCATACTATATTGAAAACAGGGAGGATAAAATTCCCAAAGTTTGTCTGTGACAATCTACTGTAGGACTGATTGGTTTGAGTTATTGACCTTGGGGTAGCAATTTCTTCAAATAGAGAAAGATCTAGAAATAAAGGATAAATTGAGTGTGGAATCCCTTATCCCTTCGTGAAAGTCTTAACTTTAGTCAGAGGGAGATGTCTGCAGTCAGTAAGTCAACCAACATTTATTAAGTGTCTACTATGAAATAAGCTCTGGGAACATTAAAAAAAAGTAAAAAAAATAGTTCCTGACTTCCATGAATAATTAGTTTAACAGTGAAGATAAATGCTACCTGGATGGTAAATTACACCTTGAAAGTTTTAATCTGTCATCTCTGCAACTTCTGTCCCGGGGTCTTGCTCTGATTTATGACTTGCTTATCTGGTCCACTGGTTCAAACTTCACTCTCTACTCTTGGGCCATCTCACTGATACCATGTGTGTAACTTCAAGCTAGTCAGCAGGATGGTTCAATGGGTAGAGCACTAGACCTGGAGGTAGGAAGACCTGCGTTCAAATTTGACTTCAGTCACTTAATAACTTGGTGACCTTGGCCAGGTCACTTAATTGCAGGTTTTTAATTTGTAATGGAGTTGTATATAACACATAGTAGGTGCTATATACATATTTATTCCCTTCTTCCATTCCCCCTTTTACAATCCTTGAGCCATGATTCAATCAATGCTGTCCTTATTCCTGAAATATGTCAATCTACTTCCCTATGGCTGCCCAATTGTGTTAGGGACTATTGTACGTGGGAGCACTTAAACTATCATCACCTGGTTTCCTTGAGCACAAGAGTCTTATTTTACTAAGTGCCATGGGAGAGGGAGTGGATTAGAAACTGGGAAAGATATTTAAGCACTGGTATTTGGGCCTTGGAGACCTAGGTGTATAGGGAGAAACTTGTCTTCCTTGTCTCCCACCCCTTCACCATTCACCTGGGGAAAGCTTAAGGGAGTCTAGAAGGGGACTCAATATAATGATATCCAAACTGGTACTAAACATATGGCACCTGAAAAGGAACATGAAGGCAGAGTTATCTGAGTGAAGTCCAGGATAAGGATCAGCAGATACAAGCAACATCCAGGCACAACTTGTGGAAGAAGAAACAGATTTTGATTGTTACCAGGGGGCTGATTTTAAACAAAGAGGTGTAGAGTGCAAGTGAGAAGACAAATAGTTCAACATTGAGGAGTCAGGGGAAGTAGAGTCTCTGAGTCAGTACCTTAGGGGACAAAGCTTCTTCCTCAGCAGCAGTCAATACCAGCCCACTAAACCAGATGCAGAGGACCTTTTGGCTGCAGCTGCTGGTCTGATTGTGCTATAGGAGTTAAGTAGGACCCAAACCCCTAAATCTATGATCAACTTTAGAAAGTTCTCTTCATTGCTGCAGACCCTGATGCAGACCCTGATGCCTACAATGAATTTCACTCCAGAAATGACAAGTTTCACTTTCCAGTCTACAGCCAGGCGCACAGTGGCAGTTGCTCCAGCACCAGAGGGCTGTGAATTGAACACTAACTGCACTTTCTATGTTGAGGGTAAAAATGTCACATGCTATTGGATAGTTTGTTATGGTGTTGACTACTGTTCACAAAATGCAACAACTCCAAATTGTACTGTCAAAGTAATTTCAAATGCTTTCTCTCATTCTCTGCAGAGGGAAGGAGCAGGGAGAAGGGGAATCTTACTCTTTTTTTGGAACTTTGAAATTCAAGCTTATGTCTCAGATAGAATATAAGATTCACTATAGAAAGGGCAAGACCCCCCCCCCAAAAAAAACTTATTTTAGAAATCAAGGGATCCCTATGTCTTCTCCTTGGTTTGAGGAGGGGGGGGGTTGGGTAATAGGCTATTGATTGGGAAGCTTCGTGATCAATTAGTTAAGAAAAAAAGGGGAAGAAGATTTTTTTCTGAGATTGGGAAATTTAGGTTTTGTCTTTTGAATGAAGCTTGTGCCTATGGCTAATATCTCTGTAATAGAGTAGCTAACTTTGAATTTTGTGAAGTTGTTTAAGAATGCATCTATTTTGTTTTTGGATTGGCTATTTCAAGATTTTCATGAATATATATGTGATTCCTTAAGAAATTCTGTTTGTTTTCAAAAGTTATTTTTGACAGGTCTTAATTTGTATGTTATGTATATATACATATATATATATATAATCATCAATAGGACACTTTACATCTCTCTACTGGCCTGGAGATGTGGGAAAATGTTTCTATATTCTGAGATCTGGTACTGGCTAGGGTATCAATCTCAGCTTCAAAAAAATGTAATAGGTATTTCAAGGAATTTGGGAATATTGGTTTTTACTATTGTTTATGCTATTTTTGAACTTTTGTTTACAATTTATGTGGCATTCATTATGTAATAATTTTGTTTTAAAAAAAGACAAGAAGGGGAATATGTTAGGGACTGTTGTATGTGGGAACACTATCAACTATCATCACCTGGTGTCCATGAGCACCAGAGTCTTGTTTTACTAAGTGCCACAGGAGTGGGAGTAGATTAGAGACTGAGAAAGATATTAAGCACTGGTATTTGGTTGAATAAACAGAGACCTTGGAGACCTTGGTGTACAAAGGGAGAACTTGTCTTCCTTGTCTCCTGTCTCTCCAATGCTCTCCTGGGGAAAGGATAAAGGAATTTGGAAAGGGACTCAACTTATATGTAATTGAAAAAATACTGTTAAGTGGAAGAAATAAACTTTGAAAGACAAAAAATATTTAAAATTTTTTTTAAAAAACAGGCAATTCAGTAACTCTTTGAGTATAATTCCTCATCGCTCCATAAATTGATTGGATCAATTCACAGTTCCACTAATAGTGAATTAGTGTTCCAATTTTCCACATTCCCTCCAATATTTTAACTTTCAATCATTTTAGCCATTTATCTGCTGGGTATAAAAATATCTCAAGATTGTTTTAATTTGCATTTCTCTAATAAATAATAATTTAGAAGAGCATTTTTAATATGACCATAAATTGCTTTAATTTCTTCATCAGAAAACTGCTTGTTCATATCCTTTGACCACTTATCAATTTGACAAAATTCTTTATATATTTTAGATGAGAGCTTTGAGCATTTTTCAGTTCCTTAAGATCTTGGTAATTTGTTTTATTTGTACAAAACTTTTAAATTTAATATAATCAGGGGCAGCTAGGTGGTACAGTAGATAGAGCACCGGCCCTGGAGTCAGGAGTACCTGAGTTCAAATCTGACCTCAGACACTTAAAAATTAGCTAGCTGTGTGGCCTTGGGCAAGCCACCTAACCCCATTGCCTTGCAAAAACTAAAAAAAAAAAATTTAATACAATCAAAATTCTCCATTTTATATATCACACTGCTCTCCATCTCTTGTTTATTCATAAATTGTTCATCTATCCATAAGTCTGATAGGTAATATATTCCATTCCATGCAAATTGTCTTGTAATATCTCTCTTTATATCTAGATCATGTGTCAATTTTGATCTTATCTTGGTAAAATTTGTAAGACATTGGTCTTCACCCAGTTTTTTCCAGACTGCTTTTCAGTTTTCCCACAAATTTTTACCAAATAATGAATTCTTATCCTCTAAACTTATTTCTTTATACTTAGAAAAAACAATGGTACCACATTATTTGCTGCTGTAAATTATATGTCTACATATATCTACATATTCATATCAGTGTTCCACTGATCAACCATTCTATTTTTTAAGTATAAAATCTGGTACTGCTAAGCCTTCTTTTATATTTTTTTCTTTAATTCCTTTGATATTCTTGACTTTTTGTTCTTCCAAATGAATTTTATTATTTTTTTCTAATTCAGTAAAATAGTTGTTTGTTAATTTAATTGGGATGGCATTGACTTTCCCAAGTAGCATTCAGGAACATATAAATAAAATTAAAGATGGTGAATGATAGAGGTAATCCAGAATTTGATTTGGCAAGGCAACTAGCAACAGGACAGGTAGACAAGGAATTCAAGAATAACTGGTAGTTATTCTGATAGTTCATTAGGTTGGTCAGATCCAAAACTATGAAGGAAGGAGAATGAAGTCAAAGCCAGAGAAATGAATTGGGTCAACCAACTTGGCTGACTGGAGCCCATCATAAAGACAAAGACAAGATAATGAGGTTGTAGTCAGAGAAAGGAATATCAGAGCTCTGGATCATAGAGGTGAACAGTCATCAGAGCAATGGTATGGCCATGTCTGTATGTGACTGAGATAAAGGTAAGAAGGAAATTTGGAATGTTGAAGTATTGGGAGACCAAGGAAGCAAAGTGGGATGTTTATGAGTAACATTACTGAAGAAGACCATGGCATCAGGGAGGTAATGCCATGACAAGCAGGTGAATTGGATTTGAGTGAGGTGGTGCTGTGCTAAGTCACCAGCCTCATTTTCCCCTCTGGAGTCATCTGGGTCCAGTGGCCAGATATGAATCAGGATGACTGGAGATGGTCCTGGATGCTGGGCAATCAGGGTTAAATGACTTGCCTAGGGTCACATAGCTTGTAAGAGTCAAGTGTCTGAGACTGGATTTGAACTCCTGTCCTCCTGACTCCAAGATCAGTGCTCTATCCACTGTGCCACCCAGCTGCCCCTGTTAATGTGTATATATGTATTCATATACATTTATATGTGTGGGTATATATATATATATATGTATATATATATGAATGTATGTGTGCATATATATCTCAAAATATTAGGACTAGGATTGTGCTGAAGTTTCAAAATACAGGAAAACAAAAATTATATG